>NC_052152.1:72750679-73051568 GCF_902713615.1 Scyliorhinus canicula
AACATTACATCAAGGTCTACCGTAATCTTCAAAGTCAAGAATAAATTAAGCACCGTTGTTGATTTTCAACAAGCCATACTTTCAATTAGTTTCATTCCATTTTAATTTAATTCCTTTGTGCTGCAACACATTCTTGTGTAATTTTCACTTGTGGCACAAACAGTAAACTGACAGTTTTTGAACAGCTGCCCACTATTTGCCATATTGATTTTCCTCTCCATTGAATTTAATGGAAGTAGAAATTAGGCAGAGTGCAGAATGGTCACTGGTCACAATCACCAGTTTATCAATCTTGCCAAAAGTGAGTCAGCCCTACACTTGTATTCCTCCATATCGAACTAATCAGTGCAATCCAATCCGCAGTTACAAACTTTATATCTATATGTTTGGATGATATTCTAGTTCCTAACATTGGTAGCATGACCGCTTTAAGGGGCAATACTTTGTGGGCCACATGAGACGTCTAAATCTGCCTGCCTTTTCTGGAGACTCAGAGGGAACTTAAGGGGGAGGAATGTAGTAGCGTGGCCCCTTTAAGGGGCGATACCTCTCGGGCCACGTAACGGGCCTAGAGCCTTTGGGGACACAGCACGCAAATGTAAGCTATCAGGAGTTTAGACGTGGTTTTCACCATTGGGGCTTGGTCAGAGTTGGCTTGGGAGATGTGGGAACAAGACATAGAAACATATAAAAATAGGAGCAGGAGGAGACCATTAAGCATTTCGAGCCTGCTCCCCCATTCATTTTTCTAACCATGTATTTCATTCCAAACGTATTTCATTCCAAACGGGCTGGTTTAGCTCCCTCGGCTAAATCGCTGGCTTTTAAAGCAGACCAAGCAGGCTAGCAGCATGGTTCGATTCCCGTACCAGCCTCCCTGGACAGGTGCCGGAATGTGGCGACTAGGGGCTTTTCACAGTAACTTCATTGAAGCATACTCGTGACAATAAGTGATTTTCATTTCATTTCATATAAAACCTTACGACACATAAGCAATTCGGGTAACAAACATCCCAACACGCAACTATACACTTTGTGCAAATTTCCCCCCTTTTTCGCCTGCTCTCCCCCCTTCACCCCCCCCACCCCCCACGATGAACAACTCCTCAAACACAGTCACCAACATCCCCCACCTTGCCTCAAAACCCTCCACTGAACACCTTAAACCGTATTTGATCTTTTCCATCCGAAGAAAGTCATATAAGTCATCCAGCCACGCCACTACCACTGGTGGCATTACCGACCTCCACTCCAATAAAATTCATAGCCAGCCAATGAGAAAGGCCAGGCCACAACATCGGCCTTCCTCCCCTCCATCATCTCCAGCTTCTCCAAAGCTTAAATATCGCCACCAAAAGGCCCGGCTCAACCTTCTCCCACACTATCCTTGCTAGCGCCGCGAACATTCCTGCTCAGAATCTCTCCAACTTTCCGCAGGCCCAGAACATGTGAGCGTGATTCGCTGTCCCCCGCCATCACTTCTCACACTCGTTTGCCACACCCTGAAAAAACCCACTCATTCTTGCCCGAGTCATATGCACCTTGTGTACCACCTTGAATTGTATCAGGCTCATCCTTGCGCACGAGGAGGTCGCATTTTCTCTTCATAGCGCCTAACTTCATACTCCCCAGTTTATCTCCCCTCGCAGCTCCCCTTCCCACTTCTCCTTAATCTTCACCAATCCGATCCTTCCCTCCCCTTCCACATCCAGAAGCAACAGTCGCTCCGGCAGGGTGTACATCGGCAACCTAGAGAAATCTTTCCAAACTTTCCATGAAAAATTGCTTACCTGCAGATACCTAAACAAATTTCCTCTTGGGTGCTCTACCCTCCCCGTCAATTCATCTATACTAGCAAACCCTTCTTCCAGATAAAAAACCCTCACATTAACCAGCCCCATGTCTCTCCATTTCCTATACATGCCATCTATTTCCTCAGGCTCAAAACCATGGTTTTCACTCAATGGCATTAACACCGACATCTCCATAATCCTAAAGTGCCTCCTCAGCTGCTTCCATATCTTCACCATGGACTGCATCATAGGGCTGTCTGAGTATCTGATTTGAGCCATAGGCAACACCGCTGTCACCATAGCTCTTAAGCTGGACCCCCAACAGGATTCCTCCTCCATCCTGACCCATTCTGTCCCTTCTCCTTCCCACCATCACCTCATCTTCTCCATGTTCGCCGCCCATGTGACAGATTTGGCAACACCAACCCTCCCTGCTGCCTCTGCCTCTGTAACTAGATCCTCTTAACCCTTGGCACCTTCCCTGCCCATACAAAGTTTGAAATAATCATGTCTAGTTTTCGAAAGAAGGCCTTTGGTATAGCGATTGGGAGTGTCTTGATAGGAACAAGAACTTCAGCAAAATGTTCATCTTCACCACTTGGACCCTCCGTGCCAAAGTCAAGTGCAGCGTGTCCCACCTCTTGAGATCCTTCACTAGCATTGTTAAATTCCATTTGCAGAGCATCGCCCATTTCCTCGCTACCTGAATTCCCAGGTATCTAAACCTGTCTCTGGTTACCTTAAATAGCATCTCCCCTAAATTGGCGACTCAACTCATTCACTGGGGAAACTTCGCTTTTCCCTACATTTACCTTGTATCCCGAGAATGCCCCAAACTTCCCCAACAAGCCCATGATCCTCTCCGTGCTCTCCAACGGGTATGAAACATACAATAGGTCGTCAGCATATAGTGACACCCGATGCTCCCCTCGTCCCCTCATAGTCCCTTGCCACTCTGCCGAACGCCTAAGAGAGGCTCTATAGCCAGTGCAAACAGGAACAGCGATAACAGGCACCCTGTGTTGTTCCCCTATGTAGTTCAAAGTTCCGTGAACTCATGTCATTTGTCCGTAAACATGCCCTCAGTCCCACATATAACAGGCATACCCATGCCACAAACTTCGGCCCAAACCCAAACCTTCCCAGTACCCCAAACAGGTACCGCCACTCCACCCGGTCGAATGCCTTCTCCACATCCATGGACACCACTACCTCCGGTACCTAAGCTCTCACCGGAGTCATGATCACATTTAACAGACTCCTTATATTGCTAGAAAGTGCCTGCCCTTTGCGAGGCCTGTTTTGTCCTTCACAACCACCCTTGGGGCACACCCTTCCAACAATACGGGCCTATATGGCTCACTTTCTAATGGATCCTTCCCCTTTTTTGGTATTGATGTGATCATTGCCTGCGTTATTGTCTCCTGCAGCTCCCCCTTCTCCAATGCCTTATTAAACACCCCCAAGAGATGTGGTGCCAGGTCCGTCGCAAACACCTTATAAAATTCCGTTGGGTAGCCATCAGTCCCCGGGGCCTTCCCCGACTTCACACCCCTTATACTATCCAATATCTCCCTCACCCCAGGGATTCCTCTAGCGCCTGCCTCTTCTCTTCCTCGAATTGTGGAAACTCCAGTTGATTTAAGAACCGTCCATGTCCCCTTCTTCATCCCCCGGGGCCCGCCCTGTACAGCTCCTTATAATAATCCCTAACCACCTTGTTTCTCCTCCCTGGCTCTGACACCACATCCCCAGCATGTATCTTCAATATTTCCCTGAATGTAACTAGCCTCCGTAGCGGATGTGCTAACATTCGATTCACCTTCTCCTGTATTCGTACTGTACCCCTCTTGCCCTACACATTCCTCCTTAGTGGGCACCCTTGAGTACTCCCTACCTCCACTATCTCGCTCATTAGCCATACATATTCCTCCCTCATTTCCCTATCCACATGTGCCTTAAATAAGCTAATCTCCCCTTGGACCACCGCGTTTAACTCTTCCCAAAAAGTGATCGCCGACACCTCCCCGTTTTGGTACAAATCTACATAATCTTTAATCACAGCCCGCACATTGTCGTAAAACTCTCTATCTGCCAACAACCCCAAATCGATCCTCCCCCCCGGCCTCTGCTCCCGTCCGATCTAAGCAGAATCTCCAGCCAATGGGGTGCATGATCCGAGATTATATCCCCGCATGCTCTGTCCCCTCCACCCTGACCAAAACCTCCCGGCTCACCACAAAAAATGTCAATTCTGGAATACACCCTGTACACATTAAAAAAAAAGGAATATTCCCTTCCCCCTGGGTTCCTGAAGCACCACAGATCCACCATATCCATATTTTTCATAAACCCACCCAGCTCCTTTGCCATCCGTATCCTGCCCATTGAACTGGGGCTTGATCTATCAACCCTCACCTCTAGGACACAATTAAAATCTCCTCCCAATAATCAGCTGGTGCATGTACATATCCGGGATTACTGCCAGCAATCCCCTCATAAAACCTACATCATCCCAATTTGGTGCATACACATTCACCAACACCACTGTCATCCCTTCTAATACCCCATCACCATCACATATCTCCCACCCGGGTCCCTCACTTCCTTCGCGCTCACAAACCCCGTTTTCTCACTCATCAAAATTGCAACTCCCCACGACTTTGAATCAAACCCTGAGTGGAAAACCTGAACCACCCACCCTCTCCTTCGCCTGACCTGGTCCTTCACGCGGAAGTGCATCTCCTGCAGAAAGACCACCGCTTTCAAGATCCTAAGATGCGCAAAGACTTGAGGTCTTTTGACCAGTCCATTAAGCCCTCATACATTCCATGTTAATAGCTTTACCATGGGTTTCCGTATCCAGTCCCTTCTACCGCCCGCCATCCTCCCCTTTTGACTCTACCCCCATTAATTTCACCCTATACCTGGCCCATCCAAGATGATCTCTTTCTCCGCCCCTGACCATGTTTCTTCTCCAACCTCATCTCAATGCATCACCCTCCCGTCCCCCCACCCTACATCCTCCACCCTACATCCTCCCCCCTCCCCCCCATGGCCGCCTCTCTCGGCCTTTCCCCCCACCTCACTTCCGTTCACCAGCATTACCTGTCAGCATGGCAACTCCTGCCCAAAGGCTCCTCCTACTGACCCCACTCCTCCCCTGCCCTTACCTCTCTGTCCTGTGAAGAGGTCTTTCAGTTGACCTCCCCTTCCCCCACCCGAACAAAGACTCATAATCGAACCACAGGTAACCTTCCGCAAGAACAAACAAAAAGAAAAACACAGCCCCAGGCAGCTGGAGGGGGTGGAGACAGCTGTCCCCTTACAAATTTTTCACCCCTGCTACCGTTAGTCAACCCAACAGTAAAAAGAAGAAAAAAAACTCCACATCAGAGGAAATTAAAAAAACCTCCCTCCAACCCCACTCTGCCTATCCCCCCAATAACATCAAAGTGCCAGCACATCAGTCTCCCAAAATTGTTCAGTTCAGTTCTCCCCTAGTTTCTGCTCCTTGATAAAGTCATTGGCCGCTTCTTGTGTCTCAAAATAGTTTTCTCGACCTTCATACGTCACCCAAAGCTTCGCCGGGTAGAGCACCCCAAACCTGCTCTGCCGCCGATATACCATTGCCTTGGCTCTGTTGAATCCAGTTCGCCCTATTGCCAATGTGCTGGTATAGTCGGACCTTGTTCCCCTCCCATTTGCAGTTGTGCTTCTCCCTGGCCCACTGCAGAATCTTCTCCTTCTCCACGAACTTGTGGAGCCTCATGATCACCTCCCGTGGTGTCTCCCCTGCTCTCGGTTTCTGCCTCAGAGACCTGTGTGCCCTGTCCACCTGAAGGGCCCTGCCAGCATCCTCAAAACGTATCTCATGGCACTTGTGCCTTCCACTCCATCAGGCAGGCCCACTATCTGTAGATTCTGCCTTCTCAATCGATTTTCCTGCTCCTCCAGCTGTGCTCTCAATGTCTTGCAAAGATCTCCCAAGATCTCTTCCTCCGCCTCCGATGCCACCACCCGATCGCTGTGGTCCAACATCACCCACTCAGTCTCTCAGATCTGCGATCCCTGTGCCTCCAAGCATTTCTCCACCCTCTCCATCGATCCCTTCAGGGGTGCCACAGCTCCTTCGATGGCCTTGGAGCGATCCTCCTGCATCTCCTTTCTCTGCTGGCAGACTCTTCTTTGATGAAGGCCATCAACTGTTCCATATGGGGCTTTGCTACTTGCAATGACCCTTCCCCCTCTGCCATCTTTCCAGTGGCTGATGCGCCACAGGTCTCTTCCAAGTCCTTGACCAGGTCTTTCACCTTCTTCTGCCAGGTTTGGTAACCAGCAGACATACCACTCCGAGGAGGAACTTCTCCTCCGACCTTTATTACACCTTCCCATTGCAGTTGCACCCAATTTTAGGTAAATAGAGTTATTTCCAACGCCTTCAAGCAGGAGCTGCCACGTGTGAGACCACTGGCCTCCTCAGGAAGTCCTACTCCACCATTCATTATGATCATAGCTGATCATCCAACTAAAAAGCCTAATTCAGCTTTCCCCCAAGAGGCTTTGATCCCCTTTGCCCCAAGTGCTATATCAAACTTGAGACAATTCACACCTCTTTAACCTGTGATTATCCCTCCCTCCGGTTGCTCCATCTGGACCTGTAAAGACTTAATTACCTGCACAGATTTGCATTCAAAGTATCGTCTTGCATCATTGACTTTGTCTATATATATGTTTTTGGAACCCACCTCTTCATTCACCTGAGCAAGGAGTAGTGCTCCGAAAACTAGTGATTCAAAACAAACCTGTTGGACTTTAAACTGGTGTTGTAAAACTTATAACTGTGCTCACCCTGGTCCAACGCCAGCATCTCCAGATTATATCTTACTGCTTCTCGAAAATATACAGTGTGGGATTCTTCATCGGCCAACGCCGGAATCAGAAAAAGGGATTGGGTGGAGAATTGGTTTTTGAAGTTGAAATTGTGGCGGGCACTGGGTTCATGCCAAATTGCAATTCTCCGATTCCTCGACAGCAGCATCAATGCATTCCACTGCACACATACAGTAAACGCCATTGGCATATCATATGGCATTCCCCGGAGACTCTGCGAATCTCCGCCTGCACCAAGGCGAATTCCCGATGGCAATTTTCACTTGTGCTTTTAAAAATCGAGGCACAGGCCCCGTGGCTGGTGAGGGAGAGAGAGGAGGTAGGACATGGAGAGGCACGAACTTGGGCTACCGGGCTTGACACTGATCGGGTTGGGGGAGGGGGGGCGGTGACCAGAGGAAAGACGGTGGGCTCCGGACGGGGGCTGCAGAGGGTACCACTGGAAAGGGCAATGCCAATCATTAGTATCCCTGGCAGCAGGGATGGGCACCAGGGCTACGGTGCGGGGCACTGCGGGCCTTAGGTATGGGGGTGGAGGAGGGAGGACATGCGGGAGCAGGGTGCGCAGTGTCAACCGATACCACCATGCAGTCCATG
This sequence comes from Scyliorhinus canicula, assembly GCF_902713615.1. Lineage (NCBI taxonomy): Eukaryota > Metazoa > Chordata > Chondrichthyes > Carcharhiniformes > Scyliorhinidae > Scyliorhinus > Scyliorhinus canicula. The sequence continues at coordinate 72,757,963 of NC_052152.1, forward strand.
GACCTGGTCGGGCACAGGGGTACGCACCGTGCTAACATGTCGGCCTTTCACCTCTTGCAGACAATGGATATTGGAATACAACTAGCAATGGGGGCCTTCCTCCGAATCGGTCGCCCAAAACTTCTACGCCATGGGATCCTTCCAGGTGCCGAGTGGGGACCTGTCGGGGATCCCACAGAGCTCGGTGCACAGGTGCACCTGTGCAATTACAGATGCCCTGCAGGCCCTTTCGGCACAATACATCCACTTCAATGTGGACCGAGCACACCAGGATGCCCGGGCAGCGGGGTTTGCCACCAGCACCCAGATGCCTCTGTTCCAAGGGGTGATTGATGGGATGCATGTCGCCCCATGAGCACCTGCAGATGACAGATTCTCTACATAAACGAAAGCGGTTCCACTCGCTGAATGTGCAGCTGGTGTGTGACCGTCAGATGTGCATCATGCACGCCTGAGCTCGATGCCTGGGCAGTGTGCACGACACCTTCATCCTGACAATTCACTGCCTCTTCAAGGCACACATCCAGCTGGAATTTGACTCCTGGGTGACGGGTTATCTGCTGTGGTTGTGGCTGATGATGCCTACCCAGAGGCCACAGGCCAATGCAGAAACCCACTATGACAGCGCCCATGTAGCAACCAGGAGGGTGATCGAGCTGTGCTTTGACATCCTGAAGATGCGGTTCAAGTGCCTGGTCCACTCTGGAGGGGCCTCCAGTATGATACTGAGAGGGTCACAGCCTGCTGTGTCTTCCGATAACGAGTCAGAATACAGGAGGGAGATAGAGAACCTAGTGGAGTGGTGTAGTGAAAACAATCTCTCCCTCAATGCCAGCAAAACTAAAGAGCTGGTTATTGACTTCAGGAAGCAAAGTACTGTACACACCCCTGTCAGCATCAACGGGGCCGAGTGGAGATGGTTAGCAGTTTCAAATTCCTCGGGGTACACATCTCCAAAAATCTGTCCTGGTCCACCCATGTCGACGCTACCACCAAGAAAGCACAACAGCGCCTATACTTCCTCAGGAAACTAAGGAAATTCAGCATGTCCACATTAACCCTTACTAACTTTTACAGATGCACCAGAGAAAGCATCCTATCGGGCTGCATCACAGCCTGGTATGGCAACTGCTCGGCCCAGGACCGCAAGAAACTTCAGAGAGTCGTGAACACCGCCCAGTCCAGCACACGAACCTGCCTCCCATCCATTGACTCCAGCTACACCTCCCGCTGCCTGGGGAAAGTGGGCAGCATAATCAAAGATCCCTCCCACCCGGCTTACTCACTCTTCCAACTTCTTACATTGGGCAGGAGATACAGAAGTCTGAGAACACGCACGAACAGACTCAAAAACAGTTTCTTCCCTACTGTCACCAGACTCCTAAATGACCCTCTTATGGACTGACCTCATTAACACTACACCCTGTATGCTTCATCCGATGCCGGTGCTTATGTAGTTACATTGTATATCTTGTGTTGCCCTATTATTTATTTTCTTTTATTCCCTTTTCTTCCCATGTACTTAATGATCTGTTGAGCTGCTCGCAGAAAAATACTTTTCACTGTACCTTGGTACACGTGACAATAAACAAATCCAATCCAATCCAACATCGCGCAGCAGAGGGGCAACTTGCTGGAGGAGGAGGATGAACACCATGCCTTGTCCAATGAGGAGGGTATAGGGGAGGGCCCTATGTTGGCAGTAACAGCGGGTCTGGTCCATGGGATGGAGGATGATGACAACCTGCCCTGTGATGAGCTCCGGTGCTCCGCATCGTTCGACAATGTCTGACTCCTGCCCACAGGAGCACTTTCCTCCATCCACCTGGGTTATCCTTGCATTCAAACTAGCCATTCCATCACACAGTCCATAGAATCTCCTGGGGCAGCAGTGGTGTGGACAGTGGTGGGGGGGAACACCAGAGCTGTGAACGCTGGCTGAACTGTGGTCCCTGAGTCAAGCCCACCCTAAATGTCCCCCTATTCCCATCCCCCACTTGCACCCCTCTCCCTCTGCAGCCAGCCCAGACCAGCCCATACATCACACCTTTCTGACAGAGCACCGCAGCAGGTTGTAACATTGTGCACAGGTGTTTAATGTGAAAACATGTGTACAGATATGTGCCCTAGCACCTATCACTCAACTGTGTCCTGAACCTGTGCCAAATTAACTTGTGTCTAATTTCCTTGCCTTACGGGCTTGGCGCTACATCTACGTGGATCCCCAGATCCAAGAGTAGAGGTGGCCTGTTGTGATTTCAGTCCTACGGCCTGGGTCCACTTTGGCGGGCATCTTCTGCGGTGACCGGGCCTGGAGGCTGCCTATATGTCCAGGTGGTGTGGTGCTGCCCTATTCTACCCGCTGCCCACCAAATGCACCAGGGACAATAGTGTGGGTTGTGGGAGGGGGGGGGGGTGAGGTGCTGCGGTGTTCCTGACCCTTTCCTGCAGGAGTCACCGTTGTGGGCCCCAGCACCTCCTCCTCACTCGGGGCCCCCATTGGCCCTCAGGCTCATCCATGGGATGGAGGTGTGAGTGGATTTATCCCTTGAGGCTCCTCTGCCACCAGGCGCTGCCAGTCCTGGAGGCCCGCTCTTATCTCAGCCAAGCTCTGCACATTCACGGCCATGGAAGAAAGGGAGTGGACCACTCCATCTGGCATTGTGCCACATCACCCAATTATTATGCCACCACCTTCTGGGTCTGTGGCACATCAGCCAGTGACTGCGCCACTTTCCTCTGCGACTGGGCCATCTCCATCTGTGTCTGCACCACATTGACTGCCAGCGCTCTCAGCCGTGGTCTGCTTTGACTGGGCCATGCTCAAGAATGCCACTGCAATGACCAGGTGGCTCTGGCACACGGCTGCCTGTGAGAGGGCAGCACTGTCCTGGGCCTCAGCCATTGCCTGCACAGATTGCACAGACCTTGGACATGCTGATCCATAGCAGAAACCTCGCGCCCAAGGCCTCCACCGCAGATGCCACCGTGCAGTGTTGGCCTAGGTGTCATGCATGGACAGCACCACCCCCTACTCCTGAACATTGTTGGCGTCCTCCACATGCGCCTACAGGTGCTGGGTGCTTGCTGACAATCCCACATGCAGTCCCTGGCTCTGCGACTGCATCTCCACAATAGATAGGACTGTCCATTACAGAAGCTGGAAACCCACCTGGACAGCAGCTGGTCCCTGGGGTTGGCCCACTTTCCAACCATCCACCACCTCGGCGGTTCCCACCTCCGCCTGCTGTACCAGAGCATGTGTGTGGTGTGCCCCAGATAGTGACCATGGAGCCTCTTCACTAACATGCCCAACCGAGGTGAGTATCTCTGGAATGGTGGAAAGTGTTGGGAGACAGCTCTGATGGGAAATCAGTGTCATCATCGGACTCAAACTCCAGGGTTTGATGGCTCTCATCCGTGTCCTCGTCGATATTCCCGATCTGGGGCTCTAGCTGTGGCTGAAAGACACCAGAATGACCCACACCATCACAAGCAGCTCCTGCAAGACAAGGCAGGATGCCTGATTAGATTGCGGGCCGGGCGGGATGGGGGGAAGGGGGAGGAGTGCGGGTGGTGGTGTGTGTGAGGTGGTGGTCTGGGTGTGGGGGTGGTGTGAGTGCGGTGTGGGGTGACGGCAGTGTGGGGGTGGAAGTGATGTGAGGGTGGTGTGAGGGTGTGGGGGTGAGGGTGGTGTGGGGTTGTGTTGAGGGGTGTGACACACATGTGGCGAGGCATCGCAACTCAGCGAGGTCTCACTTCCTCACCCAACTCCGATTTCCACCACTTTTGCTGCATTCCCTCTAGAGCAAGAACATCCTTTCTCAGATAAGGAGGCCATAACTGCACAATATTCAAGGTGTGGCCTCATCGAGGCCCTATATAAATGCAGCAAGACATCCCTGCTCCTTATTCCAATCCTCTCGCTATGAAGGCCAGCATACCATTTACCTTCTTTCCCGCCAGCTGTACCTGCCAGCTGTACCTGCATGCTTACCTTCAGTGACTGGTGTACCAGGGTACCCAGGTCTCTTGGCTGGGATTCTCCGACCCCGCACAGGGTCGGAAATTCCCCAGGGGGCGTGAGAATCGCGTCACGCTGCCCCGTGCCAGCTTGCCGATTCTCGGGCGCCGATTCTCGGGCGCCCGTGGGATCACCGCTGTGCTGGTCGGGGGCCGTTGAAAGCGGCCCCCTAGAGATTCTCTGGGCCTCAACGGGCCAGGTTCAGCCAAGTTCCGCCAGCGTGGGTTACTCAGGTCCCACACGGCGGGATCTGGAAGGTGTGTCTGCGGGGGCCATCCTGGGGAGGGGGGGGGGGGGGGGAGATCCGACCCGGTGGGGCCTCCACAGTGGCCTGGCCCACGATCAGAACCTACCGATCGGCGGACGGCCTATGGTCCTCTGCGCCAGGCCCCTGTAGGGTCCCGCCGTATGGCCCGGGGGCCGGCATGGAGACGGGAACTCGTGCATGCGCAGAATCATGCCGGCCTTAGCGCGCATGCGCAAACACGCGCTGGCCTTGGCGCACATGTGCGAACTCGCGCCGGCCATGCTGCGCCAGCTGGAGCTGCGAGGGCCACTCTGGCGCCGACCTAGCCCCCTGGGAAGGGGGTCATACTGGACAAGTGAGGACCGTTGACGCCGGAGTGGTTCACGCCGCTTTTCACGCCGCCGTCAGAATTTGGTCACGAGATTGGAGAATCCCGGCCCTTTGCACATTCCCCTCTGCTAATTTATGGCTATTCAGATAATAGTTTGCCTTCTCGTTTTAGATAACCTAGAATTTCCCCACATTTTACTGTATCTGCCATTCATTTGCCCACACACTCAATTTGTCTAAATCACACTGAAGAATCTCCGCATCTTCCTCACAGCTCACCCTCTTACCCAACTTGGAGTCATCTGCAAATTTGGAGATACATCATTTTGTTCCCTCATCTAAATCACTAAGATAGCAGGTGAATAGCTGGGGTCCTAGCACCAATCCCTGTGTTACCCCGTTAGTCACTGCCTGCCAATTTGCAACAGACCCATTGATTCCTACTCTTTGCTTCCTATCTGCCAATCAGTTTTCTATCCATCTCAATACACTATCCCAAATCTCTTATGCGGGACGTTGTCGAAAGCCTCTGAAAGTCCAAATATACCACATCCATTGGCTCATCAACTCTACCAGTTACGTCATTGAAGAATTCCAGTAGATTTGTCAAGCATGATTTCCCCTTCAGAAATCCATGCTGACTCTGTACAATGCTGCCATTATTTTCTGAGTGCTCTGCTATAAAATCTTTGATAATGGATTCTAGAATTTTTCCCACTACTGCTGTCTGGTTTGCTGGTCTATAATTCCCTGTTTTCTCACTACTTCTCTTTTTAAATAGTGGAGTTACATTAGCTACCCTCCAATCTGCAGGAACTGTTCCAGAGTCTATATAATGGAAGATGACCACTAATGCATCCATTATTTCCAGAGCCACTTCCTTAAGTACTCTTGGATGTAGATTATCAGGCCCTGGGGATTTATCAGCCTTCAATCCCATCAATTTCCATTTCTCTACTAATATTGATCTCCTTCAGTTCCTTCTTCTCACTCAACCCTGTGCTCCCTGACATTTCTGGTCTCTGATTTGTGAACTCATTTGTGAAGGCAGAACCAAATTATGCATTTAGTTGCTCAGCGATTTATTTGTCCCTATTATGCATTCCCTGTTTCTGACTGCCAGGGACCTACATTTGTCTTCGCCAATCTTTTTCTCTTCATGGGCTGGTTTAGCTCAGTGGGCTAGACAGCTGGTTTGAGATGCAGAACAAGGCCAGCAGCGCGGGTTCAATTCCCCTACCAGCTTACCCGAACAGGCACCAGAATGTGGCGACTAGGGGCTTGTCACAGTAACTTCATACTTGTGACAATAGAAGGGTATTATTTTTTTATTATTATTTTTATACTATTATTTTTCTTTAATATTTTTAAGTATTTGCAAATTTTTATAACAATAACAAAAACAATAACCATGACATTGACATGGTAGAATAAACATTTCCCCACCCGACCCAATCTTCACACACCACAACCAAGTAACACTTATTCACCCGCCCCCCTTTGGAATACTGCTTCTGCTGACATTTTAATTTTCCCCGAGAAAACCCCAACATTGACCCTCTGGCTTTTAAAGCAGACCAAGCAGGCCAGCAGCACGGTTCGATTCCCGTACCAGCCTCCCCGGACAGGCGCCGGAATGTGGCGACTAGGGGCTTTTCACAGTAACTTCATTGAAGCCTACTCATGACAATAAGCGATTTTCATTTTCATTTCATTTCTTAAGGCAAACTTTATTTTCTCATGGTTTGCTGGGGTTCCAGCACACCTCACACATCTATCTTCTACCCCAAAAAACTTGCTCATCCTCACCGCCATCATATGTGCCCGGTGGAGAACCTTAAATTGTATTAGGCTAAGCCTGGCACATGAAGAGGAGGAATTGACCCTGCTTCGGGTGTCCGCCCATAGACCTGCCTCTAACTCTCCACCTAGCCCGTCCTCCCACTTGCCCTTAAGCTCCTCCACCAGGGTTTCCTCTGCCTCCATCAGCTCCTGGTAGATATCCGATACTTTCCCCTCTCCCACCCAGGTACCTACCGGACACTACTCTATCCTGTATCCCCCGTGGCGGCAGCAACGGAAAGGCCGGCACCTGTTTTCTCAGGAAGTCTCGAACTTGCAAATATCTAAAACCATTCCCTGGCGACAGTTTAAATTTATCCTTCAACGCCTTCAAGCTGGGAAAGCTCCCGTCTATAAATCGATTCCCCCATCCTTCTAATTCCTGCCCTCTGCCAGCCCTGGAACCCGCCATCCAGCCTGCCCGGTGCAAACCTATGGTTGTTGCGAATCGGGGTCCAGACCGACGCACCTTCCACCTACTTATGCCTCCTCCATTGCCCCGCAGATCCTCAGAGCCGCCACTACCACCAGACTTGTGGAGTACCGGGCTGGCGAGAACGGTAGAGGTGCCGTTATCAATGCCCCCAGACTGGTGGCTTTACAAGACACCGCCTCCAATCGCTCCCATGCCGACTCCTCCCCCATAACCCACTTCAGAATCATGGCAATGTTAGCCACCCAGTAGTAGTTGCATACATTCGGCAGCGCCAACCCACCCTCCCCCCCCGACTACGCTCTAACCACATTCTCTTTACCCGCGGGGTTTTATTCGCCCATACAAAGCCCGAAATGATCTTGTTCACCTGCTTGAAAAAGGCCTTAAGGGATGAAGATGGGGAGGCACTAAAAGACAAACAGAAATCTGGGGAGGACCATCATTTTCATGGTCTGAACCCTCCTTGCCAGTGACAGCGGGAGCATGTCCAATCTCTTAAAGTCCTCTTCCATTTGCTCTACCAACAAGGATTGATTAAGCTTATGCAGTACCTCCCATTTCCGAGCCACCTGGATTCCCAGATAGCAAAAGCTCTTACCTACCATTCTAAGCAACAGCTCCCCCAGTCTCTCCTCCTGCCATCCAGCCTGAATCACAAACATTTTGCTCTTCCCCATGTTCAATTTATACCCCAAAAACTGCCAAATTCCCCCAAGATCCGTATGACCTCTCCCATCCCCTCCAGCGTGTTCGAAATGTACAAAAGCAAATTGTCCGCATAGAGCGAGACCCGATGCTCCTCTCCCCCCCCCCCCCCCCATGATCAGGCTATGCGGCTCTAAGTCTGGGATCTTACCTAACACCTGCCTCATAAACTCCACATCGTCCCAATTTGGAGCATATATGTTCATGAGCACCAATCGTACACCCTCCAACCTTCCACTCACCATTATGTACCTATCCCCCTTATCTAACACGATTCTCCCAGCCTCAAATGCACTCGCTTACTAATCAAAATTGCTCCCCACCCTGGTCTTTGTGTCCAGCCCTGAGTGAAACACCTGGTTAACCCAAACCTTCCTCAATCTCGTCTGATCTATGACCTTAAGATTTGTCTCCTGCAGTATAGCCACATCTGCCTTCAGTTCCCCTAGATGCACGAACACGCGAGCCCTCTTGACCGCCCCATTCAGTCCTCTCATGTTCCACATAATAAGCCTGAACAGGGGGGCTTCCGCCCCCCCCCCCCCCCCACACCCCTGCCGACTAGCCTTCATGCTTTTTAGGCCAGCCCCGGGCCCACGCCCCCCACTTCTCCGAGCACCCCCATGAACAGCAGCCGCTCCCGATATCCCATTTATTCCCCGACAATAGTTCCTCCCCTGTCAGCAAAGCAGTGTCCCCCCACCTTCCTCCCCCCAACAGCACCAGAAACATCATCCCCCAGGCTAAGCACCAGTTTAACACTTGTTCACCCCCCACTGTGCTTCTGAAAGTCAACTGTAACATGCTGACCCCGATAACGCCCACCCCTGGTGCCAAACAGTCTGTCTCCCTATTGTTCAAACCTCTCCCCCCACATAAATAAACCTTTTAACAGCACCACATTCCACACTAAGTAAACAACAGCAAAAACAAACAAACAAAAATATGCAATTAATAGAAACCAGTGAAGAGACAGTCCCTTAATGCAAAATCCCATCTCCCAAAGAAAAGCTCTATCTTGAAGACGCCCTCCCCCCACATCACCGTAGCCCACAATTTCCCCCAGAACAACATGAAATCTCTTTGCTTTTGAAGAACTAGTATAGTAATACAAGCCACCGCCACTAAACGTCTCCGAACTTAACTGTCCTTTAACTCGTCTCCAGCTTCTCTTCTTTAATGAATGCCCATACATCGTTCGTCGTCTCAAAATAAAAGTCTCGCTCCTCGTGCGTAACCCACAGCCGCACTGGGTACAACATCCTGAACTTCACCACCTTCTTGAAGAGGGTCGCCTTTGTCCGATTGAACCCAGCCAGTCTCTTGGCCAGCTCGGCTCCAAGGTCCTGATCAACACACAACTCCCAGTTCTCCCATTTGCTGCTCCGTTCTTTCTTGGCCCACCGCAGGACGTGCTCCTTATCTGTAAACAGATGAAAATGTACCACCATGGCCCTCAGCGGGTCATTCGCCCTGGGCTTCCTCATGAGGCCTCTATGCACTCTATCCACCTCCAGGGGCCGAGAGAATGCCCCAGCCCCCATCAACTTCTCCAGCATGTCCGTCACATATGCCCTCGCATCCGATCCTTCACTGCCTTCAGGGAGGCCAACGATTCTGAGATTCTGCCTCCTGGACCTATTCTCCAGGTCCTCCAGCTTCTCCTGCGTTCTCTTCTGGCGATCATCCAGCACCTCAACCTTGTTCTCCAGCATATAGTCCTCCTGGTCGGATAACTTTTGTTCGATCTCCCTGGGTCTCCTGATTCAAGACTACTTGATCAATCGAAGCCTTGATCAGGTCCAGCGTATCCTTTTTCAGCTTGGCGAAGCAATCCTCAAAAAACTTCACCAGCTGCTCCGTCGACCACTGTGCCGTCTCTCCTCGGCCCTTGCCCTCCGCCATGCTGCCCTGCGATACCAGCTCCGCTTGCTTCTCGCTAACAAGACTGAGTCATTTCACACGGCCACTTCTGGTCCAATTCTCCATACACCAGAGAGGGAATCCTCCTTTCTGTAGCACAGTTCGCCGAATTATCCCAAAAAATCCAAGAAATAAATAGGGAAAAAGGTCTGAAAGTCCATTATAGGCGGGAGCTATCGAATGTGCGACCTACTCCTCCATGGCCGCCACCCGAAGTCCATTATTATATTATTATTATTCATGTACCTATAGAAACTTTTACAGTCAGTTTTTATGTTTCCTGCAAGCTTACTCTTGTATTCTATTTTCTCCTTCTTAATCAATCCCTTGGTCCTTATTTGCCGAATTCTAAACTGCTCCCAATCTTCAGACCTGTTGCTTTTTTTCGGCAATTTGTATACATCTTCCTTGGATTGAATACTATCTCTAATTTCTTTTGTTGCAGTTTCCCCATACACTCCTTGAATGTTTGCCTTTGCCTATCCACTGTCACCCCTTGAAGTAATGGTTCCCAATCTATCATAGCCTCATTCCATCATAGTTTCCTTTATTAAGATACAGTACCTTAGTCTTAGAATCAACTATTTCACTCTCCATCTTGATGAAAAATTCTATCATATTATGGTCACTCATCCCAAGGGATCACGGACAACTAGACTGCAAATGATTTTGTTCTCATTCCACAGTACCCAGTTTAGGATGGCCTGCTCTCTAGTTGGTTCCTCAATATATTGGTCCAGAAAACCATTCCATTTACACTCCAGGTATTCCTCCTCTACAATATTTTGGCTAATTTGATTTGCCCAATCTATATGCAGATTAAAATCGTCCATAATTACAAATTTCCCTTCATCTCATGTTTCTGTAATTTCCTGTTTAATGCCATTCCAAATATCACAACTGCAGTTTGGGGGTCTAGATGCAATGTCTACTAATGGGTTTTGCCCCTTGGTGTTTCTCAGCTTTACCCACACAGATTCCATATTGTCGGAGCTAATATCTTTCCCAAGTATTGCGTTAATTCCCTCGTGTTGCAACTCCAGTGCTGCAACTCCACTGCCTTTTCCTTTTTGCCTGTCCATCCTATTAGTTGTGCTGTCCAGTGTATATACTTCGCCTTTGTTCAGTAGAACCTCTTTTGTGTTTCAACACAGCATCGTTGATCGCATCGCAATACAACACTAACTGTAATCTTGTTGGTTGAAGCTGTATGGTAGCACAGTGGTTATCACAGCTATTTCACAGCTCCAGGGGCCTGGGTTCAATTCCGGCCTCAGGTGAATGTCTGTGTGGCGTCTGCACATTCTCCCCATGTCTACATGGGTTTCCTTTGGGTGCTCCGGTTTCCTCCCACAGTCCAAAGATGAGCAGGTTAGATGGATTGTTGGTGACAAAATGGCCCCTTAGTGTCCAAAATATTAGGTGGGGTTACTGAGTACGGGATAGGGTGGAGGCGTGGGATTAGGGTGCTCATTCCAAGGGCCGGTACAGATTAGATGGAATGAATGGACTCCATCTGCACTGTAAATTCTATGATTCTATAATATCATACAGAATTAAAGATGAATCATTCTGTAAAACTTTGAATTCTCTTTGGTCTGATGACTTGAACACAAATTATTGCCGATGCTTGCAAATTTCTTAAAATTAAATAGAAGTTGAAAATCCCTTTTACAAAATGCTAGGTCCGAGTGTGTATCGAGTTTAGGAACTTTTCGGATTTTGGCATATACTGCGCAGGTGCGGTACACGTTGGAATCTGTGCATGTGCGGTGCGTGATGGGAACTGCGCATGTACGGAACATTGGGAACTGTGCATCTGCGCTGCACGTTCAAAACTGCGCATGTGCGGAACTTTGGGAACTGCGCATCTGCGCTGCATGTTCAAAACTGCACGTTAGGAACTGCGCCTGTGTGATGCATGTTAAATATGTGCATTGCCCAGGAGCCTTGTGATATTTACTATTCGTGACATCACGTCGGCGCTTGAAACAGAATGGATTTGGAATTTTTCATTTTTCGGAATTTCGGATATGGGATGCTCAACCTGTACTAACAAATTCAAATCAAGATTCGAATCGATTTTACGCTGTTGGAATTTTTTTTTAATGATTTCCCAATTACAGGTATTCTGGTTTACCATAATTTTAAGAGTGAGGAGATAAATAGCATAATATGGCCATGAGGAATTTTCTTCCCAAAATCTTCTGTAATAGTACAAGTTCAGATCATTCGGAATGTTGGAAGTGTTGAATAATTTGTGCCCTTTGTAAAATATTTAATGCATCTACTTCTTTGTTAGTAATTGGCCTACATCAAAGCCCTTACCTTATATATTATGAAGTGCTGCTACTCAGTACATTTCATGCTGTGCTTGAGATTTGCTGTCAAATGAAAGATGGAGTCTTATATACTCTGGATTTTTCCACACGCACACACTTTATGGGCTTTAATTTATTTACTTTCTCATTTATTTTTCTGTTCCAACTTTCTTTCTCTATCTCGTCTCTGTAAGACAAGTGAATTGCATTTGACTAATGTTCTGCAGACAACCATTTCTCTCGTTGCTCATTCAGGCACCAATGATGTCTGAGTCTGATCAGCTACTCAACTTGGCTGCCTATCTTGGGGGAAAAGCCAACCTCGCCCGAGTCCAATGTTTGAACATTTCCAGCAATAATGACTAGATAGTGGTCATGGCGAAGACCCGCCGGATTATTTCCTCACCGACCAAGGTATCTGATGCAATTCCAGCATGGCATTCTTCACTGTGCTTACCTAACTCTGCACAGTTTGGGGATTGAACCGGAGATATTTCTAGTCGCTATAGTTCAAGGTTCATTACACCACCTACAAGAAGGACTTTTAACTTTTTTCAAGAGCGAAGTTATAATAAAGAAATCTTTATATTCCTCCAATTTGTGTTTTTGGGAATAACTCATTTGTTGATATCTCTCTGCCATCCTCATATTTGCCTCCCTTCTCTTCAACTACTCTCCAAGTCCTTTCTTTTCTAGCTAGGGAAGCTTAAAAGCAGGCAACTTACTTCTGTGGGTCTCAAACAATTTTGCATTATTAATGTCTGTTAGGAAATATATGCAAATTGTCCAGCATGACCTACGCTCTAACTTTTCATTAATTTGTGTTATCTGGTTTTATCCCAAAATGGGACGAGGATTATAATCCACCGGAGACCAATCAATAGTTTACACTACGACTAAAATAAATCAAAGTGATTTTCAGATTATGAGCAAACTTTGAATTGTAAAATGGCCAGCAGCAGATTGGTCGTTATTTTCCATTCTATTCAATGCATAATATCCAATCGGTGGTCAACCTGCTATTGGTGTCCATTATTTCAATATTAGTTATATTTGATGTCTTCCAGGGTGCTCTTTGTTTTTGTAATGTGCTGTGATTTAAATTTTTGCCGGTAAGTATGACCCAAGCTGAAATTTAGTTGAACACTTAGAACTGGGGTGGCACGGTGATGCAATGGTTAGCACTGCTGCTTCACAGCACCGAGGATCCAGGCTCGATCCGGGACCCGAGTCACTATCCGTGTGGAGTTTGTACATTCTCCTCGTGTCTGCATGGGTCTCACCCCCGCAACCCAAACATGTGCAGGGTAGGTGGATTGACCATGCTAAATTGCTCCTTAATTGGGAGAAAAAATTAGAGACAACATTTAGAACTACACTTGGAATTTTAAAACTATAAAAGAAACTGCAAGCCGGTTAAGGGGCCCAGTGGACAAAGCTACCTGTCAGTGGCAGTTAACTATTAATTTACTGAAAGCGGTTGCCTGAATATTTTTCAATCGCATCATTGTTGCAGGAAGCTGAATGAGCAGTTGTAAATTGGATGTAAGTCAGAAGCTCAATATAAATAGATAATATTTGCTGAGAACACCAAGTGATTGCAGAACTGAGCGCTTTGCTAACAGAGTGCTAAAGTTAGAATTTTCGGGTGAGTAGAGTGGGAAGGAGGTTAATTTTTCCCTCCAGTAGCTGGTGAGCATTTTTACTTTGCAAGATAGAAACCTCGAGATTGTTATTATTTTACATTACCTGATTAATAACTTCACCTAAATAAATCAAATAATTGAAATAAATTCAGCAAGAAAAAACCTAAGCAAATAATAAAGGTTAAACAGACATGATGGAGTAGGTAGTGTGTTGTAGCTACAGCTTGTGGGGAGCATATATTTGTTGTAATTGTCTGCAGGTTGAAATATGTTATTGTTTGTGCTATTGAGCTTCAGTCTGCTGTAGGTAATGCAAGGCATCTGGGAGGTGGAGAATTACTTCGACACTTTGTCTCGGAGGGTTTTTGTTCCAGGAGCGTTTTTAAAAAGCATTCACGGGATGTGAGTGTCACTACAAGACCAGCATTTATTGCCCATTCCTAATTGTCCTTGAGAAAGTGATGGTTAATTTGTCAAAGACTCAAGTCATCCAGACTCTAAATGTTAGCTCCTTTCTCTCCCCACAGACCTGCTGAGATTATCCAGTATTTTCTGTTTTTGTTTCAGATTCCAGCATCTGCAATAATTTGCTTTTATCTTCCAGATAGTGGTGTTTCCATGTGTCTGCTGCCCTTGTCCTTCTGGATAGCTGCAGTTGTGGGTTTGGAAGGTACTGCTTGAGGATCCTTGGCGAGTTCCTGCAGTCCATCTTTTAGCTTTTAAACACTGCTGCCCCTGTCTGTCAGTGGTGGAGGTTTCTATGAATATATGAAATAGGAGCAGGAGTGGGCCACTCAGCCACCTTGAGCCTGCTCCACAATTCAATAATATCATGGCTGATCCTGCCTACTATGCTAGCCATCTCAGATGGCCAACTGCAAAGAACCATGGGAATTATGGCCAACCCAGGACTCAGACAGATTCAGAGCTTGTGTGTGTATTTGCAACCCAGATAGCTCGACGCGATCGAAACCCCCGCTCGTTTGCATTCTAATGGCCCATTTCCCCAGAACAAAAGAACTGTACTCAGGTAACCGATACAGATGCAGACTAATCAGCGCCACTCACTTTACTCAGGGAGCCCAAACAGCCAAGGCCGATGACTGCTAAGGACACACCCAACCACCAAGGCACCCACCCCTTTATTGGCCAAAATCGAAGGCAGTGATTGAAGCCTGTCGAATTATTGGGTCCAAGTTAAGGACCGCCCCAAAGAGCGCAAAATCCCAGAGAGATAAGAAGAGATACAGCCATGCGCTCGGTCTCTCATGGATCCGGCCTATGCCAATCCAAGTGCAGCATAGCGACCAGACAGACAAGTTCAAGACCAACAATCGCTACCAGACGGATGAGCCCAGCAGAAACAGAGCCACTTCTTCCACAGAGCCACACAAGATCCGGACAAAGGCCTTGCCCATCTACATAGAGCTGGTTGCTCTGAAGTTTGCCCTGAAGTTAATAGAATTTACAGTGCAGAAGGAGGCCATTCAGCCCATCGAGTCTGCACCGGCTCTTGGAAAGAGCACACTACCCAAGGTCAACACCTCCCCCTATCCCCATAACCCAGTAACCCCACCCAACACTAAGGGCAATTTTGGACACTAAGGGCAATTTATCATGGCCAATCCACCTAACCTGCACATCTTTGGATTGTGGGAGGAAACCGGAGCACCTGGAGGAAACCCACACACACACGGGGAGGATGTGCAGACTCCGCACAGACAGTGACCCAAGCCGGAATCGAACCTGGGACCCTGGAGCTGTGAAGCGATTGTGCTGTCCACAATGCTACCGTGCTGCCCTAAGTATCGGTTATTGTAGTTGTTAGGTATGGTTTAACTTGTAGTGTTTTGTGTTGCATGTCAAAGTAATCCTTGTGTGTAAATAAACCATCTTTGAACTTGAACTGACTAACTGGTTGTGTGGTCCTTTGATCGATATCCGGTAAACCTTTGTGGTGGTATCCTTTGATACCTGGCGACTCTAAAGAGCATCACTATTAATTGGCTACATTATTGGCGACTCCGGTGCCAATTAGCAACACTACTAATAACCTTTCACCCCTTTGTCTCTTGAAATCTATCTAGACGTGTCTTAAAAATATTCAAAGACAGGGGCAACATGTGGCACAGTGGTTAGCACTGGGACTGCGCTGCTGAGGACCTGGGTTTGAATCTCGGCCCTGGGTCACTATCCATGTGGAGTTTGCACATTCTCCCCATGTCTGCGTGGGTTTCACCCCCACAACCCAAAGATGTGCTGGTTAAGTGGATTGGCCACGCTAAATTGCCCCTTAATTGGAAAAGAAAATAATTGGCTCCTCTAAATTTATTTTTTAAAAATTCAAAGAATCCTCTTCCCCTGCCTTTTCAGGAAGAGAGTTCCAAAGACTCATTGCCATCTGAGGAAAATATTTCTCCTCATTTCTGTCTTAAATAGATGACCCATTATTTTTAAACAGTGACCATTCTGTGCTCTCACTTTCTGTTGAAAAGATTAAAACAAAAACAAGCCCACACCTCTTATCTCCCACACACTTTCACTGTACCACTTTATGCCTCCAACCATACAATGGCTTCTCATACCCCCATGTCAAACCATGCTGCCTTACCCATCACCGATGGCACTTCACAGCCCGATGCCAACTTAGTGCCAGCCCATGCCTCCACCTACTACCCTTGCCCCCTCCATGTTAACATGTACCCCTCAATGGTGCCAATGAGTTTATATACGTTTTATGCATACTCTTCACTTTGAACAATCTCAAGGGTGTTTTACCCCTCCTTGACTAGTCCCACACTGTAAATCGAAGAAATGCTGCATTCAGGATAGGACTAAGAAATTCAGAACATTTCCAGGTTTTTGCCACGATGGAGAACGTCTTTCTCGTAGCAAAGGTTACTTTTTATCTCAGTGACTAAGTTGTATCTGGTGAAGATTAGAAAACAAAATCCATTTAAAACAGGTGACCCAATCTCTCGCTCTCCCCCCCCCCCCCCTCGACCCCCAAACCAGCCACACAAAGCCCAACTCTTTATAAGGGGGTCCTGAGGCCACCCCCCTACCCCACATGGGCAGGGCACCCCCATGTCCAAGCCCAGGCATGAGAGGAATGCCAGCCTGGCTCTGCCAAGCCCCCTGCCAGTGTTACCTGGACATCTTGGCAGTGCCTCACTGTCACCCAGATGGTGCTGCCAATCTGGCAGTGCCTAGTTGCCCAGGTGGCACCAGCAGTGCCAGGGTACCGCCCTAGCCAGAGGGATACCACCTGGCTGCCCCCAAACACCTGGGAGACCCCCCCCCCCCAAAGTGTCATTCAGTCTGGTTCCCATTTGTGGTGACCAGTGCTGAACGGCGCTCGACCGATGTCTCCAAGGTGAAGGGATTAGATCCCAGGGCTTTGGTAGATCAGGGAAGTGCATATTAGAATGAAACTAGCTGTCCCACTCTAATATGCAGATTTTTCATACGCTGACCCACCCATAATAGACAGGATTCAGCTCACGACATCTTGCAAGATCCCGTTAGATCTTGTGACGTGCAGCAAGCGGGTAAATCCCAGAAGAGGGATCTCCTAGCATCGATTGGCTATGCCGCACCCCATTCACCGGCCTTGGTGTGGCCGGTAGATCACACCCGAGTGCATTAACTTTGATCTTCTGGGATTCCTTCGATTCTCAAGCAATTCAGATTCCAGAACAGTTCCCAAAGTTTAGAAGTAACAAACCTAACCATTTTATTTAAGAAAGAAGGAAGAGAGAAACCGAGAAACTGTGAGCAAGTTAGCATAACATCCAACTCAGTAAAGTTCTAGAATCTATTATTAGCGCCTAGTCACAGGGAGCTTTGAAAATCATTTTATGATGAAGTAGAGTCAATAGATGTATGAAAGTTTGTAAGTGTTGCTCGTTCTGGTGAGTGTGCTTTACACTCAATTGGCTCTGTTTTATTCCTTAGCTCTAGAGTCGCCAGGTATCTTTATGATACCACCAAGAGGTTCAAGTTCAAGTTCAGATCAATGACTCAATACACCAATTAGTAAGGTTCAAAATAAGACACGTTTATTATTACAGTTATTCGATACTCATGCATATAATACTAAAAGACTAAACTATTCCTACCACTAATAGGCCAATACTTATCTGGATAAGGGAACCCGCCGAATCAGGGAACAGTGGCCTCTTGCTCTGTACTGGATCTGCAGGCTTCCAGCTGGTATGGACTAAGGGGTCAGGAGTGTCTATCTCGTAGCGTGCGTTGTATGACACTTACTTGGTGGTGCAGCAATTGGCCAGGCCTCTCCTTCTCACGGTCAAGTTTGTCGAGAGCTGCTGAGATGTTATGCTGAGGGGGCCGGCTAAGAGAGCGAACTGGACTTGGGACCTGACTTTTATATGTCCCAGGGGCTTCGCGCCCTTTTGGGCGGACCCCGAGCTTACTGTCAATCGATTGGATCCCATACCAATACTGAGGCTGTCCCTCGATCACGGGGCGGTTCTTCCTAACTGATTTGTCTCCTTTGTTTCAGACTCCCATTGGCGCCGGGAAGTCTGACCTGCTATAGAATGTCCCAAATGTAGCTAATCATTGTATCCATTGTTCCTGGGGATCGCTTCATTAATATGCAAACTGCTGGTTTCGGTGCTGTCTGCTTTCTTTGCAGACAGAATACACAGGGAGATTCTGCAACCTGCTTGTCTTTCTTAAAGTGTCCACTTTTCCCTGCGTGCTTTGTAAATCGCCATTTTGAGTCGGGAAGTGGCCAACTTCGGTGGCTACACTCCCTCCTTGTGATCCTAACGCGAATCTCTGAGGAGTGATTGAGTAGATTTGGTCTGTATTCCCTGGAGTTTGAAAGGTTGAGAGGTGATCTAATTGGGCCATGTAAAGTGCGATCCACGCTGCACCCGAAAAACTGCTCGCCTCAGCGCAGAGTGGCTTTGAAAGCCAGGAGACCACACTCCCGGGATCTACCTGACTCGCAATGCCTCGCAAGCGTCAACGCAATCTCGTGAGGCGTTGCGTTGAAGACGTTTTATTAAACCACTATGGGAGGGATCACTTTTTTTGCAAATCTGCATATTAGAGCAAGACGGCTAGTGTCACTCTAATTTGCAGATTCTCGAGGTACCTGAGGCTTTGGGATTCAACCCCTTCACCTCAGAGACCTCAGGAAAGCGCCATTCAGCACTGGTCCCCACAAACGTGAACCAAACAGGTCAGCACTCGTGGGGGTCTCCAAGGGGATCGGGGCCCCAGCTGCATGCCATATTCGAAAAACGGCATCCCGATATTTCGCTATGATGGGGGATTCTGGCGAGCAGAGCTCCCCACTGTGCAAAACGTAGCAATGTGTGGCTTCAGCCATGCATTCCTCATTCAGGCTCCTTATTCAATGTGAGTCGCGTTGAATAGCCATGTGTTTCTCGGCATCGCAAGTGCAAATCCGACCCCGGGAGGGGCCTCCACCGTGGCCTGGCCTGCAATCGGGGCCTACCAATTGGCGGACCGGCCTCTCCTGGTGGGGGCCTCTTTAACTCCGCGCTGGTCCCTCTCGCCCTACGCCATGTTTCGTCGGTATTTACGACGCCGTCAGCACTCTGCCGTCAGAAGGGAGAATCCTTCCCCCTATTCCTGCTCCTATTTCCTATGTAATAAAATACACATTACACAATACACGTGTGGGGAGCACGGTAGCATGGTGGTTAGCATCAATGCTTCACAGCTCCAGGGTCCCAGGTTCGATTCACGGCTGGATCACTGTCTGTGTGGAGTCTGCACGTCCTCCCCGTGTGTGCGTGGGTTTCCTCCGGGTGCTCCGGTTTCCTCCCACAGTCCAAAGATGTGCAGGTTAGGTGGATTGGCCAGGCTAAATTGCCCTTAGTGTCCTAAAAAATAAGGTTAATGGGGGTTGTTGGGTTACTGGTATAGGGTGGATACGTGGGCTTGAGTAGGGTGATCATTGCTCGGCACAACATCGAGGGCCGAAGGGCCTGTTCTGTGCTGTACTGTTCTAAAAAAAACATCTTAGATAGAAAGCAAATTTATTAAACCACGATGGGAAAAGCAAATGGTATAAGGGTGACTTTATGCCCCAGATTTCAGAGGAGGTTCTGAGTGTCCTGGTAAATAGAATTTCTGCTCGAATAACCAGTCCATGAAATGCATCCCTGAGCAAATACCCGAAATACCTTCGAATCACAAAGACATGTTTAAAAGTACCTTCAAATCTATCACATAGACCATGCAGAATTTATATAACTGAAATTCAAAAATAGCTGTCAATAAGCAACTATTTGAATGAATCGGGTAGAAAGCTTGCATATCAATTTGATTTCTTGACCTTGCCACTAAACTATTTGTTTCAACAACAGTCAGAAATGAGAAGTGGCATTGTTCTTTGATGATAATTTTTAACTCCTTACGTACCAAGGTGGAATTCATGAAGCTGCTGTTTTAATCATTCACAGGATGTGAGCATTACTGGATAGGCAGGCATTTATTGCTTTTCAGGAGGTGGTGGTGAGTTGCCACCTTGAAATGCTGCTGTCCATGTGGTATCAGGACACCCACAGTGTTGTGAGGCAGGAAGTTCCAGGATTCTGACCCAGCGAGGTTAAAGGAATGGCATTCTTTCAACTCAGGGTGCTATGAGGCTTGGCAGTGAATGTGCAGGTGGTGGTATTTTCAGGAACATCTAGGTGGTGGAGATCCAGGGTGGGATTCTCCGTTGCCCAACAGCAATATCGTAATTGGTGATCGGGTGGAGAATCCTTTCTGATGAACAAATCGGGGGCGCCGCCGATTTGACACCCGTTTCCGATTCTCCGCCCCTCCGAAATGGCGTCATCGCATCACGCACCGCACGCGTTGGCGCATCATCGGAAAGCCCTCCCCCGATGCTCCACCCAGATGGGCTGAGTTCCCGACCGCGTGGTTGACTTGTCGTCTGAGTGGCCGAGAGCCCTGCCTGGTGGCAGCGGACTGTATCCAGCGCCGCCACAGTCGGCCGGGATCCGTGCTGCTGGCCGGGGGCAGGGGGCATCCATGAGGGCTGGGGGGACTGGTAGGGGGTGGGCAAGGGGTGGCCAGAGGCAGTATTTGGAAGGTCGGATCCGCGCACGACCGGTGCCATGTTGTATGATGTCATCACCGTGCGCATGCGCGGCCATGGACCTGGCCATTCTCCAGCCCTTTTTGGCGCAGGAGTCGGGAGCTTTACCCGGCGCCACTGCTAGCCCCTCACCGGTCCTGGAATTGGTGAGGGTTCGGCTCCGATTTTGACATCGTAAAACGCCACAGTTAACCCAAATTGGGACTGCTATGTGCAATTTGTACCCTCGCTATTGTTACACCCCATTGACTTAAATGGAGCTTAAATTTAAGTTGGAATGTTTCACCTTTGTCACAAGCAGTTTTTATTTTGCAGGCATGTACAGTCCTACAATAATTAATAGCAGCAATTTAATTGTGCCTGCCAAATAAACAGTTTTTGCATCTTGTGTGAGGTGCCCAGATGGGAGGCTTGCAATTGTGGTTCATACGGGAGGTGCATAGTGTATGGCTTGGAGGAGAAGGAGGTGAATAAAGTGTGGTGCAGTGATTGTTGAAGAGTGACAGGAAGCTGGAGTGAGGAGTTTTGTGAATCGTAGTGCTGGCAGCAGATGAAGCAAGTATGAGAACGCATGATGGGAGCCAGGATTAACTGTAATGAGTTTAATGACTTTTTCGTCAGTTGTACCATGAAGCTATAATCCAAGCAATCATCATCTTAAACATCACTTTTCAGAATCTCCTGAGGTTCTATCTGGAGGGAGGTGTGTCCTCTAGGGAAGAGCATAATCTCCCTCCTCATGCTGGATGCCTGCACCAAGGCATCCAAAACTGCCTCTGAGAATCCAGGTACCCTATCTGAGTCATTTAGCCCTATTTTGCAGCCATTAAGCCCTCTGAATTTTCTTTGGCTGTCTGTAGTCACAACACAACTCCCTTCAATATATTCTGGCTGCCCATATCAGAGCTGGTTCTGCTGAATCTCTACTGTCCTGCTAGTTCTTCAGAAGAGTCATATAGACTTGAAATGCTAACTTTTTCCCTCGCCACAGATGCAGCCAGACTTGAGTTTATCCAGCATTTTCTGTCAGTAATGTTGGCTACGCACCAGTCTTGGTATGATGAAACATTGGCACCAAATTCATGCAAATTAAAACAAGTGAATGTACTCTGGTAATGTTTTATAGGGCAGAATTTCCAAACTGGTGTTGAGATCCTGACAACGGGATCATCTGTGGGTGTTGAAACCAATGGTGTGTGTGATCCTCGCAGAGGAAGCTAATTAAATTTCATTCAATTAGAGATGGCAGGCAGGTTGCACTGGCAGGGGTGCCAATTGGAGTTCCGGAGGCTGTGGCTGGTTGTCAGCAAAATTTGGAGAGGTGGGCACTGCCGATGTAGACAGCGGGTCGTCTCCATTTGAAGCCTTCTGAAATGAATAAATCTGGAATTAAAAACTAATCTCAAAGATCATCAATTGTTGTAAAACCTATCTGGTACACTAACGTCCCTCAGGCAAGGAAATCGACTGACCTTGCCCGGTCTGCCTTAGATGTGTATCAACCCACAGAAAGGTGGTTGACCCTTACTGTTTCTGAAATAGCCGAGCAAGCCACTTAATTCCAGTGCAATTCGGTTGTGCAACAAATGCTGCGTCTTGCCAGAGACGGTCACATTTGCACTGGTTACATTCAAGCCTGTAACTGTGGTTCGGATTGCGCTATTATTTGTGAAAATACACAGGTCCCACATGAATCAAAGACCATGATCCCAAAATTCCAAAGGTTGGAGACAGTAGGCAGTAGGCACACCACAAAGGGCCAGCATTTGGGGGCAGTTGTCATTCTGATCCACCTGAGGAAAAATATGACAAAGACTCTTCTTGCAGCCCAACCCGCAGTCCATGCCTTAAGGCATCTCTGGAGGAGTTCTTGGCCTACTCTGGGATTTGAACTCATGCCTGTAGGGCAAAATGGATCATAATGGTTGTGGTGAGTTGTGCTCATGCCCTTGCTGTGTCCCCAGAATGTGGTGAAACTACATTAACAGGTTCCAGAGTGAATCAATTATTATGGAAAAAGAGAATTTTGCTACATTGGGAGCAGAAGATAAAAATTACTAACTTTTCCTTCAGCTGAGAGTCCACAAGAGAAGTTATTGGGACCTTTGAACTACTACTGGGAGAATGGGGCAGGCACCTCTGAAAGTATTCTTACGGGGGCAATCATTTTTTCTGACTATGTTCATCACCTCATCCCCATAATTAACATGTGGTTTGTGTATTTTTGCATGAAAGGTTGAAAGTTCAATCTCTGTTGCCCTTTCACCAGGGAATGATCTTTTATGCATGTCTTTAAGGCAGATTGAACAAAGCACGTTAAAATAAACATGATCTTGCACCCCACGCACACTGCATGTCTTTGTTCCTGGAAACACCATTGCATGTTTATTGATACACGAACCACTATCACAAACCACTATTATGCATTAGGAACTGCCTACTTATGTGCAGTGACACTTTAAACTGCAAATGGATTTTGAGACTATTCTGAAAGTTATGAAGATTCTTTACTCAACACCACACTTTGCTTACTGGCACAAGTCTATTTAAAACAAGTGGTTGAACATGCAGCAGTACGTGTTGTATATTTTACATCTTGGAGCTATGCAAAGATGACACTAGTTTCCATGTGTAAAACAGGTTTTATTTATAGTTACTCCATGCTTACTGCTCTAGTTTCCAGCTCTTTCTACAGTTTCTTCACTTTTGTCTGAATCCACACCCGGGCTTAACTAATTGAACAAAGTGGACATCAATAGTAAAAAGGCTCACACAATCAAATGCTGAACAATTGAACATTATAGTTAGCAGATAAAGAGAAATTTAGTTGGCATAAAGATATTCCTCCACCAATTTACATCTCTCAATGAATCAGAGATTCAGCTTTCCTGTACTACAATCAAAGTACTGGAAAAACATTTGAGACAAATAAATAATAATTATAAAGACAGTATTAATTGTGAAGATTAAAAACTTAGAACAGATCCCACTTCAAAACAACATTGTCTCTTTAAATAGCATAAAATCATCAAATTGTGATGTTACTGGGTGCTTTGAAAATTTGATCAAGTACTGAACATTTGTGCTGAACATGATGGTAGGGTATGAGAAGTAAATTGGCGAGCAACCACAAGGTTTGAAACACAGAAATCAGGGAGTTGCTGCTTTGCGCTGCTCGCCAAGAAGCTCTTCAGCACCTGTATATATCACTAAGATTTAGTAATGAAAAACAAACAATGGCATAAGGTAGGTGTACCTATATAAATACCAACTAAACATGCCAAAATAGTTACGGCACTCCATTTAAATGAACTGAATTATTCATAGCATAGTAGCTTTTTAAATTACTGCTGAACAACCTCTCTGAAACTGCAAATTACCTTCTATAAACCTCATTCCTTCAGATTTAAATTATTGTTGGAGATTTTGAAATATTAATTTTATTTTTAATTCATTTTTCTTTGTGTCCTTTTTTATCTCTTGCTCTCTATATCCCTTTTCTTTCCCTATCTTCATATAGATTTCTAACTTATAATTACTGTTTCAGACTCTGCAGGGTCTAAATTGGATAGGTCCACTGAAGCAGGCATAGAGATTGTGATGCACAATGTGCAAGTATTAACCCATGCCTGTTGATGCAAATACAGAAAGGACATCAACTTTGTTCTACCTGATGATTATATGTATTGCTGTGTACAACCAACGCAATCCATGTCGTTCATTGGCTGCACACATCAACAGGGTGTTCAAAATCATGACCACCTCGAAACACTTAACTAGCCTGCACCGTTTAAAGGAGTGATGCATGGTAGCTATGGCAACTGTGCAGTAAGAATCCTAGGAAATAGTGAGGAATGGCCCCACATGAGGGAGAAAAGGATCAAAGGCTTTCAGGTGCTGAAGGTCATGGTGGAAGGGCTGGAGAAAAGGAGAGGAGACCCCTCAAGACACACAGACTAAAGGTAATGGCAGCAGATAGCCATAGAGGTCAATGGCAACAGCAGAGTCTTGAGGACCTGGATACAATGCCTCATGGAATTTAATTATCTTACATGAGCGGTAAAGATCTGTGAATACATCTTTAACCTACCTAATGTAGCACTAGTCTCAGGCACTGCTCAAATCACCACACTCCCATCACTTGATCTAATACCAATAATCTCTATTAATTATACCAAGCATTCATTGCTTCACCTCTCCCTCATACGCTTGGGGCAGCTACAAGCCTCACATATACATGTCACAGTTTGCAGTCATATCACCCAAATTGCACCACACTTATTGGCATGCATTCCTCTCTTTTGCAGGACAAAGTGGTGCACAAATGGAGGTGTCCAGAACTAACTAAAGAGGGACAAACAGACATATCTATGTAGCCTAATCCCATTGACAAGACTGTGCTGGTCATTATCGTAACAACCATTAATCTGCAGAAGGATCATTTAGATCTGAAACGTTAACAGTGTTTCTCTCCAAAGATGCTGCTGATATCTTAACTTAATCCAGAATTTTCTGGGGTTTTTTTTCGCATTTCCAGCATCTGCAGTATTTTTCTTCTACTCCAACTGAGGCTGTGGCTATCAGCAGAGCTGAAACCATTAAAGATGACTTAATCCTGTTTTCCCTTACACTCTCAATCTCTTGTTGTAGATAGTGTAAGCAGGCACCTCTTACTTGACCCCTCCAACACAACTCCAAGCTTAACCTTTATTTTAATTATAAATTTAGAGTATCCAATTCATTTTTTCCAATTAAGAGGCAATTTAGCTTGGCCAGTCCACCTATCCTGCACGTCTTTTTTGGGTTGCGGGGGCGAAACCCACGCAAAAACGGGGAGAATGTGCAAACTCCACACGGACAGTGACCCAGAGCCTGGATCGTACCTGGGACCTCGGCGCCATGAGGCAACTGTGCTAACCACTTGTGCGTCCAAGCTTAACCTTGTGTTTTTATTTCAGATCCGCAAGTGATGCAACCCCACCAGCTGGTGGAGCAACACCAAAGAGAGTCATAATGAAGACAGAGCACTGTCAATTGATGTCACACTCGTAGCCACCAGCTCAGATTCTGACAATGTCCATCTATCAGAAGACAAACTACAAGTGGGATCAGCTTGTGGTGATGCAAGTAGGCTGCAGCTGGGACAATAGAAAAAGTAGAACGGGCATCATACAGCTCGCTGGAGGGTCAAATCAAACACTGCTGCAGAGGAATATTCATAGGTATGCAAAACTCAATGCTTTGTGCAATGAAAAACCTGCCAAAAGGCCTGTGTTCAATATCAAGAAGCATGGTGGAGTCCAACACCAACTTGGCAAAGGGATCTGTGGCAGAACAAGAGTCTATTATTTTCCACACTTTCTTTGCACACTTGTGGGCCCAATCATGTGTATTTCCCCCTGAACACCCTGGGTTGATATGGCTTCCTGGTGAGAGTTTTTTTGAACTTCTCCTCCCTCTTTCATCACTTTTCGTGGCATCTGCTCCTTCTCCCAATTATGCTGTACTCCAAATAGAAATTCCTAATAGTGCATCCATATCTGGAAGCAACTGCTTTGTGCACTGGTCAGCATGGTAGCACAGTGGTTAGCACTGTTGCTTCACAGCGGCAGGGACCCAGGTTCGATTCCTGACTTGGGTCACTGCCTATGCAGAGTCTGCACGTTCTCCCTGTGTGTGCGTGGGTTTCCGCTGGGCATTCCGGTTTCCTCCCACAAGTCCCGAAAGACGTGCTGTTAGGTGAAGTGGACATTTTAAAATCTCCCTCTGTGTACCCAAACAGGCGCGGGAGTGTGGCGACTAGGGGATTTTCACAGTAACCTCGTTGCAGTGTTAATATAAGCCTACTTGTGACAATAAAATATTATTATTACTATTAGAAGCCTTGAAGCCAAGAAAAAGTTATCCTGCACTTGCACTACATCCTGTCGACATCTGCAAGTTGAAATGACATTGGAAAGCACTAAAAGCCTGCCAGATTTTAATAACAACAACCAAAGAAATCAATCAGCAACTATCCTGTAAATAGTTGATGATTCATTTAATTTGCACTGATGTAGTTGGGTGTTCTTCCTGTTGCTGAATGCATCAACTGCTATATGTGTCAGTGAGAGCTTTAAGCTCCTCAATGAAACCACTGACATCAAATCAGCATCAAATGTAGACTGACAACATGTTCTATTTGTTCAGATATTTCCAGTAGATTATATTTCCAGCAGATGTTAGTTGTACTAACACCCTAAACAAGATGGTGTCTAGTGTGTTACGAATGTCTGGGAAATTCTAGCCCCACTCGCCCGGAGTCACAATGCAAGTGAATTAACCAATAATTCTTATAAACAGTCCCAAAGTCTTTGGTCCTTGGCTGCCCATTAATTACAGTCACCAGGTTTGTAAATATAAAGTCAACTGCTATTTATTTATAACAAGATCTGTAATGAAATACATAACTGATACAATTGGTTAATGATTAACTAATACATAACTTCCACTTTAACTTGTCCCCCACCTTCCATACAGACACACACACACACAAGGCATACAAACACAGAGAATAGAAAGGGATAAACATCATAAGTGAAAGGCAAAGAGACTTTCTTTCAGATGATTTTTCAAAGCATACTTTATTCACAGTGAGCTTGCAGATTAAGGTCTTTCTTGCAGCCTGTGCTGGTCTTCTATGAAGTTTAGAAATACAGTGCTCAACTTTCCTGAAGAAGCACTTCATTTCTCCAAACCCTTGCTTTCAGTTTGTGGTTTGTCTCCAGGCCTCTGTAGTCTCAGGAATCCAGCACCCACAGAGACAGCCATCACAGCAGCCTTCTGGAGAGAGTTAACTGGACCTTTTACTTCCATGCTGCCGGAATCAAAACTGACATTTTCAGATCTCTGAGAACTATTTCAGTGAGATGAGACCCAATCATCACCTGTTACCAGGCAGGGCACAGCCTTTTGACCCAATTCATTAGGTATCAGCCAAATCAATCCAACCAAGTCCCAGCCAATCTTTCTCACTGGCACCAGTCAGTCTACAATGCCAATTCAAACCAGCACAGATTAGCACTGTGATATCTCCTGCTTCTGGGTTGAATTAAAGACACACGGCCATGAGTTACACAAGGCATGGATCAAAAATGAAATGGCAAAGATAAAAGAAAGGGGAAATAATGGAAAACAGGAAGGACCCTCACAAGCCAAATTCTTATCCAAAATGTGCAAATGCATGCTTTGGATGACATTTCACTCCCGTGCACTGCACCTTTTGTGCACAGCTAGTAGGGCCCCAATTTCAGACACCTGAAGAGAATTTTCCTTGTCCTGTGGCAATGGGAGTTGGAGGCTGCTATCATTTAAATTAGCAGTCAGCACAAAGTATGCGTACTGTCTGCATCAGAAGGAATGCATACAGGTAAATAGTGAAATGCGATTCCTATACCTATTTTGGGTGTTATACAATATTTCCCTCATTAAACATTTTTGTAAGTGGAACATATTTGTATTAGGCCTGATTTGTAATTTATATGACCTTGAATATATTCGGATTGTGAAGCATTCAATCAAAATACATATATTCAAAGATTTCATCCAGTGGTGCACTACTTGCAGAAACTGGAATAGAGTAGTGTTCTGAATGATGAGCCATGTGCAAATGCTCAACAACTCCGTCAGGAAAGCTGCTAAAATTCATTAACCCAAGTAAAGTGCAATGTCCCTTTTCCTCTGCCTTATTGCCTGTGGATGTGCTTAATGTACCAGCCCAGTGGTTATAAAATCTACCTATTTGCCTCATGTCAGCCAGTTCACATCAGCATTTGCTGTCATTTTGCTTTGAAGCATTGGTTAGCCTGCTGGACTCGATACCGATTTGGACAATGGGAGCTCGACTGAGACTGCAAAACTCTGGGATGTTCGTCTTTATGCACAGCTGCAGGATTGTTATATTTAACAGCATTAAACATGTTGATTTGAGACATGTTTAGAAATGTGATTGGCTGATAACTGAAGGACAGTGATATGACACATTAATCCATCAGTAGAACTTGAGTTGCTATTTTTGGAATGGTTCAGGTTTTATATCTTTCCAGTTGTTCATCCACACAGACTTTGAATGATATAGGTGACTGATTTTCATAGTCAGGCATTAGCAATATATAAATTACATCTGATGACGAAGCTAAAAAAAATCAAAGAAAAACAGTCTTCTGGTGCAATAAAATTCCCATCTAATTATAGTCCTTGGACGATAGCTATCAAAGGCAAGTCATTATAAGACAAAGGATTTATAGATCATGTCCGTGCTGCTGCTCTTGTTCAAAGGCACATTGAGATTCTGTTTACAGAGCATGGAATGGAAGCTAAATGTGTTACTTACTACGAATCTCAGGGTCATAAAGGTAGTATTTTAGCACCCATTTTCTTGTTTCAGACATCCCATTTCCATTTAATCTGCATCAGACAATACAGAGCTCATTCCAAGCATGCTGATCGAAGAACACGGAGATACAAAAAGCTAAAAATCAATTTGCATTCATTTAAAGATTAACTGAAGGTTTCATCCAACTGAATTTAAAGAATTCAGTTAGCACCAAGCAACAAATACACACTTTCAATGACACAAATGTAGATCAGAAACATTTCAAATGTATTAACCCCCATCTCCAAAATATATACTTTTTTAATTCTTAATACTGTAACATAGAATTTGGAATCCTTTGAAGTGGACGGTGTTATTTTTATCATTAATTCCCTTGCTCTCTTGAATCCATTTCAAATTGTTTAGGGGCACTCAATTACAGTGGTCAGGAAGCAATTTCACCACTTTTGAGTGGCCAGCAGCAAAGATTCTGAATTTTGCAGTGGAGCGCAGATTGGGAAACCATGCAGGTCTACTTGGAGTAGGTGAGCAGGGAAAGAACGAGTTTCCGATGCAATCATTTGATAGGAACTCCCTAAATACCGATCAGTGCATGTCTATGGACTGGGGCTGAAACCAATGGGCCAGGAAATAACCACCGAGTTGAGAAACCTTTAGGTGGAGTGTCTTTCTTCGGAACGTTTCTTGTCAACGGTTTTAAAATCCCCCCTTTCAATCAGCAAGTCGGATTTTTTTTTCTCTCCTTTCAAGGGCATGGAAAAAACTGATGCGTAGAATTAGTTTGTTTACACAGGGATGTAAGCTGAAATCAATGTTTTCAGTGCCTACTCACATCTGGTGTGACAGGAGCAAGCAGACCATCACACACACATGGAGGCAACTGTCTGCGTCAAGTACTACTCACTGGTCTTCCACTTCCAATCTGGTTCTTAAAAGCTGAAAAGAGTGGAGGTAATCAACTCTTCACTATCATTAAAATGTGAAGGATTGAACACGTGACCACCAAAGCATTTAAAAAAAATATCTTTCGCACCTTGCTTAATTTTGTGTCCTTGACAATTCAGCTTTTGGGCTGAAGCCCATCAGTAGAAAACAATTGATTCTTGTCTATTTATTTATTCAGAGTGGTGAGAATGTGGAACTTATTACCACTTGGAATGGAATAGAAGGATATGTTGATAGGGTGAGATGAAGTTCGATGGTTTGTTGAAATATAAAAACTGGCATGGATCTGTTGGACCGAATAGTCTGCTTCTGTATTGTAATGCTCTATGCAATTCCACTTCACTGATTCACAATCGTCATTTTATACTTTGTTCCATCCACACCGCACTAAGAAGCAAAAATAGACCCTAAACTAACATGTATTATCAATACAATTTTCAAATCCCTCGGAAGAGTCACAAGACTAATTTCAGGGAGTGCAGGGTATGTTAGGTAAAAGGATGAGTGAAGCTGTATGAGAGGTAAAGCATCTGAATTTGTACCAGAAAGTTTATTCACCTTGACAGGTCACTGAACATCTGTGTGGCAGACCTTGGGGTGATGGAGTTTGCTCTGCCTCTGTCATCACCCTCTAGATAAGGTTGTACCACTCATTCTTATGAGGCCTCTGCCCTCTCAATGCTCATGAGACAATTCATCCGAACCTTCACTTCTGCCAACAGCACTTCAATTGATGCATTAGATAAAGCTGGGACCCTTCTAGTTCCTCTCTCCCCTGAGACTTCTGTTTTTATTGTGTGCAGTCACCATATTCCATAGAATCCCTACAGTGCAAAAGGAGGCCATTCGGTCCAATGAGTCTGTACCAACCCTCCGAAAGAGCACTCTACCTAGGCCTACTCCGCTGCCCTATCCCCGTAACCCTGCCATGAATTGATCATGGCTAATCCACCTAACCTGCACATCTTTGGACTGTGGAAGGAAAGCGGAGCACCCAGAGGAAACCCATGCAGATACTGGGAGAACGTTCAAACTCCACACAGACAGTCACCCAAGGCCGGGATCCCACCCGGGTCCCTGGCGCTGTGAGGCAGCAGTAGTAACTACTGTGCCATCAAGCCACCTTATTGAAAAGGGAATCGTGCCCCTGAAGTGGCTACACTATTTCAAGGTTACACCAGAACTGTACTCCCTCCCACCGCTATTTTCTGAAATTTTAACCTTGGCACATTATTGTTGCTGGCAAAACAGTAAGTGGACACCACTTCTGCTCAATTGCTTTTTGCAGGTTCCCACCTGATCATAATTAATATTTTAAGTGCCAGTAGTGTGCAAGGGACATGTGCGACTATACAACAAGGGGAAGCATTAGAGTTGTGAAACCTGCTGTCAGTTGACAATGCAGCAGGTCTGGGTGAGCTCTAACAAACAGGGAGGCTCTTCAGCAGGGCAATAACTTATCCGCCAAACACCATTGCTATAAGATTTATTGAGAGCATAAAGGTGGCACAAGTGTTTTTCAAGCTTAAATTTTTGTAAATATTCCACATTACATCAGTTTCACCATCATAACCCCTGGGTATGTCTGAACTGATCCATCAGAGGTTGTGACACAGTGGTTTTAAATCAGGACAGAGGTGCCCTGTGAGTGCTCAACATTGACTGAATCCCATGAAGTCCAATGACATTAGGTCAAAAATGGACAAGGAAACCTCTTGCGAATTATCATGGACAGTCAAGGTCAGTAAATGCATTTTTCAAGACATCTCCTAATCACCAACCCATCTCACACTACTTAATGAACCACATGCCAATCACTCACCCAGAAGCATTCCTTGGCACTCAGGCCCCATGCCTAACACCCGGATACTCCACCTCACCCTCAGTGATGCCAGCCTCACACCCACCTCGCAGTACCTCTACTTGCATAAGAACTGTAGCAGCAAAAGTAGCCAATTAAGCACCTCGAGCACTGCTCCGTCATTCAATATGATCATGGCTGACCTCATCGCGGCCTCAAATCCACCTTCTTGCCCGTTGTCCATAACCCTTCATCCCGCTACTAATTAAAAACTTATCTATCTCCTCCTTTAATTGTTTAGTGAAGCGGTGTTCACTGCACTCTGGGGGTAGAGAATTCCACAGATTCATGAGCCTTTGAGTGAAGGAATTCCTCCTAATTTCTGTTTTAAATCTGTCATCCCTTAGCCTAAAACGATGGCTTCTTGTTTTAGAATATCCAACAAAGAGAAATATCTGCGTTGTGTCTACCCTGTTAATCCCCTTCAGCATCATGTATATTTCATTCTCTCACTCCACAGTATAAATATGTCCCACTCGCTCTGTGTTAGCTTTGACAAAGAGTCATCTGACTCGAAACGTTAGCTCTTTTCTCTCCCAACAGATGCAGCCAGACTTGCTGAGATTTTCCAGCATTTTCCCTTTCTTCTCATTCTCTAAACTCCATCTCTAAACTCCAGAGGGTATAGGCCCAAACTGCCCAGGCTCTCTTCACAAGACCTTCATCCCTGGAATCAATCGAGTGAACTTCCTCTGAACCGCCTCTAAAGCATTTACGTCCTTCCTCAAGTAAGGAGACCAAAACTGTGTGCAGTAGTCCAGATGCAGTTTCATCAAGGCCCAAACATCATTTCCTACTTTTATATTCTATTCCATTAGCAATGAATGCCAAAGTTCCATTATCCTTCCTTATTACCTGCTGCAGCTGCATACTAACTTTTTGCGATTCATGCACCAGGACACTCAGATTCCTCTGAATGAAGTATTTTGAAGTTTCTCTCCATTTAGATAATAAGCTGTCTTTTATTTCTATGACCAAAACAGATAACCTCACACTTAACCATGTTAAATTCCATCTGCCAAATTATGGCCCACTCACCTAACCTATCTATATCCATTTGTAAATTTCTAATTTTCTCATTGTAACTTGCTTTCTCTCCTGGCTATTTTTGTGTCATCTGCAGATTTGGCTATGGTACCTTCTGTCCTGCATCCAAGTCATCAATGAATAGTTGACTTCTGTATCTAATAGTCAAAAAGTTGTCATTGTCCCAGGTGACCATAGGCTGTTTTCCCCTTTTGAGAGGGAGAGCTGACTGGTGGTGATTTGACCCGAGGATCAGCACACCTCAAGTGAGGGGCAAGGTTGAGAAGGCGGCACCTTCATGAATTACCTCAGCCGGCCCAGGAATTCAACACGCCCTTTTGGTCTCACTCTGCATGACAAGCCAGCTGTCCAGCCAACTGACCTAAACCGGCCCCAATCCAAGTCATTAATATAGATTGTAAATAGTCGGGGCCAAAGGACCGAACCCTATGGCACAACATTAGTGTGCCAATCAGATAAAGACCCATTTATCCCCATGCTCTGTTTTCTGTTGGTTAGTCAATCCTTTAAGCAAGCTAATATATCACCCCAAACCCCGAGGGCTCTTAACTTGTGTATTAAGTTTTTGTGGACTACCTTACCAAGTACCTTCTGGAAGTCCAGATACACTACATCCACAGGATCCCCATTATCCACTTTGCTTGTTACATCTTCAAAGAACTCCAGCAAATTAATCAAACACGATTTATCTTTCCTAAAACAATGCTGACTTTGATGGATTTTGTTTCAACTTTCCAAATGGCCTATTACTACTTCCATAGAACCAACAGTTTCCCAATGACACAAGTTAAACCAAGTGGTTTATTGCTTCCCGCTTTCTGCCTTTCTCCCTTTTTGAACAGGGGTGTAGCATCAGCCTTTTTCCAATCCAATGGGACCTTTCAATAATCTAGGGAATTTTGGATTATTATAATCAATGCCTCAACTATCTGCTGCCACTTCCTTTAAGACTCTAGGATGTAGGCTTTCAGGCCCTGGGGACTTGTCTGCCTTTAATCCCAATAGCTGGCTCATACATTTTCCTGAGTGATGGTGACAGTTAGTCCTTTTCAACAACTTCAGCATTACCTGTTACGATTGAAATGGTTCTAGTGTCCTCCACCATGAAAACCGAGCCAATGTATTGATTTTGTGTCTCTGCTATTTCTGTGTTTCCCATTACCTCGGACTATTCAGCTAACCAAAGCATTTTACAACCATTGATGTTTTGCCCTCTCTCATTCGGGACACAATAGAAGGGATCAGCGCAGCCCAGTGGGGACAAGGATGTCTAAATCTTCTGAACCCTACTGAGGAGATGGTTCTCTTCATCATAGTACCAGCTGTGATACTACACAAATGAATTTTGCACCCAATATTTATTTCCTGGGATACAATGCAAGTGCCACTTCCTCACTTTTGATTTTACTCCCAGAGATAAAGGCCAACATTCCATTAGCCATTGTGATTACATTTTCTGTGGAAGGGAGGGAATTGTCTGCTATATCATTTGCAGGTGTCAGTAAACCACTCTGGTATCCATAATCATGTGCTGCATCCCATTAAATCTGTAATCAAGTAATAAAACATGCAGCTCAAGACCACTAGAGATCTCTCACCATCTGGAATAGACATAGAAAATGGGCTTTGCTATGCATTACAACTATCACTACAGTGGATATTGGAAAAAGGGATCAGGTGTTGCAATGGGTTAAGACTCAGTACAATGAAAATGACCTGATGTTTGGAACACGTTAGCAGTAATCTGTTTGAGTTGCGTAACAGCATTGATAAAATCAGGTATAATAATGCTCATAACTGCAAAACGCAAGAACAGATACATCACAAGGCAGAAAACATATGACAGCAGACTATCTTTCCACAATATCAGACCATGGATGAAATTAATAAAAGCA
Source organism: Scyliorhinus canicula (assembly GCF_902713615.1). Taxonomy (NCBI): domain Eukaryota; kingdom Metazoa; phylum Chordata; class Chondrichthyes; order Carcharhiniformes; family Scyliorhinidae; genus Scyliorhinus; species Scyliorhinus canicula. The sequence continues at coordinate 72,792,673 of NC_052152.1, forward strand.
ATATCCCAAATTCTTCAAGCTCCCTCGCTGAAGCATTCAGCCACACAATGACACAGTGATGCGGTCTATTACTCAAAGCAAATCCCCGATTTACTTGAAGTAATAAAGAAAGTATAAACTTGAGAAGATTGGAAATTGAGTATTGAAAAGATTCTTGATGATAGTTAGATTCTGAACACTAGTAGGCAAAATGGAAGCAACACAATCAAATTTTGATCATTGGGCGATGATAAAAGCAAGTGAAACTTTAGATTACTAAAGCAAAATACATCCCTTATGGAAATCTGAAATAAAAACAGTCAATTTCTTTTAAATGTTTTAATTCATTTATGGGATGTGGGCTTTGCTGGCTAGGCCAGCATTTGTTGCCTATCCTTAATTGCCCTTGGGAAAGTGATGGTGAGGAGCCTCTTTGAACCACTGCAGTTCATGTGATGTAGGTACACTCACTGTGCTCTGAGGGACAGAGTTTCAGGGTTTTGACCCTGCGACAGTGAAGGAATGGCGATATATTTCCAATTTAGGTTGGCGAGTGGCTTGGAGGGGGGGGGGGGGGGTTACGAGGTGATGGCATTCCATTTTATCTGTTCCACTTTCCTTTTAGATGGTAGTTATCATGGGTTTGGAAGGTGCTGCCTGATGTCCCCTTCCATCACTTTCCTGATGATCGAGGGTCGACTGAAGGAGTGGTTATTAGCCGTGTTGGATTTGTCCTGCTTTCTGTGCACAGAACATATATGGGCAATTTTCCACATTGCTGGGTAGATGCCAGTGGTGTAGCTGTACTGGAACAGCCTGGCTAGTGGCACAGCAAATTCTGGAGCACATGTTTTCAGTTCTATTACAGGGACCACAGCCTCTACAGTGCCCAAGTGCCTTCAGTCATTTCTTGTTATCATGTGGCGTGAAGTAAGTTGGCTGAAGACCAGTATCTGTGATGCTGGGGAGGGTGAGATGGATCATACACTTGTCATTTCTGGCTGAAAATCATTGCAAATTCATCAGTTATATATTTTGTACAAATTTGCTTGGCTCCCCATCATTGAAGATGGGGATATTTGTGGAGCACTTTCCTCAATGAGTTGTTTAATTGTACACCATGATTCACGACTGGATGTGCCAGGACCGCAGAGCTTAATTCTGATCCGATGGTTGTTGAATTACTCAGGTCTGTGCATCACTTGCTGTTTATGCCGTTTGACATGCAAGTAGTCCTGTGTTGGTTGACACTTCGGGCGCGATTTAATGGAAAAATATGACCTTCCCGACGCTCAGCCCGGCAAGGCCGTAACAATTATAAAGCGTTAATTGGACCACGTGAACAGCCCCCATGGGCTTCACGCCGTAAATCACTGTCCTGCCATCAGATTTGCAGGGACTGCGTTCGCCAGACCCCCACAAACAAGATGAGCAGCACTTAAACCGTTCCTGCACAGCGAACCCCACACAGCTCGCATCAATACCATCGAGGAGACCAGCCCCACGATTCAGGGATGCCGACATGGCCAGACTGCTGGACGCTGTCGAAATCAGATGGGATACCCTGTTCCCCGGAGGGTGTCGGTGGGTCAGCCACATGGCAGCCAGCTCGGAGGGCCAGTCACATGGCAGCAAATACCACCTGGGAGGAATTGGCAGCGGCTGTCAGCTCATGGAGCATCACCAATAGGACTGAAACCCAGTGCCATAAGAAGGTGAACTCCCATACTCCCCATCTCCCCATTTTCCCCATCCTCTCGTATGATCTATTTCCCCTCCCCCCACTAACCCCCATCGCCCCATATTCCCCATCTTCTCGTATGACCTATTTCCCCTCCCCCACCAAAACTCCCTTCACCCCCATGATGATCGGTGCATGCAGTTCACGTTGCCCCCTCTTGTGCCCCTGCAGGCCCACAACAGATGGAAGACGGCCCAGATGGGCAGCGGGGTGCAGGACATCAGAGTCCTCACCCCCTACGCGAAACAGGCCCTGGAGGTCGCGGGGGTGGCGGAGGGCAGATCTGTCACCTGACGTAGAGGTTGGCACACGATGCAGAGGGGAGATTCCACCGGCCCCCACCCAGATGGCCTGTCACACATAAGTTGTTAATGCCATACAAAATGACCCATTCCTCCCACTGGCCACATGTCCATTCTCCTGCAGGATCCTCATCTGTCGGTGCCAGAGCATCCAGGGTGCTCTCCCTCACAGCCCCCCCCCCCCCACCCCCACCCCCCGCCTCACAAGAGAACACATCAGAGGGGAGCTCCGAGGAGGCCACCATTTTCGTGGCACAGCTGTCATCCCCACACCCCACCAGCTCAGAGACACACGCCTCAGTGGGCGACATTAGTGGACAGGCTTCTGGGGCACATTCTGGTGAGCACCACACAGTTGCCAATGCACATCAGGTTAAGAGAAAATCACATTGCTGTGGATCTGGAGTCACGTGTAGGCCAGACCAGGTAAGGACAGCAGATTTTCTTGCCGAAAGGATATTAGTAAACCAGATGGGCTTATACAACAATTATTTCATCGTCTTAATATTGAATTCAAATTTCAACATCTGCCATAGTGAGATTCAAACCTGGGTGTCCTCGATCTCTGGATTGCCAGTCCAGTGGCAATACCACTGCCTCCCCACTAAATGCTGGCCTGGCCAATATTGCCCACACCCAGTGCAAGGTGAAAAAAACGAATCAGAAGGTCTGGCAGCATTAGTGGAGAGAGAAAAACAAAATTTACATTTCAGATCAATGACTTTTCATCAGAATATTAGATCAGTCTCATCCAGCTCAAGATAAATATATGTTCAGCTTATAATAGGCTTGGCTGATTAAAATAGTGTCAAAGGAGCAGCTGATGAAATCTGAATACGATTGAGTGTTTCCTTACATCTTGGTCACAATGTTTATGTTTTCAATAGATCTAAGGAACCATAAGTAATCTTTGATTTCCACAGAGTTCATAAACATAAATTAGATTAACCTTAGGCACGTGGAGCATATGCACCGATTATCAATACTAGTCTCAATAATGACCCAATTCTATTCATTGAGTTGAAGCAGTCTCAATTCAGCAGCTGGAAACCAACAGCACTGATCAAAATGGAACAGGCACAATGGGTTAAATAGCCTCCTCCTGTTCCAATGTCCCATCAGGACTAAGGGAGAGGATTCCACCAAGGTCCTCTTCCCTCCTTGGGAAGCTCTAGCTCTGAACTATTACCAGCACTTCCCACTGCTTACCTCCACCTTCCAGACGGTAGCCTTATGAAACAACATCAAATGCAGGGATAGACAAGTGAGAAAACTACTTCGGCTTCACGTCACCAACACAGGTTGGATGTATTGGTGAAGATTTCATCATTATGACCTCCTCCTTCCAACCTCCCTTTCCTCATGCCATCATTGTGGCACTAATTAAACAGTGAACTTAATCTTCATGACATGAATAGATGACTCTTGATGGTCAGTCAGCCTTTTCTCTCTCATCATCCCCAATATTTTGATAACCAATAAACAAAAAGTATTGACAGATTTTTTTAAATCTTCTAAGATTTTTCTATTGGGTTGCCCCCAACCCAGTGTCCTGGAGATGAATCATCAATTCCTGCAGGACAATCCTGGGCAGCAGTACCCACAGCTTTGATTGACAGTGTTCCGAATCAGGGAACGGGGTAACAGTAGGTGTCCACGACATGACTTAAATGGAGCCAGCCAGCACCTCCTCAGAGATATATGCTGACCTTCGAGACTGTGGAATTGTTCCTCTCCATTGCTTACACCAAGGAATCCAGTGCAGCATCAGCAAACCTTGGTGCCTGTTTGCTCCTTCCTTCAGCCATTCCTTAATCAAATTGTTAAACAGTCTGAGTAACCAGAATGTTTCTCCCCTTTAAGTAGTGCCCTGGACTCCACATAGTGCACCCCACACCAACCCAATAGGTATGCAGCCAAAAGGTAGACAATGCTATCTGCACATATTGCTGTTGTCACCAGCCAGTGTGGTTATTGTGTGCCACATGTATTGATAGTAACTGGCTAGTTCATGTGCTCCCACTCCCACACATCCGCCTTTGAGCACAATCCAGTTATTTATGAAATGAAATGAAAATCGCTTATTGTCACGAGTAGGCTTCAATGAAGTTACTGTGAAAAGCCCCTAGTTGCCACATTCCAGCACCTATCCAGGGAGGCTGGTATGGGAATCAAACCATGCTGTTGGCCTGCTTGGTCAGCTTTAAAAGCCAGTGATTTAGCCTGGTGTGCTAAACCAGCCATCTATTCAACTGCATCCAAATCTTTGGACCTTGCTTCCCAAATCAATACAAGTACAAATTATAAAGAGGATGAAAGTCTGGGAGAGATTAAGATTGTCAGTTCAGTAAACAATTAAAATGGACTAAGTGCTGCCATGTGGGATGATTAAGATAAGGGGTTAGGAATGACAATGGTTTAAAGCAGTACATTCAACCAACCAAATGTCTCGAGTGATCTGGTAGATGCCAAACCTGGCCACACTCTTAAACAGGCCAGCTGCTAGGGAAGGCAGACTATCCACTTTGACACAACCTGGCAGCCCTCATGTAGTGATCTCTATATGTGCATGTACACAAGGGGTTAATGTGTAATCAGTAGCACCACATGATCACTAGAGAGCCGGACCAACAGGGGTATAAAAGGCAACCATATTGGGTCTCTCTCGCTTTCTTGGGTGCATTGTGACCAGGGCAATAGCAGACCAGTTCAGATGGCTAGTGGAGTTACGTATAGTTACCATAGTTAGATCCTGTTAACCCTATCACTAGTATCAAAGTTAAAGTAAAGAACTCATGCAATTATTGTTATAGTTACTCAATAAACCTTTTGTTACTACTGGACGAGTTTGACTCTTCTTCATCAAGATTCAGAAGATCTCATCACTAACCAAGGTTTGAGTAGCACATGTTACCTACCACATAGGTAACAAAACATGGTACCAGGCTTGAACAGAACTAGTTAGATTAGGTGGGACAAAAAGAGAAGAAAATTCAGACTGGACATTCGACTGTGGAAGACTTTCCAGCAAATGGATCCTTGACGAATAACTATGGGACTCACTGGACCTCGAGGGCAGCTGGAAACAACCGGTAATTTAAGTTATGACTGGAAAAGATTTGAACAGATATTCCAAATATTTATCGCAGTTAATGATTTAAGCACGGTTTCTGACGCAACGAAAATAGCACTACTACTCTCAATAAGAGAGCATGAAGCTAGAGAAATCTATAATTGCTTTAATTACTTAGAAGGTGAAGACAACACCAAATTTGAAGTAATACTCAAAACATTTGATGAACACTGTAAGAGTCAGTCTGGTGAGATGCTGGAAAGATTTAACTCATCATAAATGCCAGAGAAATGGAGGGCCCATCACTGATTTTATTACAAATCTCAAGTTAATGCCACAAGGCTGTGATTATGCTGACTTCAGAGACACTATGATAATGGATCAATTAATTTATGGACTATCTGACAAAAATTTGAAGGAAGAACTCACAAGATAAGTATCTAACTCGAGAAATGGCGATACAAAAATGCCTGTTTCTGAACAAAAACAATACTGTGAGCCTTTACAAACACAGAATCAGTATCTAGAAAACAAAAATCGATAAAAATGGCGTGAACACTCACCACGAGGCAGAGGCAGGATCGCACTCGATGCAACAGCAGTTTTTTATTGGCAGTCATCTTGAGGGAGAGCGTTCCGGCAGTACGCACATGCGCACTTCTCAAAAAGAAGGAAAATGACAAAATACACTCGAGAAGCCGCGCATGCGCAGTTGCGATAAGAGTGCACAGTAAAAGGAAACTCGAATTGCGCATGTGCAATCGATTCCTCCGCATGATGCCACGAGCGTCATGATGTCAACTGGATCCGGACCACACCGACTTAAAAGGGAAATGCACGGAAATGAACAAAAAGAAATGTAAAGCTGCAAAACCCAATTTTCTTACCTCAAAAGACAGAACAATGCCCTAAATTACACCAGCAGTTGAAAATAACTTTCACAACACCCTGGAACAAGCAGTCTGCACCACCCAAAGTGAAGAGCACAATGACAAATCTGAAACCCAAGAAGATGATTTGTTCATTGAACATGAAGAGAACAATAACAACTCCGAAACAAAAAGAGATGATTTGTCTACCGAACAATACACACAATACTACTCAGACATGGCTGAGTTATTTGGATATGCTGATCACAGCATCGGCAACACAGCTGCAAAGCTCAACACAACTCTACTCATGGTAGACAAATCCAATACCATGATGCCATGGCAGATCGTCGATACGTTGATGACAGCAATACCCAAGAAGAAGACGACGCCACTCAGAGAGCACAGATCGACTCAACAGCGAGAACACCTCATGTCTCCACAGAGAGAGCAATGACTGACTCCACAGAGAGAGATGAAAGACTCCACACAGAGAGCGATGAAAGACTCCACAGAGAGAGCGATGAAGAACTCCACAGAGAGAGTGACGCAAGCCTCCACAGACAGCTCATTGACAGACTCATAAATGGAAGCAAGCAAACACTCCATAGTGAATGCCATGCATGAACAAGACTATGAAGGTCTATCCACCTTATCTGCGCAACCAGCAGCAGACTATGAAAGTCTACCAAGCTCACCTGAACAACAAAAAGACTATGGATAAAAGCAAATTACTGCAGATGCTGGAATCTGAAACGAAAGGGAAAATGCTGGAAAATCTCAGCAAGTCTGGCAGCATCTTTAGGGAGAGAAAAGAGCTAACGTTTCGAGTCTGATGACTCTTTGTCAAAGCTGAGCTTTGAGCTTTGACAAAGAGTCATCGGACTCGAAACGTTAGCTCTTTTCTCTCCCTACAAATGCTGGCAGACTTGCTGAGATTTTCCAGCATTTTCCCTTTCATAACAAAAAGACTATGATAGTCTACCCAGCTTATTTGAGTCACCAGAACCCAGCTCATTTAACCAACAAGAAGACAGTCTACCCAGCTTATTTGAGCCACCAGAAGAAGACTATGAAAGTTACCCAGCTCATTTAACCAACACGAAGACACTGAATGTCTACTCACTGTATGTGAGACAAGTGACGAAGAAATCACAATTCCCATACAGGGTGTGCAGGATCACAGCGAGACCGACAGATCTCAGTTCGTCTGCACAGAAGCACTTAACAATCAGAGGAGGGCTACTCATGAGTCTAGAGAGACCACGGCGATAGAAATCTTGAAGATTTTGACTCCAGAAAGGAGCACCAAGACCCACAAGAGAATGAAATAGTGACGGTTCTGACTCCAGAAGAGGAGCACCAACACCAAGAAAATGAAATCATGAAGATTTTGACTCCAGAAGAGGAGCACCAAGAAACCAAAGGTGATTCAAATGAACCATAAATAACTCCAGAAGAGGAGCATGAAGAAATCAATGATGATTCAAGTGAACCAGAAATTACTCTAAAAGAGGAGTACCAAGGAGGCAAAGAAGAGGAATCAAATCCACCACAAATGACTGATGTCACCAAAATCAATGCAACATCAGATCATTCTCACAATTCTCAAGAAGAAATGCTCAATGTAACAGATACCAGAAAGGACAATAACTGTGACAATGACTCAAATCATCCACACGGAACACTCATCGAGCGGAACAAGAACAACAGAAACCGCAAGAAGCACAGTAGAAACAAGAATAACAACAGCAACAACAAAAACAACATACAGCGCAACAAGAAGAAAAACAACAAGAAGCATAACAGAAACAACAAGCATGACAAGAAAACAACAAGGACAACAGTGAAAACAATGAAAACAGAAACAACAAGCACAACGAAAAGAACAACAATAACAAGAACGACAATGAAAACAACCAAGACAGAAATGGCAGCAATGAAACAAAGACCTGTACAACATGGTACAACTCTGCACATGAAGGACAATGCCACAGCACACTGCAAAACAATGGCAAGACTACAAACATGCCATGGCATGGCAACAAATCTTTCGAATTCACATTTGCTCCACAACAAACAAGAAAACCAGCTTTCAAGAAAGATGACATACAGAATCAATACCACAAGCACAGGAAAAAGTCCAGGTCAGCCAACAAAGATGTAACACAGAATCACTACCGCAAGCACAGGGAAAAAAGCATAAATCAGACAATAAAGTGATTCGACCATTCAAATACCTCATTGATGACTTCTTGGTTACTTAAACACAGGAACACTGACGACGCTCACAAAGAAATAACAAATCAACATCACCGCTTCAACAACAGAAGAAATCAACTCAACCGAACAAACTCAAAGTATGGACTCACAATTTTTTTAAAAATTAAGTTTGGACTCAAATATTAATTGGGTTTATATAATCATCAAGATCATCACAAATTGTACATAACATCATTTGTCTACCCATTTCACGCAAGCAAAAAAACCTAAGAGGCTAAATGTATGAACATTTGATGGAGTAACTCATTGGTTTTAATTTTTTGTACAGAATAGGTATAGAGGAGACCGGAATTCTCTTTTATTCTGTTGGAAAAATGCATTGATGTTCTGAACAAAACATCATAAAATTCTCTTGTATTTTTGGGAGACGTTGTGGCTCAACTGCATAATCTAAAGAGTTCATAGAACATAGAACAGTGCAGCATAGTACAGGCTCTTCAGCCCACGATGCTGTACCAACCATTTATCCTAACCTAAGATCAACCTAACCTATACCCTTCAATTTACTGCTGTCCATGTGCATGTCCAAGAGTCAGTAAAATGTCCCTAATGACTCTGACTCCACCACCTCTGCTGGCAGTGCATTCCATGCTCTGTGTAAAGAACCTACCTGACATCTCCCCATGCCTTCCTCCAATCACCTTAAAATTATGTCCCCTCGTGATAGACATTTCCGCCTTGGGGTAAAGTCTCTGGCTATCCTCTCTATCCAAGCCTCTCATCACCTTGTACATCTCAAGTCACCTTAAGTTCACTTTTTAAAATGTTATTGTGCTGAAATCCTGAGAAGAAATAGTTGCAGACTATCTTAGTGGATAATTACTGGCAGTTCAAATAAAGCATGTTGTGCAACTGATTCTTGTGGGGTTGCTTAGACTGTGAACACTCATGGGAGTTTGAAATTAGAATGCTGCACACAATGCTTCTATGCTCAACTGGGGGGTTGAGATGATTTCTCAAGCAGCTGGTATTCTGGCAGAGTGAGATGGAAACTGTAGAGATCATGAAAACACTGGGAAAATTATTTGAAATTGTTAGCAGGGGGCAATGTAGCCAATCCTTCAGAAAGAACACATTTAACATTAAAAGAGTTCGCATTAAAAGGTACCCTACAGCAGTCCGGAAATGGGCAATTATCAGAAATGGGCGAAGTTGCACATCCAAGGAACTAACTTTAAGCAACTTTACAAAAACAAGTTGGGATGGAAATAAAATTATTCCAAAAGAGTCACAGTCACAATGATGTAACTTCCTGAATATGATAACCAAGAGATAACTGGTGCAATCAAACCACACAATGGTATGTATTTATCCAGAACGTCAAACTCCTGTGGCCAAGCTGTAAACACCAATTACAAGCTAACAGCTGTGCTTCCATTATGTCTCGCTCGGCACCCACATCCCTTGGCAATGCTAATTCCAAAACTGTTCTATAACAAACCCAGGATGTGGAATAAAAGAAAAAAGATTTGAGATGTTGTAATCAATAGGGGAGAGGGTAGTTTGTGACCATCATTGTCAAAGGTGTGATTTTCGTATTAGTAGTGGCATTCTGTTGACATAGGGTGCAACCTGCAAGAATAATCACAAGCGGAATTGGTAATCCACATCCTTGAAAGACAGAGTAACATTGTATACAATCTTGGTAGCAAAAGTTGAGCATAGGGGGCACGGGCAGGTGTGTGCACTCCAGTTGGAGCTAGCAGAAAGCTTGAGCACGTGTAAGTTTTTTTATGTGGGCTCAGGAGGAACAATGCTGCTCCTTCTGGTTGATCCAAAAAAAATATTATTTTCTGGACTAATTTCTGAGTGGTCACTTCCACTCAAGGACTGCTGGTTGAACCAGTCAATGCCGGATACGAATAGATGGAGAATGTTACGTGTTGTTCTCAATCTGGAGTAGTTTTGCACTTTGACTATTTACCTTAGGACTTGACCCAAGATGGCAGCAGCCAGCGTATCAGTCAAACAGGACATTAAGTGAACTGATGCTAGTTTCACTTTCTACAAGAGATATAAAGCAAATTACTATGGATACTGGAATCTGAAACAAAAACAGAAAATACTGGACAATCTCAGCAAGTCTGACAACATCTGTGGAGAGAGAAAGGAGCTAACGGTTCAAAATGTTTTCTATTTGTGCCACAAGAAGTATAGTTGTGTTCAGTTATTGGTGAGCTGACACAGTTATTTGGTCAAAAACCTTTTTTACTATTCAAGCCAGTCCTGCCTCAGTGGGGGCGCAATGTTCTGGGTGGGAATCGACAGGTCGTTGCCGGCACTTGTAATACCGGGAGCAACCCCACTATCTAACGGCACCATGTCCTGTGCTGTGGAGCTTCAATGAGTGAAGTACCTTAGTGTAAGAAGAGGTCAGGGTGTGATTTAAAACAGTTGGGCAGTGCCCCAGGCTGGCACTGCCAGGGTGCCCAGGTGGCACTGTCAGGGTGCAATTTTGGCAGTGCCAGGGCACCCGTATGGTACCAACAGTGATAGAGTTCCAGCCTGGTCAGAGGCCAACCACTTGGGGGTTTCCCAATACTTGGGAGGCCCCCCCAAATGCCGTTTGGCCCTCGAATGTGGGGACCTATCCAAAATGGCGCCCGACTGGGATCTCCTCGATTTCGGGTGACCGTTTGATCCTGCGGCAGCATAACTAAGTGAGCTTATAAGCTCTTTTAACTATGTGACTCTGGTTCCCGCCCATTGTGGGTTGATCCAGATCTCCACATCTCGTGAGATCTCGTAAGGTGTAACAGCCGTCAAGAAATCCGAGAGAGGCCTCTCCCGAGATCTACCGACCAGGTCCCATCCAAATTCCAGCAAGACATAGCTGATAGATGCCCTGTATTTTGATCATACAAAAATCACCAAAAAGAACATATGAACAAAGAAAGTTCTGTAAAGTCCATCAGCAAATCCTGCACTTGCTTCTCATATTTGATGGCAAAAGGTGCCCTTTGCCAAAGAATGGGTTAAGTATCAGTAGTGAAGAAGAATATGTTTCAGAGCCTGCCGTGCTGAGCAGATCAACATAGGAGACAGCAGAGTGGAACATTGGCCAATAAATCTTTGTTGAACCAATGGCATAGGGCTCAATGCAACAAGTGGTGTGATCAAGGCAAAACATTAGATGAAAGAATAATGGAAGATGATGATGCAAGTGTGAAGTTATATATTTTGATTGATAAATTACTGTTTAATATTAGCAGAAATTACTTGATGTTGAATGTCAGGAAACTTGCAACACCTCAATTGCAGACCAAAAGCAAACCAGAATCATTGGGCGAAATTCTCCGCCCCCCACGACGGGTGGGAGAATAGCGGGAGGGCCTTCCCGACATTTTTGCCGCCCTCCCGCTATTCTCCCCCCCCCCCCCGCCGAAGTCCCGACCCGAATCGCTGCCGCCGTTTTTTTACGGCCGGCAGCGATTCTCAGCTGTTAGATGGGCCGAAGTCCCAGCCCTTTACGCCGTTTTTACGAACGGCAAACACACCTGGTCTTGCCGTTCGTAAAAACGGCGTGACTAACTCGCTATTAATAACCATGGCACCGATTGGCATGGCCGTACCACGGCCGTACCAAGGGTGCCATGGGCCCGCGATCGGTGGGCACAGATCGCGGGCAGCGGGCCCGATGCCCGCGCACTACTTGTCCTTCCGCCGCCCCGCAGTATCCATTCGCGGGGCGGCTGAGGGGCAACCCGGCCCGCGCATGCGCGGGTTTCGCGCAAAAACGCGACGACGTCACCCGCGCATGCGCGGGTTGGAGTCTTCCAAACTGCGCATGCGCGGCTGACGTCATATGACGCGTCAGCCGGCGCTAACTCCGGCAAGCGGGCTTAACGATTTTCGTTAAGCCCGTCTTGCCGGAGCCTACGACGTCGGGCTGCTAGCCCCGACCGGGGACCAGAATCGGTCCCCGGTCGGGAAGGGGCGCGCTGCCATAAAACCCGCCCGGGTTTTACGCCAGCTTTACGATTTCTCCCGTTTTGGGAGAATCGCGCCCTAAATGTTTAATCAAAGGGATCAAATAATCATATACCCTTAGAAGACCAATGAATTGCTATACTTAAATCACTCCCTGGTGTAAATTACCTTAATAATATTTGCTTTCTGTATAGATTTTAGGTAATTAGAATGTACTTATTTTCATTGAAATAATTAAAATGCAGACTTAATTTTAAAATGAATCGACTACTCTCCCAACTCTACACAGCATGCATCACACAGTCTCCCACTCTCACTTCGAAGTGTTTATTTTAGTTTAATAACATTATCAAAATACAGAAATCAGTACAACAAGGACACCAAACATATGGCACCCCAGAACACTCTGACAGTGGAAAGGCACGCCAGCCCAACCCACCAGAATAGGCCACGCCAATACGAAGCACGGCGAGGAGAGAGTAAGAGAGAAAGAAAGAACAGTCCACCCCTCTCAGTCCAGAAAGAACAGTCCACACGGGAGCGACCAACAGCCTTCAAGGGCCCGTCATTATGGCCTCCAAGGTGTCCAGTTGAGATGAGCCACCACCGGCTTCCTTGTCCTGCAGTCCCAACATCCAGTCACCTGCTCCTGCCAGCCCCCGGTCCAGGCCACAAAAGTAGGAGCGGCAGGGACAACACATGGCTTCCAAACATTGAAATAGTAAAGAGTCAGCAGTCCAAACAAAAGCAGTATCAGATGGTCAATCAGTCCTCCAAACCTCCAGCATGTTGCAGTTGATTCGGGCAGCCATCCTTCCTCTCGAAGCACAGGCAACACCGACAGCAGGGCACCTGATTTCCTCCCTCTCCTGCAACAAGGCATTCAGATGAACCAGCCACCACCCTTCTCTCCTCTTCCTCTGAATAGCAGCAGCAGCTGGAGTCCATCAAACAAGCAGAAAGGGAGGTAGGCAATTGTTAAATCCAGCCTCAGGCTGAACCCAGTGTGGTAAACCACGTTATTGTGTTATATGCATTGTACTGTATCATACATGCCTGGGCTGGTCCAGGCTGGCTCCACCTGTGGCTCCTCCCCTTGGGCTTCTGTATAAAAGTGGCAAGTCTCCGGCTTCGGGCCCAGTTCAGGTCCAGAGGCAGGAGGCTTGCTGTTTAGTATATTAAAGTCTCAGTTAATACACTATTATTGTATTAATAATACAATAATTATTATTGATGGTGTATCACCCAGGCCTTACCAGCAGAAAGTCCTGCCCCTCCCTCCCTCTCTTTCTTAGCCAGGCCTTACCAGCAGAATGTCCTGCCTCTCTCTCTTGTTTGCAAATGCCCCTAAGAGTATGAGCTACTCAGGTGACTAGGAGGCAGAGCTTCCTCTCAATTGGAAGAGTTCCCCGGGAGGGGATGGGAGAGATGAGATTATTGTGACTGTTGCGGAATAAAGTGAGTTGTACCCCAGCCTGGTCTCTCGTAGAGTTTTGCCTGTGTCCACAACAGAACTAATTTTGGTAGCTGAGTTGAATTGAATGACTGAGGCCCCTTTCCTGGTGTCTTGCTGAAGGTCCTACTTATTAAAGTCAGGTTAAGAAGGGAGGTACTGTTCCAAGCAAGTACATGAGCAGCAATGAACCTACCATAAAGCAGGCCTGGATAGAGGAAGCTGACAGATCAGTTCAGCCGACAGCACCACCTGGATGTGGGTTCAATCAGATGGAAGGTTAACAAGCTGATTGGAGGGTGAGCACAGCATATTGGGCCCGATTCTCCGCCCCCCACGACGGGTCGGAGAATAGCGGGAGGGCCTTCCCGACATTTTTCCCGCCCTCCCGCTATTCTCCCCCCCCCCCCCCCCCCCGCCCAACTCCCGACACGAATCGCTGCCGCCGTTTTTTTACGGCCGGCAGCGATTCACAGCTGTTCGATGGGCCGAAGTCCCAGCCCTTTACGTTGTTTTTACGAACGGCAAACACACCTGGTCTGGCCGTTCGTAAAAACGGCGGGAACAACTCGCTTTTTATAACCATGGCACCGATTGGCACGGCTGTACCACGGCCGTGCCAAGGGTGCCATGGGCCCGCGATCGGTGGGCACCGATCGCGGGCAGCGGGCCCGATGCCCGCGCACTATTTGTCCTTCCGCCGCCCCGCAGTATCCATTCGCGGGGCGGCTGAGGGGCATCCCGGCCCGCGCATGCGCGGGTTTCGCGCAAATACGCGATGGCGTTATCCGCGCATGCGCGGGTTGGAGTCTTCCAATCCGCACATGCACGGCTGACGTCATATGACGCGTCAGCCGGCGCTAACTCCGGCAAGCGGGCTTAACAAAATTCGTTAAGCCCGTGATGCCGGAGCTTGCGGCGTCGAGCTGCTAGCCCCGACCGGGGACCAGAATCGGTTCCCGGTCGGGAAGGGGCGCGCTGGCGTCAAACCCGCCCGGGTTTGACGCCAGCCTTACGATTTCTCCCGTTTTGGGAGAATCGCGCCCGTTATCTCTCTAATAAAGGCAAAATATTGTGGATGCTGGAACTGTGAAAGAAAGTTACAGTTTAATGTCAAATGTCTTCAGAACAGAAATACCTTTGATTTGATTAGATTTGATTAATTGTCACATGTACCAAAGTACAGTGAAAAGTATTTTTCTGCAGCTGAGGGAACGTACACAGTACATACATAGTAGACAAAAGAATAATCAACAGAGAACATTGACAAATGGCACATCGACAAACAGTGATTGGTTACAGTGTGGAACAAGGGGCCAAACAAAGCAAATACATGAGCAAGAGCAGCATAGGGAGCCGTGACTAGTGTTCTTATCGAAACAGGTCAGTCCAAGGGGGAATCTTGCCGAGTCTTGTAGCTGTGGGGAAGAAGTTGTTCTTATGTCTGGATGTGTGGATCTTCAGACTTCTGTACCTTCTGCCTGATAGAAGGGTCGGAAGAAGGCAATGACTGGGTGGAAGGGGTCTCTGATCATGCTGTCTGCCTTCCTGAGGCAGCAGGAGGTGTAGACAATCAATGCGGGGGTGGCAAGCTTGTGTGATGCGTTAGGCTGAGTTCACCACACACTTCAGTTTCTTGCGATCTTGGACCGAGCAGTTGCCATAGCAGGCTGTGATGCAGCCGGATAGGATGCTCTCTATCGCACATCACGCTCAAATTATATCAAACACCAGGTAATAATTTTACTACTCAACTTATGGAAATCTGTTATCATTGAACTCAATGCTATGTGGAACATTTAGTGTGGCAGTAACTGTTAAAACTAACAATAAAGCTGAGAAACATAGGGCGCGATTCTCCACAACGGCCGACGCCAGCGTGAAACCCGGAGTGTTTCACAACGGCGTCGGAGGCCGCTCCTCGCCCCCTATTCACCCCCCCCCCCCCCCCCCCCCCCCAGGGGGCTAGGAGCGGCATTGCGGGAAACTCGGCTGCCGGGCCTTGACGTGCTGATAATGACGCGGCCGGCGGCGCCTAAGTGAAGTCAGCCGCACGTGCGCGGTTGCCATCTTACTCTCCGCTGCCTCGCAAGACATGGCGGCTTGATCTTGTGGTGTGGCGGAGGGGAAAAAGTGCGTCTCTTAGAGTGGGCACGATCGCGGGCCAGTCCCCTCCCGAGCACGGCCGTGGTGCTCGATCCTCTCTCCGCCCCCACAAGCCCCAAACTTATAATTTGCGTGCCTTCACGCTGGCAGCGACCAGGTGAGGTTGCCGCCAGCGTAAACAGGCCGGTAACGTCAGGCCGCTCGGCCCATCCGCATCAGAGAATCACGGGTCGCCGTGAAAAACGGCGAGCGGCGATTCTCCGAGCGGCGTGTCGGGGGGGTGGGAGAATCGCGGGGGGGTGCCAGAGCGGCCCTCCTGCGATTCTCCCACCCGGCCTGGGGAGCGGAGTATCGCGCCCATAATGACATTAATGATACTCAGACAACAACAACTTTATTTATACAGCACATTGACTGTATTAAATCACCCAAGGCATTCACAGGCATGTTAGCAAACATATCTGACATTCAGCCTCATAAGAAAGTATGAGGAAAGGTGATCAAAAACCTGGTCAAAGAGCGATGCTTTACAACCTTAAAGGAGAAGAGAGCAGAGAGGCAGAGAGAAAACCAGGTGCATAATATAATATTAATGGTCTTTGGAAAATAAATTTGCAGGTTTTTTAATGTTTTTACACTTTATAAACAGCATCTGCGTATCTGCAGTGAAAACATTTGAGAACCCATTCTGACTAGCAGAACAAATTTGGATCAGCACAGATCTCTTCCAGACTTTCTACAAATAATTTGCTCTGCCATACAGATGTATTGAAGGAAGTCTTGTAGAGCAGTGGGCAGAGCGCCCTATCTCTGATCGTGGAGCTCCAGATTCAAGTCCCACCCCAGAAAGGTGGGCCGAGGAAGGTATGTTCAAAATGTGGCCAGTACATTGATAATCAATCTGCAAAATCCTTCCAGAGACTCCTCAGCCATAGAATCATAGAATTTACAATGCAGAAGGAGGCCATTTGGCCTATCAAGTCTGCACCAGCCCTTGGAAAGAGCACCCCACTTAGGTCAACGCCTCCACCCTATCCCTGTAACCAGCACTGTAGCACAGTGGTTAGCACAGTTGCTTCACAGCTTCAGGGTCCCAGGTTCGAGTCCCGGCTTGGTCACTGTCTGTGCGGAGTCTGCATGTCCTCCATGTGTCTGCGTGGGTGATGGATCTCTGTGTCTATTCGAAACCCTGGATATCCATTATCCCTTCTCAGTTCCCAAATATCAGAGGTCAAGTCCGTTTTGGCAAAGTCCACTTGTACTTTATTTGTCAGCTGTGCCACTGGTAATATTGGGCGGAATTCTCCGACCCCCTGCAGGGTCGGGGAATTGCCTGGGACCGGCGTAAATCCCGCCCCCGCCGTGGCCGGAATTCTCCGCCACCCGGGAATCAGCGGTAGAGGGAATCATGCTCCGCCGATCGGCCTGCCCCCGCGGCGATTCTCCGGCCCGTGATGGGCCGAAGTCCCGCCGCTGATAGGCCAATCCCGCCGACATGGTTTAAACCACCTCTGTGCCGGCGGGATTGGCGGCACGAGCGGGTCCCCGGGGTCCTGGTGGGGGCGCGGGATGATCAGACCCCGGGGGGTGCCCCCACGGTGGCCTGGCCCACGATCAGGGCCCTCTGATCGGCCGGCGGGCCTGTGCCGTGGTGGCACTCTTTTTCTTCCGCTGTCGCCACGGCCTCCACCATGGCAGAGGCGGAAGGGACGCACCGGCGCATGTGCGGACCAGCGAAGGCCTTTTGGCCAGCCCCGACACCGGACGGCATAGCGCCAAAGGCCGTTTGCGCCAGTTTTGGCACTGGCCGGCGGATCGGAAACCACTCCGGCGCGGACCTGGCCCGTAAAGGTGCGGAGAATTCCGCACCTTTGGGGAGGCCCGACGCCGGAGTGGTTGGCGCCACTCCGCTATGCCGGGACCCTCCCCGCCCCGCCGGGTAGGGGAGAATTACGCACCTTATTTTCAATACAACATTTAGGAAGTTCCAACTAGCCCTGCAGCAAGCTAGTCAGATTGATTGTCTTTAGCGAGTTC
Organism: Scyliorhinus canicula; assembly: GCF_902713615.1. Classification (NCBI taxonomy): domain Eukaryota; kingdom Metazoa; phylum Chordata; class Chondrichthyes; order Carcharhiniformes; family Scyliorhinidae; genus Scyliorhinus; species Scyliorhinus canicula. The sequence continues at coordinate 72,810,446 of NC_052152.1, forward strand.
AGTAGTTGAGTTTTCATTCAATTACAGATCATGGTAATTCTTCAAATCATAATACACAGAATATCATAACTAAGTGAATTAAACAAAAGAAAGATGGCAATTAGCAAAAGCCGGCAGCAAAGAAATAGGTTTCAGAAATATAGATAAGGTGATTCCGGAATTAGTTTTTCCATCCCGGTTAGTGATTCTTAAGGAGATTATTATCTTAAGTTCTAGCCTTCTTTATACTTCTGATTGGCTTTAACTAATTTATAATTCACTCAATTCGGCCAAACTGTTTATCCATTAATTTAAGAGATACATGTATTTAAATATATTGGTGCCAATGTCCCATTCCATCGCTTGCCAATTTAATTAGAAAAACATAGTTTTCATTAAGAAATTATCAGCCCTAGACTGGCAGTTACTATAGAAACGGGACTACTTGTGCTGGACAGCCGCCCAGTTTTTACCATACAATGGGGCCTTTTAGTTAGTTGACATCACCGACCTTGCACTTGCAAAATGTGAAACCTAAGAAATTGAATTAAAGAGTATTATCTATCTGCCCGGTCACAATACGTCCATTTCAATCTGGACACAGCGGTGTTCACCATCACTGAGATGCCCCAGGTCCAGGGGGTGGTCGACAGCATGCATGTCTTCATAAAAGCACCTGCAGGTGACAGCTCTTCATAATCCGAAAGGGGTTCCACTCAATGAATGTGCAGCTGGTGTGGGTCCATTAAATGCACATCATGCAGGTCTGTGCCCGATACCCGGGCAGTGTGCACGACGCCTTCATCCTGGCACATTTGACAGTTCTTGGCCTCTTCGAGGTGCAACCTGCTGGAGGCTTGGATCCTGGGCTACAGGGGTTATCCGTAATGGTCATGGCTGATGATGCCTCTCCGGAAGTCACAGACTGGCGCAGAGACCCGTTACAATGGCACCCATGCTGCGACCAGGAGCGTCATCGAGCAGTGCTTTGGAATACTGAAGAGGCAGTTCAGGTGCCTGGACGGCTCTGGAGGGGTCCTCCAGTATAGCACCAGGAAGGTATCCCTCATCCGGGTGGCCTGCTACATCTTCCACAACATTGCAAAGCAGAGAGGTGATGTGCTGGGTGAGGAGGCTGCGGAGGAAGGCTGGGATGTGCAGGACATGGGGCCAGGCAGGCAGGGGAGGTCGCACAATGTGTGCGCCTGGGCCGATATGCACAGGATGCCTCAAGGTTCCCCGACTAGGACTCCTGGCCTGTGACACTGCCAAGCCAGAACACCCCCACTACCCCCCCCCCCCCCCCCCCCCCCCACCACCATGGCCGACCACCCCTTCCCATCAACACTCAATGCACCATTTCCCCACTGCTCTTGCAAACCTCTCCATGATTCCTACCTGCCTCACTACGGGGTGCGGGCCCTGGTTTGATAGTAACAGCAGGTCTGGTCCATGGGATGGAGGGTGATAACGTTGCACTCTGCAATGTGCTATGGTGCGCCGCACCGTATTCTACCTTTATACCTGGGTAACCCCTGCATGCGAGCTGTCCATTCCTTCACACAGTCCCACCAAGTCCCTGCAGTGGCTGAGGTAGGGCTGGGGGGAGGAGGGGGGGGGGGGGGGGGGGGGGGGGGGGGTGGTTGCGGTGGTGGGGGGGGAAGCACGGGAGCAATGAGCACTGATCAAACTGGGGTGCATGGCTCACGTAGTGCTCCAACCCTCCACCCAGCACCCACCCACCCACAATGCCACTTATGTTGCCAGCCCAGCCCCTCCCTCACACCTGTCTGACAGAACGGCGAGACAGATTGCAATGTGGTGATCATATGTTTTTTGTGAACATATGTATACAGGTTAGTGCCCTAACCGCTATCCCTATCTTATGTGCTGCACCCGTGCCAACCTAACTGGTGTCTACATTTCTGGCCCTATCGCCCTAACGCTTTATCTAGGTGGATCCCCAGGTGGTACATCAGGAGTGGAGGCGGCCTGCTGTGGTTCCCACCCTGTGTCCTGGGCTCCCTCTGGAGCGACTGGATGGGCCCGGCTGCTGCTCCCGTGTCCCAGGTGGCGTGGTGTTGCCCTGATCAGCCCACAACCCATGTGACTTACCAGGGACAGGAGGGGGGGAGGGGGGGGGAGTAGTCCGAGGTTCTCGGCACCTCCCTGCGGGTGTCACCGACACAGGCACCATCACCTCTACCTCCCTCGGGGTGATTGATGGTCCCTGGGCTATTCCATGGGACGGGGTTGCGAGTGGATCTAACCATTCAAACTTCCCCACCACCTGGCACTGCTCTCATCTCAACTAGCATCTGCATGCTCACGGCCATGGAGCACAGGTAATTCGCCGGCCCGCGATGGGCCGAAGTCCCACCGCTGACAAGCATTTCATGCCGGCGTGGTTTAAACCACCTCTGGTACCGGCGGGATTGGCAGCGCGGGCGGGCTCCGGGGTCCTCTCTTTTTACTCCACCCTGCCATGGCGGAAGAGACCCCCTACCCTGCGCATGTGCCGGTATGACATCAGCAGCCGCTGACGCACCGGCGCATGCGCGGACTTCCACCGGCCAGCGAAGGCCTTTTGGCCCAGGCTGGCGAGGCGCCATAGGCCGTTCACGCCAGACGGCGGAGCGGGAGCCACTCCGGCACAGGCCTAGCCCCTAAAGGTGCGGAGAATTTCGCACCTTTGGGGAGGCCCAACGCTGGAGTGATTCACGCCACTCCGACCCGCAGGGACCCCCCGCCCCGCAGGGTCGGGGAGAATCCCGGCCAAGAACTAGGAGCATGAGTAGGCCATCTGGCCCTTCGCGCCTGCTCCGCCATTCAATGAGATCATGGTTGACCTTTTGTGGACTCAGCTCAATTTTCCCACCCAAACACCATAACACTTTCCTCCATTCTTCAAAAAACTATCTATCTTTATCTTGAAAACGTTTAATGAAGGAGCCTCAACTGCTTCGCTGGGCAGGGAATTCCATAGATTCACAACCCTTTAGGTGTAGAAGGTCCTCCTAAACTCAGTCCTAAATCTATTTCCCCTTATTTTGAGGCTCTGCCCCCTAATTCTGCTTTCACCCACCAGTGGAATCAACCTGCCCGCATCTACCCTGATTTCCATTATAATTTTATATGTTTCTATAAGATCCCCCCGCACCCTCTAAGTTCCAATGGGCACAGTCTACTCAACCTCTCCTCGTAATCCAACCCCTTCAGCTCTGGGATTAACCTAGTGAACCTCCTCTGCACACCCTCCAGTGTCAGTACGTCCTTTCTCAGGTAAGGAGACAAAAACTGAACACAATACTCCAGGTGCAGCTTCACTAACACCTTATACATTTGCAGCATAACCTCCCTTGTCTTAAACTCCATCCCTCTCGCAATGAGGGATAAAACTTCGTTCGCTTTATTCATCACCTGTTGCACCTGTAAACCAACTTTTTGCGACTGGTGCACTTGGACACCCAGCTCCCCCTGCACAGCAGCATGTTTTAATATTTTATTATTTAAATAATATTCCCTTTGGCTGTTATTTCTACCAAAATGGATAACCTCACATGTGTCACTTCCATCTACCAGACCCTAGCCCATTCACTTAAACTGTCCAAATCCCTCTTCAGACTTCCAGTATCCTCTGCAGTTTTTGCTTCACCACTCATTTTAGTGTCGTCTGCAAACTTGGGCACATTGCACTTGGTCCCCAACTCCAAATCATTTATGTAAATTGTGAACAATTGTGGGCCCAACACGGATCCCTGAAGGACGCCACTAGCTACTGATTGCCAACCAGAGAAACACCCATTAATCCCCACTCTTTGCTTTCTATTAATTAACCAATCCTCTATCCATGCTACTACTTTACCCTTAATGCCATGCATCTTTATCTTATGCAGCAACCTTTTGTGTGGCACCTTGTCAAAAGCTTTGTGGAAATCCAGATATACCACATCCATTGGCTCCGCATTGTCTACTGCACTAGTTAGGCTGACCTGCCCTTTATGAACCCATGCTGCGTCTGTCCAATGGGAAAATTTCCATGAAGATGCCTCGCAATTTCTTCCTTGATGATAGATTCCAGCATCTTCCCTCCTACCGAAGTTAAGCTAACTGGCCAACATATAATTACCCACTCTTTGCCCAACTCCTTTTTTAAACAGTGGTGTCATGTTTGCTCATTTCCAATCCGCTGGGACCACTCCAGAACCTGGCCAGCTGTGACTGAGCCTGGCCAGCTGTGACTGAGCCTGACCCGCTGTGACTGAGCCTGACCCGCTGTGACTGGGCCTGGCCCTCTGTGACTGAGCCTGGCCCTCTGTGACTGGGCCTGGCCCACTGTGACTGGGCCTGGCCCGCTGTGACTGGGCCTGGCCCTCTGTGACTGAGCCTGACCCGCTGTGACTGGGCCTGGCCCGCTGTGACTGGGCCTGTCCCGCTGTGACTGGGCCTGACCCGCTGTGACTGAGCCTGTCCCGCTGTGACTGGGCCTGGCCCGCTGTGACTGGGCCTGTCCCGCTGTGACTGGGCCTGACCCGCTGTGACTGAGCCTGTCCCGCTGTGACTGGGCCTGGCCCGCTGTGACTGGGCCTGTCCCGCTGTGACTGGGCCTGTCCCGCTGTGACTGGGCCTGACCCGCTGTGACTGGGCCTGTCCCGCTGTGACTGAGCCTGTCCCGCTGTGACTGGGCCTGGCCCGCTGTGACTGGGCCTGACCCGCTGTGACTGGGCCTGGCCCGCTGTGACTGGGCCTGTCCCGCTGTGACTGGGCCTGACCCGCTGTGACTGGGCCTGACCCGCTGTGACTGGGCCTGGCCCTCTGTGACTGAGCCTGACCCGCTGTGACTGGGCCTGGCCCGCTGTGACTGGGCCTGACCCGCTGTGACTGGGCCTGGCCCGCTGTGACTGGGCCTGTCCCGCTGTGACTGGGCCTGACCCGCTGTGACTGGGCCTGACCCGCTGTGACTGGGCCTGGCCCTCTGTGACTGGGCCTGGCCCTCTGTGACAGGGCCTGACCCGCTGTGACTGGGCCTGACCCGCTGTGACTGAGCCTGACCTGCTGTGACTGGGCCTGACCCGCTGTGACTGGGCCTGGCCCGCTGTGACTGGGCCTGGCCCGCTGTGACTGGGCCAGGCTCTGGAGCACCGCTGCAATGTCCAGGTGGCTCTGCTACATGGCTGCCTGTGACAGGGCAGTCCTGACCTGGTCTTCGGCTACCACCTGCACAGATTGCCCCAGGCTTTGGACATCTTGACCCACAGCCAAAACTTTCACCCCCCACGCCTGCACCGCAGATACCATCTGTGCAGCATAGGAGTGGGTGGCAGGTATGGTCAGCACCACCTCCTGTTCCTGCATGCAGTTGGACTCCTCCTGCAGGTGCTGGATGCTCACCGACAATCCCTCATGCAGTCCCTGGCTCTGCAACTGCATCGCCACAATTCATGGGCCACCCGTTCCAGAAGCCCAAATCCACTCTGGACAGCAGCTCTCCAACCGTCCACCCCTTGGGTGTTCCTAATAATAATAATGATCTTCATTTGTGTCACATATAGGCTTAGATTATTAATACTGCAATGAATTTACTGTCAAAATCCCCCAGTCACCACATTCCGGGCCTGTTTGGATTCACGGAGGGAGAAGTCAGAATGTCCAATTCACCTCACAGCATGTCTTTCGGGACTTGTGGGAGGAAACCAGAGCACCCGGAGAAAACGCACGCAGACACAGGGAGAACGTGCAGACTTCACACAGACAGTGACCCAAGTGGGAATTGAACTGGGACCCTGGAGCCGTGAAGCAACAGAGCTACTGACTGTGCTACCATGTCACCCAGAACCTCCACCTGTTGTAACACAGAACATATGTGGAGCTCACCAGATCGTGCCCCAGGAGCCTCTTCACTAAAATGCCCAACTCAGGTGAGTGTATCTGTGACGGAAGGTCGGGGTCTTCCCCGGATCGGAACTCCGGGGTTTCACAGGATGCGGATTGAAGGCCACCAATGCTATCCTTGTCCTCGTCCTCGCTGTTCTCCACTTGTGGTTGGGGTTGGGGGCAGGGACGCCTGAAGTTCCCGCGTCACCACCAGGAGCTCCCGTAAGACACAAGATAAGACGTACAATTGCATTGCTGGATGGGGGGTGGGGGGGGTGGGGGGGGGGGTGCAGGGGGGAGTGGGGATGGTGGGGTTGAGTGGGGTGGTAGGGGGAGGAGGTGGTGGAGAGGGTGTGTGGTGGGCATGGGAGTCGGTGGAGGGGTGTGACACGTGTCATGGGGAACCACAACTCAGTGAGGTCTCACTTCCTCGCCTGATGCTGACCTCCGCCTTGGCAACTGGCGGGGCTTCGGTCACCCTCCAGCTAGTTGGCGGGGTAGGGTTAACGGTGTCTGGGACGTTGTTGGTGCTAGGGGAACAATGCTGCCTACTCACCCTGGTCACCCTGAGGAGGTCGAGCAGTTTATTTTGGCACTGCTGGCCGATCCTAGTGGTGTTGCCCACCACGCTCACGGCCTCTGCCACCTGCGTACAGGCACAGTGAACGACGACAGCTGGCAGTCTCCTTCCAATCCAAGGCAGGGGTTTCTCTAATGGGAGACTTCCAGCCAATGTCTCTCTTATTGAGGGTTTTCAGGCAGGGGTATCTCTTCTGAGGTCTCTGGTGAGAACCTCTCTAATTAAATGGTCTCTGGTGTCATGTGAGAGTACCTTTAAGGAATAGGTGTTTATAAAATAGCTGTAGGGGATGGACCTTTAAGAAATGGGTCAGTGATGTCAGACTGTGGGTGGAGCTGGGCTGTCTGTCTGCTTTTAATTTCACTTTAGGGTGTCTCCTACAGGGTGTGTTTAGTTTCATTTTAGATTTGGAGAAGCTTCAGTCACAGCAAAATGTGTATGAATCTCTGCAAGCTAAATAATGTTAATTTGGTGATTTCAAAGTGGTAACTGCTTTCAATAGAGATGTTAAACCTGATGTCTTTCTGTAAAAAGGGTTTTTTTTTGTCTTATGGATGTTGCAAGGAAATATTAAGAGTTACTTATAGAGTATTGTATTCTTTGGGGGGTTTATTGGTGTTGATAGTTGTTAAGATGTTCACTGTGGCTTTCTAAAGTGTTAACTGCTTTCATAAATAAACATTGTTTTAATTTAAAAGTACTGTAGATCTCTGTTGCATCACACCTGTAAAGTAGGCCCATGTGCTCCCCATCACCACAATCTATTAAAAGTTGTGGGTCAGGTGAACTACATGATACACTTTGGGGTTCTCTAAACCCTGGCCCATAACACTGTTCAGAGTCTCTCTAATGAGGGGGTCCCTGGCAGGGGTCTCTAATTAGGGGGTCTCTGGTGAGTGTCTCTCATGGGGGGGGGTCGATGGGGTGTTGGGTTACACTGGTAGTGTGAGGGCGGGTGCCCGATAAAATATCTGGGGGGGCTGAATTACGTTATGGGGGGACCTCCCTCTTGCACCATCCACTCAAAATGGGAATCCGATAGCGGAATTTTCATGGCAAAGGATTGTGACTCGCTTCCTGCTTTGCACTCTAGCGTGAGTGCAAATCAGGTGCCACTCAGCTCCGGCGGGAGAATATAGGGCGGGATTCTCCGATCACCGATGCTGAAATCGCGTTCAGCGATCGGCTGCAGAATCCATTTTGTTGCAGGGGGGTGGTGCTGTTTTTCTGATGCTCCACCCTCTCAAAAACAGTGTACTTAGTACGCTGCTCACCATCGGGACAGCCTCAGAACGTCACCTGAGGCCCTCCCTCGACGCTCCACTCCCAATGGGCCGAAACCCCGACAGCATGGGGCGTCTGTCCTCTCACTTTTCATGGATCTCGTGTGGCAGCTGCGCACTGTGTGCAGCACCGCCACCGTTGGGGGGGGGGGGGGGGGGGGGAGCTGTTCCACTGGCAGGGGACGCTTCGTCGGGGGCTTGAGGGACTGGTGGAAGGTTGTCCGGGGGTGGCGAGGGGGTTCCAGGGAGGCTGTTTTTGGCAGGGCGGGTCTGCGCCCAGCTGCCACCATGTTGTACAGCACGGCCACCACATCCCACAAATCCAGCCGTTCTGAGTCCCTATTGGCAGGTAAAGCTGGGGGCTTTACGTGGTGTGGCTGCTAGGTGTTCCGTGGGCAGGGTAGGTTTTAGCGGGGGCTAAGAGCACTGCTGGGGGTTGGCGCAGGGGTGGCCGGCGCCATGTTGGACGGCGTGACCGCCGCAGGCCGCTATCGTTGCATGCGCGGCCACAGACCCGGCCATTCTGCATCCCTATTGGCAGGTAATGCCGGGGGCGTGGCGCGGTTGCTAGCCACTCACCGGGCAGAGCTTCGGTGCTGGGGCGGTGCCCCGTTTTTGGTCGTAAGACCAGATGGATCCTGCAGACATAGCCGCAGAATCGGAGAATCCAGCCCATAATCCCCCAATTGGAAAATCCATTGCCGTACATTCATCAAATTGATTTCTATTTTACAATCTGTAATTTCCTCAAATAATTAAACTGCCACTTAAAATTAATCATTGATTGTTCATGACTCGTCACATCTTTCCCACTGTTCACAAATGTTAATTCCTTAATAAGGCCTCCAATGATTTTCTTACTATGTTACAAGCCCCACAGAGACTAATAACTTTTAAAAAGACATTTGATTTCCCAGCAATCCACTATAATGAATTGCACAGGATGTCAAGTTTTAAGACTTTTACTGTAAGAAACAAACTAAACCTGTATAAATTGGAACATAACAAGTTCTGTGAGTTTTATATTTGAGGGTGCAATATCAATTGTTACCTGATAATGGGACAAAAAAGATTGTTAATATGGCTTCAATTCAATCCCTTGTGGTGGTAAAAGTTACCTATTTCTCTCCAGAATGTTTGCTAAATAAAAGGGCATTGGTACAGGGCATTGATAGAAATTGTTTACCTCACCAAGGTTCCTTAGGCAGCATCTTCCAAACCAAAGACCACCGCCATCTAGAAGGACAAGGGCAACAAATGTCTGGAGACACCACCACCTGGAGTTTCCCACCAAGTCAGTCACCATCCATATGGAAATATGTTGCTGTTCCTTCACTGTCGCTGGGTCAAAATCCTGGAGTAACCTCCCGAAAAGCACTGTGAGGGTACCACACCTCAAGAAATGCAGCAGTGTTGACTTCTTTATTTCTATGTGAACCACAAGCTGTTTCTTATATTAACCAAATGAACACACAACCAGTATATTAGTTCAAAAGACAGTTTATTAATAAACACAAGACTTATTTCTATATGCAATGATACACGCGGCTACGCACTAAATTATACATAATAACTAAGATGACCTTTACTTAACTTCGGGGTGTCTGGCTCTGTGCGGGAGATAAGGCCCTTATCTGTGTCCACGTGAGTCGGTTGGAAGTCATCAGGTTCATATCTGCTGGGCTCGTGTTTCAGGCAGCGATCACTGGTCCTTGAACTTGGCTGGTTGATATGCTGCAATTGGTCGCACACAGGCTGGTTCAAAAGAGGCCGATCCTTAGTTGCGCAGGGCTTCTTATCCTGCTCCCCTTTCACGCCCTTTTGGGCGGTGCTATCTCAGGATCCAATGGATCAACAGTATCTTGATCACCCTAATCGATTCTGGTGAATTAAGGGCGGGTACCTCGATGGCTGGGCGGGTCCTAGCTATCATTGTCCCAGACACATCGGCCTTTCCAAATAAGGGGAAGTGGCGCCGGTTAGTCTGCTACTGTTGGAGTTCCTCGATTCGAGTTCTATTGCCCTGGGGAAAATGGTGATTTACCTTTAATAGGTGCAAGTTTCTGTCAGGTCTGGCTTCTTTGCACAATAGACAGAGGCTGTGTGCTTGTCTGTGCCCCAAGTTGACCACAATTCCCATGGTCCTTTGCAGGTGATAATTCTAAATGGCTACAGCAGTTCAAGAAGGCAGCTTACCACCACCTTCTCAAGGGAATTTAGGAATAGAAACATACACAATAGGAGCAGGAGGTGGCCATTCAGACCTTCAATCATGCTCTGTCATCCATTCTGATCATGGCGAATCATTCAACTCAATAGCCTAATCCCTTTGATCCCCCATATCCTTTGGTCCCCTTTGCCTCAAGTGCTATATCTAACTGCTTCTTGAAAACATACTGGGCAGGATTTTTCGGTCACCGATGCCGAAATTGCATTTGGCGATTGGCCGGAGAATCCCTGTTTGTGACAAATTGGAGGCGGCGCCACTTTTGCGATGCTCCGTCCCTTCGAAAACTGCAGACTCGAAGAGTACGCCGCACTGCATCGCGATGGCCTCAGGAAGTGGGTCACTCATGCTATTTTGTTTTGTGAACCCAGCGTGGTGGCTGCGGAATGTGTCCAGCTGCACCACAGTCGGGAGGGAGTCGCTCTGTGGGCAGGGGAGCTTTGGCGGGGGCTGGGAACACTGGTAGGGGGGGTGGGGGTCCAGGGGTTGCGAGTGGGGTTAATGGGGGACAGCATGTGGCAGTCCAGGTCCGTGTGCGGCCGGCGTCATGTTGCACGGCGCGGCCGCTGCAAGCCACCGCCATGTGCAAGAACGGCCACGGACCCGGCAATTCTCTGGCTGTACCTGCAGGTAAAACCGGGGGCTTTACGCTTCCTGCCTGCGAGCCCCCCCACCCCACCCCACCCACCAGACAGAGGATCAGTGCAGCTTTTGCGCTGTTTTTTCAGGCGTAAAACGTCACTGTTCCCACGCCGGCGCCAGCACTTAGTCTTCAAATCGGAGAATCCAGCCACAATGCTTTGGCCGCAGCTACTTCCTGTAGTAACGAATTCCACAGGCTTACCACTCTCTGGGTGAAGAAATTTCTCCTCATCTCGGTCCGAAATGGTCTAGCCCATATCCTCAGACTGTGACCCTTGCTTCTGGACACACACACCATCGGGAACATCCTTCCTACATCTATCCTGTCTAATCCTGTAGAATTTAATAGTTTTCTATGAGATTCCCCCTCCTTCTTCTGAACTCCAACGAATACAACCCTTGCCGATGCAATTCTTCCTCAGATAAGGAGACCAAAACTTCACACTTTATTCCAGGTGCCACCTCACCAAGCCCTGTATATTTGCAGCAAGACATCCCTGCTCCTGTATTCAAATCCTCTTGCAGTGAAGGCCGGAATACCATTTGCCTTCTTGACTGCCTGCTGTACCTGCATGCTTACCTTCAGTGATTGCTGTACGAGGATGGGGTGGGGGGGGCCCTGTGATGATACCTCTTAAAACTGAATCGTTAGCATGCCACTAGAGTAGTTTTACTTAAGTTATTTTATTAAGGATTGAGATGAATTATAGGACTGAATAATCATTATTAACCACTAAACATGTACTTTTAGGACATAGCAGTAATAAGTAATCAAATGGGATTTAGGATAGCTAACTTGACCAAAAGGACATTACTTCTGACATCTTGTCTTTGTGAAACAATTCTGGGTCACAAACAGTCACCAAGCTGCTGGGATTGTACGCAGCTGTCAGGAAGAGGATCAATCATGCGCTGCTGGGCAATTCTACTGGGTGAAGTGTAAACACAGCTTGTGATTCTATTGGGTGAAGTTTAAACACTGCTTTCAATTCTGTTGGATAAGTTTAAAAGTAGCAGCTTCAGGGATTCGATCGCGTCCAACTGGGGTGAGCTATTGATTTTTGAATGTTGTATAAGTACCATGTTCGGGTCTTTGTTCGGCAGAAGAGGTCTTGGCCGATATCCAGTCTGTTCTCCGTGTACACGTAACAAGCTTGTTTAAATAAGCCATCTTTGACCGGGTTGCTGTGTTTGTTCCTCTCTGAGCTGAGCCACAGAGAATAATGCCATGTGGAAGCTGACTCAATACACAGGTCTTGAAACCGCTGCTATATCATTTGGCGCTACGAGCACGGGCATACACAGGATTCTGGCAGAATGATCTGCCTCCTAAATACGGGTGAGTAGATTTTAATTTACCACCCAGCAGATAGAGGAGTTATGGATCAGGCGGCCGGATCCATAAGTTGTGTGGAAGATGAGACAGGTAGCGGTGGACACACGCAACACTGAGAACGCGCTAATGTTGGGTGGGCAAAGACGGACTTCTGTGCCATGCTGATGAGCAGAGCAGGATAAACTGCCGCACGTTTAAAAGGTTGGAAAGGGTATGGCCCCACGATGATTCGATGGAGGCCAAAACAGGGACCCCAGAGGGGCTCAGAGTAAGTGACCAGTCAGACAAAGCTGGTGTCATTATTCTGAGGTTGTATGAGTAACAGGATTTGAAACCCCATGGCTCAGGGCAGCTGTGGAGAAAAGGGATGTTTTAAAAAAAAGACAAAGGAACATGAATTGGAGCACAAAAGGTAACTGTTTTAGCATGCTATTGATTGGTTTTTCAATTGCCCCGAAACATATGTGTAAATTACTTGATACAAAATTAAATTATGGATATATGGAAATTCAATAACGCCAGTTAAACGTAGAAATTCGAAGCATGCAATTCTAAGCATGTGAGAGAACGAAGGTTTGGTCGCTCATAATGTGTTTGAATAAATGCCTTTGAGATTTGAATATACTAAAGGATAGGTAATGCCAATGAAATCAGGTGTTGAGGATTGGATTAAATGGAAAAATGAAAGATAAATAAATCAAACAAAGAGTTTAAGTTTTATAATGGAAAAGGGGAGTGAGCCTTTTTCATTACTTTAACCGAAAGAGTGTCAGCTTGCGGTGCAGCAAGAACAAAGGCTGCTGTGAACTTTGCGAGCAGCAGTACTGTGATTTGTTTGTTTGGAGGAGATATGTGGAGTATGAAATGAAATTAAATTAAATGAAATGAAAATCGCTTATTGTCACAAGTAGGCTTCAAATGAAGTGACTGTGAAAAGCCCCTAGTCACCACATTCCAGCACCTGTTCGGGGAGGCTGGTACGGGAATCGAACCGTGCTGCTGGTCTGCCCTGGTTTGCTTTCAAAGCCAGCGATTTAGCCCTGTGCTAAACAGTAATGTTATTATAAAAATTTATCTTTCTGAGGAATTATTCTTTTCACTTCAAAACACTTGCTGCCTGAAGTTGTGTTTTTTTATGTTTAATCATTTAAGTGCTCAAGTCCAAACAGTTGGCAAAAACCTGGGGCGGAATTCTCCGACCCCCCCCCCAGGGTCGGGGAATCGCCCGGGGCCGGCGTAAATTCCGCCCCCGCCGTGGCCGGAATTCTCCGCCACCCGGGAATCGGCGGGAGCGGGAATCACGCCCCGCCGACCGGCGTGCCCCCGCAACGATTCTCCGGCCCGCAATGGGTCGAAGTCCCGCCCCAGACAGGCCAATCCCGCCAACGTGGTTTAAACCACCTCTGTGCCCGAGGGATTGGCGGCCCGAGCGGGCCCCCGGTGTCCTGGGGGGGGGGGCGCGGGGTGATCGGACCCGGGGGGTGCCCCCACGGTGGCCTGGCCCGCGATCGGGGCCCACCGATCGGCGGGCAATCCAGTGCCGTGGGCGCACTCTTTTTCTTCAGCCACCACGGCCTCCACCATGGCGGAAGCGGAAGAGACCCCCTCCACCGCGTATGCACCAGTGGTGACGTCAGCGGCCGCTGACGCTCCGACGTATGCGCGGATCGGCGAAGGCCTTTCGGCCAGCCCCGACAAAGGCAGTTGGCGCCAGTCGTGGCGCGGGAGCCACTCTGGCGCAGGCCTAGCCCCTAAAGGTGTGGAGAATTCTGCACCTTTCCGGAGGGTAGGGGAGAATTTTGCCTCTGAAGTCATGACGTCTGGCCAGAGGCATGATTCCAGGATTATTCTGAACCACATGTGGGAATTTTAATCTGGATATAAATTCGCACATGTAATAATGAGACCATTGTAATTTAATAGGATTGATTGGAGTTTGAGATATCTAAAGTGATTATGGCTGATCCTGTATTGGATTGATTTTGTGTTAAAATCTTTGGGTCGGGTTGAAAAATAATTATTCCTGACACAATTGATGCAGTAGGGAGAAAGGAAACAAAGTTTGAGGGAACAAATATGGGTGTAGATTAGTGACTGATAAAAATTGCTCCTCGTGTTTCTGGTTAAATCAAACAAAAGGGGGTGGTGATGTAATGACGTCCAGTTGAAGGCTTTTACCCCGCCTCTCTTCTTACAGCAGATAATTAACCCCTGCCTGGTTTTTTACAGGCATTAAGAATTTTAACTTTGAATTGACAGCTGAAGAGGTTTTCTTTTAACATGAATTGTGAATTTTAATATTGACTTGTCCGAATGAATCTTTTGTGTTTTACTTTCTAGGTAACTGCCAGTGGAACAAGATCTGCAGTATCTTCGAGGATTTGAGAATTTCTAAGTGACTTTCAGTAGCGCAGCATGATTTAAAATCTAGTGGAGGGGTGAGTAACCCTTGTGAAACCCCTACAAGATTTAGCAAAGCGGGGAAGGGCTAGCAAAGACAAAGTAGAATGTGGGGAGGAGATGCAGGCTTTTCCAATCTGCACAAGTAATGGTGAAGGTGGGGTGGCCAGGCCTTAGTAAGCCATTTTTAGGACATAGCAGTAATAAGTAATCAAATGGGATTTAGGATAGCTAACTTGACCAAAAGGACATTACTTCTGACATCTTGTCTTTGTGAAACAATTCTGGGTGCTGGTTCTGTTGCTCTGCTTCTCACACACAGTCAGCAAGCTGCTGGGATTGTACATAGCTGTCAGGATGAGGATCAGTCATGCGCTGCTGGGCAATTCTACTGGGACAAGTTTAAACACTGTTTGCAATTCTATTGGATAAATTTAAAAGTAGCAGCTTCAGGGATTGGATTGCGTCCAACTGGGGTGAGCTATTGATTTTTGAACGTTGTATAAATACTGTGTTCGGGTCTTTGTTGGGCAGCATAAGTCTTGGCCGATACCCAGTCTGTTCTCCGTGTACATGTATCAAGCTTGATTGAATAAGCCATCTTTGTCCAGGTTGTTGTGTTTGTTCCTCTCTGTACTGCGCTGAGCCACAGGGAATAACCCCACATAGAAGCTGACTCAATATACAGGATTGTAACATGGCAGCCAGTTCAGTTTACGCCAAAGTTGAAAAACCCGTGAATAAAGCAGGTGACTGATGCGCTGTTTCAAATAGCTCACTTGGACATCAAGTTCCACGACAAAAGCCAGGAGCAGCAGGATTAAGCCCTGTCCATTTTCAACTGGATTGCCCTTAATCTTGCAAACTAACATGCTACCCTTACTACGTGCACTAAGGAGTGGCTGTATGCTTCAGCTGGTGCCTCAGCTGCATGTGACGCGAGCACCATTCAAAGCGAGCTAGCATGATTTAAATCAACCTGCACCTTCTTAAAGGTGAGATGCTTTCTGGCTGCAGCACACATTGGATGTGACAGAGAAAGAGTGGCTGTCCTGCAGAAAGAGTGAGTGTGGCACAGAATATATTCTGAGATTCTCTGATGCAGCACTGGAGGGTTTGGTGTATGAGGTGGATAGCTTGAGAGTGGTCTTCTATCCGCAGGGGATAAGGAAATCCTCCAGACAAACCTTGCAAAGAATGTTAGACCAGATTGTGGCCTGTGGGTTAGAAAATCGAGGATCCCGTTGCAGAGTGAAGCGCCAAGTCCTAGGTTTTGGAGTTTTGATATGAGCTTGGCTGGGATTATGGTGTTGAAGGCAGAGCTGTAGTCAATAAGCAGGCCAGGAAGACGTTTAGTGACCTCAAAAGAGTGGTCAATGTCAGCGAATTGACCTGTACAACTGTACCACCAGCCTCAGACATTGCTCAAAATACCACATCACAGCATTCGCCTATTATCAATCTTAATCAAATAAAACTCATACTTCACATTCATAGCCTCATCTCACTCTCACATATTAGCACTGCTGCAAGCCTCACATCCACATCTCCCAGCTTGTACACAGTCAGGTATTCAGAAATAGCAGCCACATCACACAAACATATTACACCATACTCACTGGCACACTTCCTTCTCTCGCAGGAGGGTGACACAGAACCAAAGCAGAAAATCTAACCACTAGAGACAGTACTCACCACTATTAGAACTGCCATGACTAAGATTGGTCAACTAGACCAGCTGAACCTTACTCTGCTGTGTTGCCCTAAAAGGGATGTAAGCATTGAAAATACAAGCACTATGGAACCACATTTTAATGCCCATTGATGCACCATCAATTGGACTCGAGTCGTGAAGAAGTTCCAAATATCAGGCTTTAATGAGCTAGTTGTGTGCCCGGCAGTCGACTTACAGAGAAAGGCCGACTGCTGGCTGCTACGGGTTCTTATACCCCGCCTCGTAGGAGGGGCTACCAGCCTCTCGGCCAATCGGCAAGCAGTCACATGACTGACCTCAGCCAATTGGCAGAGGGACACATGACATGCCTGAGCCAATGGGCAGCAAGTCCTCTGCCCCAATGGCAGCACTACTCTGAGGTACCGTAAACCTCCTAGTCATACCACCACATTCACCCCTTGTGGAGAAAGAAGCCGGGGGGGGGAGACGAGGAGAGGAGAAAAGGGGGGGGCCGTCGAACTGGCAGTATGACTAGAGAGAATGAGGTGTACCGAGATGTCTGGTGGCTGCCCACTGGCCCGCGACGATTGTACAAAAGAACAACAATACCGCGCACAATGCACTTGTGAACAATCGAGGAACAAACAAGGAAAAAAAATAAAACGGAAGATGCAACAGTGTACAAGGGATCGCTGAGCAACATGAAGAGTCCGACAAAAAGTCCAGTAGAACATCAAATCGACTCGATCAGTCTGACTGGTGCCTTCAATGTCCTGCTGGACCTGCGCAGCGGCGCTGTTGACGTTGGAGCGGTGGTCATCCGAGACTCCGGGAGCGGCGGTCGTGGTCCTGTGTCCGTACCCCTGGTCGGTGCTAGCGAAGCTCTGGCCGGGGGAGAGGGTTCCTGTGCGCGGGGTTGCGGGGGCGCTGGGGGAGCCGGGGGGGGGGGGGGGGGGGGGTGGGGGGGGGGGGGGTTGGGACTGGAGGGGGGGGGTGTTTGTGTGGGTGGTTGTGGCCGCACGCCGGCGGATGCCAGGTCCCGAAGGGAGACCATGTCCTGCCGCCCGTCGGGATACTCCACGTACGCGTACTGCGGGTTAGCGTGGAGTAACTGGACTCGTTCAACCAACGGGTCAGACTTGTGCACCCGCACATGCTTCCGGAGCAAGATGGGCCCGGGGGTGGCCAGCCAGGTCGGGTGCGGGGATCCTGAGGACGACTTCCTGGGGAAAACAAGAAGACGTTCATGAGGTGTTTGGTTCGTGGCAGTACAGAGGAGAGACCAAATCGAGTGGAGGGTGTCTGGGAGAACCTCTTGCCAGTGGGAGATAGGAAGATTTCTGGACCGTAGGGCCAGTAGGACGGTCTTCCAGACCGTACCATTCTCCCGCTCGACCTGTCCGTTACCCCGGGGGTTATAACTGGTCGTCCTGCTAGAGGCGATGCCCCTGCTGAGCAGGAATTGACGCAGCTCGTCACTCATGAAAGAGGACCCCAGGTTGCTGTGGATGTATGCGGGGTAACCAAACAGGGAGAAAATGGAGAGGAGGGCCTTGATGACGGTTGTTGTGGTCATGTCGGGGTGGGGATGGCAAAAGGAAAGCGGGATTACTCGTCAATCACACTTAGAAAGTATATGTTGCAGTTGTTGGAGGGGTGGGGACCCTTGAAGTCCATGCTGAGACGTTCAAAGGGGCGGGACGCCTTTAGCAGATGCATTGCTCGGGGCTGTTGAAGTGCGGCTTGCACTCCGGACCTCCATCGACAGTGGAAATGTGGTGGATTGGATGAGGGGACGGGCTTTGTTGGTGTAGTTCGAGACCCACTGGGCATAATAAGAAAAGAAGCCCAGACAGCGTTTGAGGGCTTTGAGGGAATTGGGGAGAGGGAGTTCCATTAGGGGCGTATGCGTTCGGGGTCGGGGCCTATCACTCCGTTACGCATTACATAGCCGAGAATGGCTAGACGGTCGGTGCTAAACAGGCACTTATCCTTATTGTATGTGAGGTTAAGGAGTTTTGCGGCACGGAGGTATTTTTGGAGGTTGGTGTCATGGTCCTGCTGGTCGAGGCCGCAATTGGTGACATTGTCGAGATACGGGAATGTTGCCTGTAAACCGTGTTGGTCAACCATTCGGTCCATCTCCCGTTGGAAGACCGAGACCCCATTTGTGACACCGAATGGAACTCTTCGAATGTGGTAGAGGCGCCCATCCGCTTCGAACGCAGTGTACTTTTGGTCGCTCACGCGAATGGACAGCTGGTGATAGGCGGACTTAAGGTCCACCATTGAGAAGACTTTGTACTTTGCGATCCTGTTAACCAGGTCGGAGATACGGGGGAGAGGATACGCGTCCAGCTGCGTAAATCTGTTGATGGTCTGACTACAGTCAATGACCATCCGGTTTTTCTCCCCAGTCCTAACCTCCAGCACTTGGGCTCACCAGGGACTGTTGCTGGCCTCAATGAGTCCTTCCTTCAGCAGCCTCTGGACCTCGGACCTGATGAAGGTCCAGTGAGGTCCGCTACGCAGCACCCGGTGATTTGGACGGAGTGCGAACCTGAAGCCAGAGCGATTTTGTGCTTAACCGGGTGAACAGGGAGTGCGCAGCGTCTTACCATGTCAGGGTGGACAAAACTCTCTGTGCTCCCGGAGTCTAGTAGGCAGCTCGTCTCGTGTTCGTTTAGGAGGATTTGCGTAGTCACCGTGGAGAGCGTGCGGGGCCGCGATTGGTCCAGTGTCACAGCAGCGAGTCGTGGCAGCAGCTCTGAGTCATCTTCTCCCATGGAGTATTCACTGGTGGGGTCCTCCGTGCCGACCCAAGATGGCGGCGCCCGTCGGCCGCACGTGGAGTCGGGGTCCAAAAATGGCGGCGCCCGAGGCCCGCACGTGGAGTCGGGGCCCCAAAATGGCGGCGCCCATGGGTCACTCATGGTGGCTGGGAGCGGGGGCAGAGAGGTCTGTGGGCCATCCGGGGCCTTGGGGGGGGGGGCGCGGGGGGAGGGGGTGATCCGTGGTCGCTGCGCGGAACAGCAGCAACTGACCTGGACTGGCAAACCACGGAGTAGTGGCCCTTTTTACCGCAGCTCTTGCAGACTGTGGAGCGGGCCGGACAGCGCGGGTGGGGGTGCTTGGCCTGGCCACAGAAATAACAGCGGGGCCCCGTGGGCTTATCGGGGCATCCCGCAGTGCAGGCCTGGGGGGTTCGGAATCGGCGGGGGTGAGGGGAGGTGCGTGCCAAGTTGCCCAAGGAGTCGCCGAGCGGACAGGGGCATATGCGCGGGCGTTTCAGTCGACAACCTCCAGGGAGGATGCGAGGGTCCGTGCCTCAATGAGGCTCAAAGTGTCCTTCTCTAGGAGCCGCTGGCGTATCTGAGTGGATTGCATGCCCGCGACAAAGGCATCCCTGATTAGCAGTTCAGTGTGCTCCGCCGCGGTAACTTGCGGGCAGGCGCAATTTCTCCCCAGGACAATGAGGGCCCAATAAAACTCATCAAGGGACTTACCGGGGAACTGTTGCATTGTTGCCAGGAGGTGCCGCGCGTAGACTTGGTTTACAGGCCTGAGAAAATGTCCTTTCAGGAGATCCATGGATGCGTCATAGTCCTGTTCTTCCTCTATCATCGAATAAACGGCGGTGCCCACGCACGAGTGGAGGATGTGGAGTTTCTGCTCCTTTGTTGGTTGATTGTCTGTAGTGGTGAGGTAACTATTGAAGTACGCCAGCCAATGTTTAAAAGTTGCTGACGCGTTTGTAGCATGCGGGCTAACGCGGAGGCAGTCTGGTTTGATCCAAAGCTCCATTTCCAAATTCTAGTTCATTAAATTGATGCACCATCAATTGGACTCGAGTCGTGAAGAAGTTCCAAATATCAGGCTTTAATGAACTAGTTGTGTGCCCGGCAGTCGACTTACAGAGAAAGGCCGACTGCCGGCCGCTACGGGTTCTTATACCCCGCCTCGTAGGAGGGGCTACCAGCCTCTCGGCAAATCGGCGAGCTGTCACATGACTGACCTCAGCCAATTGGCAGAGAGACACATGACCTGCCTGAGCCAATGGGCAGCGAGTTCTCTGCACCAATGGCAGCACTACTCTGAGGTACCGTAAACCTCCTAGTCATACCACCACGCCCATATATCCTTTAAATTGATTTTAAGCCAATATTATCTTGCACAACCATTTTTTTCGTCTAGCATCTCAGTATGATAAGCATTAAGATTATGATGAAAAGTGAAGGTGATAATAAAATTCATGTCATGGCTTCAGATGTTTGCTACATTCTTTCATTCCCATTAAGTGCAAATTATTTTCAATAATTTGACTGCATTCAAAATAAAGTTATCTCTATGAAAAAGTGCTTCTCCCAGTTTATCACTTACAATACCTTCACCAATATAAAAAGCATGAGGTGGATTGGTCAGGGCAAATATGCAGCGATCTTTGACTTCCCCCAGCGCATTTTACTTTTAAATTGTTTTTGGCTGTATTTCCGGTGTCACTTTTCTTCATAGTTGCCGAGGCTTAATTGCTCTCCTTATGTATGAAACTCAGAAGCAAGTCAAGATAATCGACAAGAAAAGAGTTGTTTAAAGTCTATAGTCATCCCTGTGCTTGCAGAAAGTGAGGTATTATGATAGCCAGGAATTTCCTGTTCATTGTAGAATCATAAAATCATAGAATTTACAATGCCGAAGGAGGCCACTCGGCCCGTTAGTCTGCACCGGCTCTTGGAAAGAGCATCCTACCAAAGCCCACACCTCCACCCTATCACCGTAACCCGACCAACCTTTTTGGACACTAAGGGCAATTTATCATGGCCCATCCACCTAACTGGAGTACCCGGAGGAAACCCACGCAGACACGGGGAGAACATGCAGACTCCTCACTGACAGTGACCCAAGCCGAGAATCGAACCTGAGACTCTGGAGCTGTGAAGCAACTGTGCTAACCACTGTGCTACCGTGTAATCATTAACACGTTAAAAGTGCTCATAGTTTTTTCCTTCAGCGGTACAACGCCGCCAGGCTTTAACTTCATCCAAGCAGTGCACCCTTATTCAATATAAATAATGACTTCAAAATTTCCCATGCGGTGCATGCATTGCTCACGCACTGGAAATGGTAAGGAAATTCATTCTTTCCATGATAGGTTAGCCAGGAGAACTCTGCAACTCTTCAAATAGTAATATGAGAGGGCGGATGAGGATTTTGTTTAACTTTCCTGCAGTATAGTACTTCTGGAAATACAGCACACCACTGAACAATCATTCGCCATTACAGCCTCAAGTCTCTGGAATAGCACTTGAACTCACGATCTGCTGACTAAGATGTGAGAGTGCTATCACTGAGATATGGCTGGCATGTCCAAAGTGCTGGATTATTACTACTGTTGGCAGTTAAAGATTTAAATTCTCCATCTATGAGTCTATTGAATTCCTGCTCTGCACGGGCATTTGTGACGTAAAAATGAAATGAAATGAAAATCGCTTATTGTCACAAGTAGGCTTCAAATTAAGTTACTGTGAAAAGCCCCTAGTCGCCACATTCCGGCACCTGTTCGGGGAGGCTGGTACGGGAATTGAACCGTGCTGCTGGCCTGCCTTGGTCTGCTTTCTAAACCAGCGATTTAGCCCTGTGCTAAACCAGCCCCTGAAAATGTAAGATGACAAAACAAAGGCTCTGATTGAACTCATCAGAATTGAAACTGATAGATTTGAGTTTTTGCAATCCCCAAGGCATCTTGTGATACGCAAGCTGTAGATTGCAAAGTTAATGTTCTTGACACTCTTCTCCTGAGAAAGTCAATAGAAAATGGTTTGGGCTTTTCACTTTCTATTAACTCATCAAAGCAAATATTGTGCACTCGCGCAAGGACTTAACTGCATTCAGAAAGGAACAGTAGCTACAAGACTAGAATAATAGGGCTGAATTTTTCCAGCCCTGTAGTAACAAGTCCGGAGGAATCATACCATCAGGCCAAAGACATCATCAGGTGGAAAGCCCGAAGTCTTTACATCGCAAGAGAAAATGTTAAATGTAAAACAGCAGGAAGATAATCAAACCTGTTTAACAGACATTTCAACTACAATTCTACTGGAAATTACAAATGTTACAAAGAGTGCAAAGGAAAAACGGGGTTTCGGTGTAACTTCAGGTATAATGAAGCGAAGAGCTGGAGGGAGGACAGTGTTGGTGAATGTTATGGTTTGACAGGGAAGCTGGAACAACATGGTATGAGAGACAAGTTTGCTAGCATAGTTGGGCATACTGTTAGAATGCCATCTTGGGTTGACACTTGAATAAATAAAACAGGATAAAGGATCTTAGGTCCTGAAATATGAGAGCAGCTATCTGTCATGGGCCTTATTCACTCAGGCCTTCAGAGAGGCAAAGGATTCAGCCAAAGACTGGGCCAGCAGCAATCAAAGGGCTGAAAGGGGTTTCTGCCTCACTCAAGGTTGGGGGGTGGGGTGGCATGGGGGAGTGGGGGTGCAGGGTCTGGTGGTTACCAATGGAGAGTACAACAGTGCATGCTGATGTGTTGGTAAGCTGGGTCTGCGAGGACTGCGTTTACTGCAGTAAAAGCATTTTAATGTATTTACATGGGAAGGTGTCTAGTGCAGATAGAGGGCAGATAACAAATTAAGAAAAAATCAATGGGCGGAACTCTCCCATCGGGAGACAAACAGCCGACTCTGGATTGAAACCCGGAGTGTTTCACTCCAGCGTCGGAGGCCGCTCCTCGCCCCCCTATCCTCTCTCTCTCTCTCTCTCCCCCCCCCCCCCCCCACCCCCCGGGGGGCTAGGAGCGGCGGCGTTTGAATTCCGTGCGCTGGGCCTTGACGCTTGCGTCAAACGGCGCGCCGGGAATGACGCGGCCGACGGCGCCGAAGTGACGTCAGCCGCGCATGCGCAGGTTGGCCGGCGCCAACCCGCGCATGCGCGGTTGCCATCTTCCCCTCCGCTGCCCCGCAAGACATGGCGGCTTGATCTTGCGGGGCGGCGGAGGGAAAAGAGTGCGTCTTTTAGAGACGCCGGCCCGACGATCGGTGGGCACTGATCACGGGCCAGACATCTACTGAGCACGCCCGTGGTGCTCGATCCTCCCTCCGCCCCCCCACAGGCCCCACACTCACTGGTCGCGCTCTGTTCACGCCGACAGCGACCAGGTGTGGTTGGCGCCGGCGTGAACCGGTCAGGTTCGGCAGGCAGCTCGGCCCATCCGGGCCGGAGAATCGCCAGTCGCCGTGTGAAACGGCGAGCGCCGATTCTCCGAACGGCCTGTCGCAAAATGTGACACGCCATTTTGGGGGGGTGGCAGAATCGCGGGGGGTGCCAGGGTGGCGTGGCGTGATTCGCCCGGCCCTCCCACGATTCTCCCCCCCCCCCGGCGTGGGGTGCGGAGAATCGCGCCCAATATGTACAGATGGGTAAACGGATCACAAGGTAATGCAACATTCAGCCTATAAATTCAGTCTCTGTGGCGGGCGACAAATTCTGGTTGACCACCTCAAGGGTGGGTCAGGGGCCGCTTGCACTTGAATGGGCTGAACTGCCTCCAACGTAGAGGTCGATAAAATAACTGGCAGATCGGTGGCCTCATGGAAGGGCGTCCTGAGGAACCAGCATGCGAGGCGGGACATCACGTTCAGGTGGCGGGCGTGGAAGTAGCCGCAGTGCCCGCCTATTACGCCGAAGAAAGGAGCCATCAGGCATGCGAACGAGGAACGATCTCAGGGCCATTTGCTTAACCACCACAGCCGTGGCAGACCAGCCACCGTCAGGTAGCTGAACACAAACTCGGTCAGCAGGGACCAGAGCAGGGAGATCTGTGGCGTGGGCATCGTACCCCGACTTGCATTGGGCCCGAGACTGTTGCATCCTCTGCAGGACCGGAAAATTGTCAAGGTCCAGAATGTGAATAGTCGGCACCGTAGTGTGCAGTTCATTAGGAGCTGCGCTGGGGACAGGCCAGCGGACAAAGGAGCCGCCCTGTAGGCTAACAGCGCCAGGTTGAAATCCGAACCCGAGTCAGCAGCTTTGCACAACAGTTTTTTAACGATGTGGACCGCCTTTTCAGCCTTCCTATTCGACTGGGGGTACTGGGGGTTTGAAGTAACGTGCCAAAAATTGTACAGCCGAGCAAAATCCATCCACTCCTGGCTGAAGAAGCAGGGGCCGTTGTCAGTCATAACTGTGAGTGGAATGCCATGCCGGGCAAAAGACTCCTTACATGCCCTGATGACTGTTGCTGATGTGAGTTCAGTCAGTCTGACCACCTCGGGGTAGTTGGACAAATAGTCCACTAGGAGGACATAGTCTCAGCCCTTTGCATGAAAGAGTTCAACACCAACTTTGGACCATGTGGAGGACACCAGTTCATGCGGCTGTAGAGTCTCTTTGGGCTGAGCCAGCTGGAACCTTTGACACGTTGGGCAATTGAGGACCATGTTGGCGATATGCTGGCTGATGCCTGGCCAATATACTGCCTCTCGGGCTCGACGGTGACACTTTTCGATCCCCAGGTGACCATCGTGGATTTGGCCAAGGACCAGCTCTCGCATGCTCTGTGGGATCACAATTCTGTCCAGCTTCATTAGTATGCCGTCCACTACCACTAGGTCTCCCTTTACATTATAAAACTGGGGGCACTGCCCCTTTTGCCAACCATCCGAGATGTCGCATAACCCGTTGGAGTAAAGGGTCCCTGGCTGTCTCCTGACAAATTTGCATGACCCTTTCATCAGTGGCCGGAAAGTTGGAGGCACAAAACTTCACCTGAGCGTCTATCTGACAGACAAAATCCGACTGCTCACATGGCGTGGTGATGGATCTAGAGAGTGCGTCGGCCACAATGAGCTCTTTGCCCGGGGTGTTGACCAGGTCGAAATCGTAGCGGCGGAGTTTGAGGAGGATACGTTGCAGTCGTGGCGTCATGTCATTGAGGTCCTTTTGGATGATGTGAACCAATGGCCTGTGGTCCGTCTCGACCGTGAATTTGGGGAGGCCATACACATAATCATGGAATTTCTCAATCCCTGTGAGGAGACCCAGGCATTCTTTTTCAATCTGAGCATATCGTTGCTCAGTACGTGTCATGGCTCTAGATGCAAATGCGACTGGGGCCTAGGAGGAGGAATTGTCCCGCTGGAGGAGCACTGCCCCAATGCCAGCCTGGCTCGCATCGGTGGAGATCTTCGTCTCCTTGGCGGGGTCGGAAAACGCCAGTACCGGGGCTTTGGTGAGTTTCACCCTTAGCTCACGCCACTCTTGCTCATGAGCGGGGAGCCACTGGAAGTCAGTAGTTTTTTTAACGAGATGGCGGAGAGCTGTGGTGTGAGATGCAAGGTTGGGGATAAACTTCCCAAGGAAGTTAACCATCCCTAGGAAGCGGAGGACCGCCTTCTTGTCCTCCGGGGTCTTCATGGCGTTGATCGCCGACACCTTGTCTGCATCTGGCTGCACACCAAACTGCGAAATATGGTCGCCAAGGAACTTGATTTCTGATTGACCGAACATTCACTTGAGACGATCGATGTGCTCCTGTGGAGTTGTGGACCAGAT
This sequence comes from Scyliorhinus canicula, assembly GCF_902713615.1. NCBI lineage: Eukaryota > Metazoa > Chordata > Chondrichthyes > Carcharhiniformes > Scyliorhinidae > Scyliorhinus > Scyliorhinus canicula. The sequence continues at coordinate 72,836,006 of NC_052152.1, forward strand.
AATGATATCATCGACGTACACTCGCACCCCCTCAATGCCCTCCATCATTTGCTCCATTATGCGGTGGAACATCTCCGAGGCGGAGATGATGCCAAAGGGCATTCGGTTGTAACAGTAGCGACTGTACGGGGTGTTAAATGTGCACAGCTTGCGACTGGACACGTCCAGCTGTATTGCCAAAATCACTCGGAGGCATCCAGCTTCGTGAAAAACTTGACGTGAGCCATTTCGCTGGTTAGCTCTTCGCGCTTAGGTCTAGGGTAGTGTTCCCTCATGATGTTACGGTTCAAATCTTTGGGGTCGATGCAAATGCGCAGTTCCCCTGACGGTTTTTTGACACAAACCATGGAACTAACCCAGTCCGTAGGTTCCATGACCTCAGAAATGACGCCCTGGTCCTGGAGGTCTTGCAGCTGCTATTTGAGGCGGTTCTGAAGGGGTGCCGGCATCCGACGCGGTGCATGAACAATAGGTGTGGCATTCGGCTTCAGCAGTATCTTGTATCGGTAAGGGAGTGTGCCCATACCTTCGAAGACGCTGTGTTATTGTGCTATGATGTCATCTAGTTGGGCTTGGACATCTGGCGAGGCCGTTGCCACTGCGGATGACATGGTGTGAACCCGCTGCACAAGGTTCAGGAGTTTGCAGGCCCGAGCACCGAGCACGGAAGCTCTGTTGGTTCCTAAAATTTCAAAATGCACAGTCGCTTTTGAAGAACGATGGAATACCGCAAGCTGGCATAAACCACTGGCAACAATGGCATTGCCATTGTAGTCGAAGAGCTGGCAGGCCGGTGGAAGAATGCTTGGCTTGACGCGGATGGTGGCAAGGTCAGACTTTGAAATGAGGTTCGCTGAAGCACTGGTGTCCAGCCTGAAGCGTATGCGAGCCTTGTTGACCGTAAGGGTGGCACACCACTCGTCGTACGGATCAATGCTCATCACTGGGAGTTGTTTTGCCATCTTTGCTGAAGGCAGCGTATGCTTGGTGATGATGCCCACCCAGAATGGGGATGTGAGGCCCTCGGTGTCGGGATCTGGAACCATGTCTGCAACGGGTTGCTGTACTGATCGGACGTTCCTGCGCCGCGGCTGGAATCACTGTGTGTTGGGCAGTTGAGCAGATCTGCACAGGGCTGCGTAGTGGCCAAGCTTGCCACACTGGAGACAGTGTCGAGATTTCACGGGACATTACCGCTTTAAATGGGCGGAGCCGACGTCAGGACGCTCCATGCGCCACCGCGCATGCGCAGTGCAGTCGAACGATGTGCGCACCTGCGCAGTTTGGTGTTTGACCTCGCCGTCCCCTTGGTCGTGGCGCATATGCGCAGGTCCCGGGAAAAGCGTGCGAAATGGCCACCCTCATCCAGACCCAGCCCTGGAGGTGTTTTACGGCCTGCACTTGCTCCGCATCGTGGAGGCTTTGCCGTGCCGTCTCTGCCGCCTTGATATGGGAGTGCCGGTTGTTAGCATGCTCGTGGAGGATGCAGGTTTCGATGGCGATGGTAAGGGTGAGCTGCTTAACTTTGAGGAGCTGCTGGCGAAGGGAATCGGAGTGGACCCCGAAATCGATCTGATCCCGGATCATGGAATCGGAAGTGGAGCCGTAGTTGCAGGGCTGTGCGAGGATGCGGAAATGGGTTAAAAAGGACTGAAAAGGTTCATCCTTACCCTAAAGCCTCTGCTGGAACACATAGTGTTCAAAGCTCTCATTGACTTCGATGTCACAGTGGCTGTCGAACTTTAGCAGGACTGTTTTAAACTTTGTCTTGTCCTCGCCTCAGCAAATCTGAGGGAGTTAAAGATGTGGATAGCGTGGTCCCCGGCTGCAGAGAGGAGGGGAGCAATTTTCCTGGCATCCAATGCAGCCTCGAAGTCGGTGGCTTCAAGATATAGCTGGAACTTCTGCTTGAAAATCCTCCAGTGAGCACCGAGGTTGCCGGTGATGCAGAGCGGCGGGGGAGGGCGGACGCTGTCCATGTTACCGGATGGCTGATCGATGGTCAAAGGCAGATTATCTCAAGGTAGGTCCGTCAAACTCGAGCATGACCCCACTCCTGGTAGCATGATGTGTTGGATAAGCTGGGTCTGCAAGGACTGCATTTACTGCAGTAGTGAGAGAGACAGGCTTCCAACACTTGAATAAATGCAACTCTATTTTATTGAACTCTTAACTATAATACATACTTTAACTGTGGGTTGACACTATGCTGACTTGACTGGAGACCTGAGGCTAGCCTGACCAGACTATCTTACTACCACATGGTGTTTGTTCTAGTTGCAGCTCACGAGCTCTTACTGTCTCAGAGGCTGGATCCCAAGAGAGCGGGAAAACTAGTGCCCTCTGGCTTTATAGTGGTCGTGTCCTGTCTGGTGATTGGCTGCTGTGTTCTGTGTGTTCACTGGTCATCCTGTGTGTCAATCACTGCCTGTCTGTGCACCATCATATACCTGTGTGTATATTATGACACATGCAACTAGCCTCTTGCATGCAGAAAAGGATACTGTGGTAGCATGGCTCCTTTAAGGGGGTGAGATACAGGGACTACATGACTGACTCCAGGCTAATCACATGGGAGCGTGCAAACCCCAGCCAGTGGACTGGTAATGGAGGGATCCTCAAGAGAAAGCCTATGAATTTTGAAGCATGCATTGCAGTCGTCAAACCTCTTAGTGCATTTTGATCGCAGAAATCGTGCTGACATGTGACATATCCCCTTACGGTATAGGGGCCATTTTATTCCTCAAGGAAACTTTCTGAAGCAGAACGAAACAACACCCAGATTGAGCAGGAGGGCTGAGCGGGAATTTTCAGTGTGAAGATATTCCACCAGTATGTGTATGGGTGATGGTTCAACCTGGTGAGTGAGCACAAACCAATGCTGAACTTGTTAAGGGAAGATAAGCCCAAGTCACCCATGCCTCAGTGAGGGTGCGGCATTGGGCCCCGCCATTGGTGACTCACAACTATGTTTTTCTGCACCGACCTGGGACAAAATTGCTAATGTGGATGCATTAAGTTGTCTGCCCCTCCCTAAGATCATTCTGCCACCACCGGTACCCCAGAACATCAGTCTAGCCCTAAACACCTGGGACACTCTTCCAGTGTCTTCCACAGTCTGCAGAGCACATCCGTAGCTGGACCCAAACACATCCTATTCTTTCAAAGATCAAATGAGTGATACAGCCTGGCTGGTGTTACGAGATGTCTGAACTGCTGAGGCCCTACTTCACTTGTCAAGACGAGTTTCCGTGTGAAGACAGCATGATTTGCTGGGGGCCACAGGTGGTCATCCTGTCTCAGGCCAGGGGGTCCTTCCTTCAAGAGTTACACAGCACCCACCCAGGGCAAACAAAGATAACGATGTATGTGCACAACTATATCTGGTGGTCAGACAATGTAATTAAAATACTAGTACAACAGTGCCATCCTTACCAAATGCAGCAATCCTTGCCACCATCCACCACTCGTCACCCCTGGGAATGGCCAGGACACCCATGGACCAGTGTCTACATTGAATTTGCAGGCCCGTTCCTGGGCAAGGTGTATTCGGTATTGGTAGATGCCCACTCAAAGTGACTATAAGTTCAAGAGATAGGGATCACTACCTTGATGATTTACACAAAGTGTTTGCCATTCATCGACTTCTCAATTGTTTTGGACAATGGCATCTCCTTCACGGGCGAAGGTTTGCAGAATTTTGTCAGCAAATGGCATACGACACGAGGACAGCCCCCTACTACCCAGTGTCGGACTGAGCGGGCCATTGAACCTTTCAAGAATGCCTGAAAAAGCAATAAACCACTTCAGAGGTTGGTTTATTTCTTGTTCTTGTACAACTCAATCCCTCAGTCAACCATGGGGGTCACACCAGCTGAGCTACTCATGGGCCGCCAGTTGAGAACCCAATTGGATCTTGCATTTCCAAATTCGATGAGGAGGGTGGAGCCAAGTCTGGCCTCCCAGATGAATCAGTGGTCAGAGCAGAAAGAGGACAGATCATTCTGGGTTGAAGACCCGGTTTTGGTCTGAAATTTCAGTGCCAGTTTGCCTTGGTTAGAAGGATGGGTTGTGTCCCAGTCGGAACCAGTGTCTTATGTGGTCGATGTTAATGGGAAGATCGTCAAAAAGCAGTTCAGCCACCTGAGGAATCGAGGGGTGGGGTCCCTCAACATGGAGACGACAAGTCCTGTGAGCATCGCGAATACGCCTGTAACTCAGTCCAGGCAAGGGAGCCAGAAACTCCTGTTTCTGTTCAAGCTTCTGCATCTAGTTTACATGTCATCAAAGCGATTCTCCTGAGGTACCATCAACTGTGGGCCACTCGATCGGCCAAAAGAATTCTGAGCCTATGGCTGGGCTTCAGAGATCTGGGGTGTCCAGGAGGTCTCTGGACTGATGGACGTTTTGATAGACTCTATTTTCTTGGGTTGTCCCTGTTAACAATTGTAATTTTTGTGCATAGTCTTGGGGTAGTGTGTTAAGGAAGACACAATGTGGCAGCATGGCCGCTTTAAGGAGGCGGGTTGCACGGACCATGTAACTGGCTTGCACAGGAGCGCGCTAGCCCTAGCAAATGGGAAGTTTGCATGAGGTTCTAGGAGCAGGACTCGGGAACTGTGGACTAAGGATCTGAAGAGTAAAGACCCTGTGCATAGTGTTCTATGCCTGTTATCTATCTGTCTTTACCTTTCATCAATAACCCCTTTGATTACTATTGCAAGCCTCCAGTGTATGTCTCGAGCCCCCACAGCTACCCTCCAGGGAGGGTGTAACATCAGAGCTTCAGCTGCAAATGTCAGAGCAGCTGTATCACTGAAACCTGCACCTCTCCAGAATGGGTTACAGAGTTGTGTGCCAAATGGAGGATGAGCTGAACCCTATGGGAAATGGTGGCCAACCAATACCAATGGTGCTGAAAGTCACTGTGGTGCTTAATTTCTATACGTAAGGATTATTTCAAGAATCATCTGGAGATTTGTCTGGGATTGCCAAATTCCCAGTCTATGCACACGGCTACACCAAGTCGGTCACCAATGTCATCTTCAAGAGGGCCAACCAATACATGCACTTTCTTATTGAATGAGGAATTTAAGTTGAGAGTGTCAGAGGCTTTGGTGCAGTTGTGTTATGCTTCTTCGTGTAGCATAAGCTGCTTCCTTGATCTATGTTTTGACAAAGGAAGGTCCAGACTTAGTAATGAGTTCAATATGTTTATTGAACTATTAACACAGTTCTTAAATGAGTTCGACCCTCCTGCTAATCTAACTGTAGTAATTCAGTCTAACTAAAACAGTCTGCTCTAAGCCACGTGATGGGTGTGATGCTGTTGATCAACCCTGATGTACTCTCTAGATGTCTGTCTGCGGAAAGAGGCAGAGCATGTGTGCCCTGTCCTTTTATATGTGTGTATACAGTGATGCATATCACCACATCCCCCCTTTTTTTGTGTTACATATTTTCTGTACTTGGTATGAAAATTGAAGAATACAGGTAGATAAGTGATGACATGTACAAGTCATGATGACAGTGATGATTATACAATACCAAATAATATTTATGAGTCCAAAGTTCATGAATTTATATGGTCGAGTGGCTTTCTTGTTTTGTTATTGAAGTGTCGATGTTGATGTTCTCATTTCCTTGTGAATGCCAGCAGTGTCCCTGTGCTTAAGGAACCAAGAAATGAAATGAAATGAAATGAAAATCACTTATTGTCACGAGTAGGCTTCAATGAAGTTACTGTGAAAAGCCCCTAGCCGCCACATTCCGGCGCCTGTCCGGGGAGGCTGGTACGGGAATCGAACCGTGCTGCTGGCCTGCTTGGTCTGCTTTAAAAGATAGCGATTTAGCTGAGTGAGCTAAACCAGCCCCTTGAAGTCATCAGGAGGTGTTCAAGTGGTCAAATCACTTCGTTGTCTGATTTGGACTCTTTTTTGTGATGCTTGTGGTAGCGATTCTTGATACCATCTTTCCTGTCTGACCTCGACTGGTGTCTGTGGTTGCAGTATTGATGCCATATGTCAGCTGCCTTAAAGCATGCTTCCAGGTGATGCTAAAATCTCTGCTTTAATGCACGCCAGTTGGCACTAAGATTGCCGTGGTACCTGAGTTGCTGAGGAACCGGAATCTCAATCATCTTGCCTGGGTGCTGTTGGTGGTTGTCACGGATCTTGCTGAGTTGAACTAAATAGATTAAACAGACACTACTGGTACCATGTTGTGTTATGCTTCTTCGTGTAGCATAAGCTGCTTCCTTGATGTATGCTTTGACAAAGGAAGGTCCAGACTTTGTAATGAGTTCAATATGTTTATTGAACTATTAACACAGTTCTTAAATGAGTTCGACTCCCCTGTTAATCTAACTGTAGTAACTCAGTCTAACTAAACCAGTCTGCTCTAAGACAGTCTGCTGGGTATGATGCTTCTGATCAACCCTGATGTACTCTCTAGTTGAAGGTCTGTGGAAAGAGGCAGAGCATGTGTGCCCTGGCCTTTTATATGGGTTGTGAAGTTCCCCTTGTGGTAATGACACCTCTGGGTGTCCTGATTACCCATTGGTTGTGTCCTGTTGTAATGACCCATTGGCTGTATGTCTGCATGTCATGACATCTCTGGTGCTCCCTCTAGTGGTTACTTAGTTGTAGTGTATTTACATGAACCCTTTGTGTATATACAGTGACGCGTATCACCACAGGTGCCACCAATGGATTCATCCAGGTGCGAGGTATCAACTTCACGCATGTGGTTATCAATGCGTCCACAAGGATGCAGCCTTCATCAACAGAAAGGGCTTCTATTAATTCAATATACAACTGGGGTGGGATTCTCCGACCCCCCGCCAGGTTGGAGAATCGCCGGGGGCCGGCGTCAATCCCGCCCCCGCCATGTCCTGAATTTTCCGCCACCAGAGATTCGGAGGGAGCTGGAATCGCGCCGAGCCAGTCGGCGGGTCCCCCCACTGCTGGCGATTCTCTGGCCCGCGATGGGCCGAAGTCCCACCGTTGACAGGCCTCTCCCACCGGCGTGGATCAAACCACCTACATGACTGGCGGTATCAGTCGGCGCGGGCAGGCTCCGGGGTCCTGGGGGGCCGTGGGGTGATCTGGCCCTGGGGGGTGTCCCCACGTGGCCTGGCCTGAGATCAGAGCCCACCAAACGGTGGGCGGGCCTGTGCCGTAGGGGCACTCTTTTCCTTCTGCCTTCGCCATGGTCTTCACCATGGCGGAGACAGAAGTGACCCCCTCCCCTGTGCATGTGTGGGGATGACGTCAGCAGCCGCTAACACTCCAGCGCATGCGCGGACTTCCGCCGGCCGGCTAAGTCCCTTCGGCCCCGGCTGGCGTGGTGCCAAAGGCCATCCACGCCAGCCGGCGGAGCGCCAGCCACTCCGGCACGGGCCTAGCCCCTCAGTGTTAGGGCTTGGCCCCTAAAGATGCGGAGACTTCCGCACCTTTGGGGCAGCCCGACGCCAGAGTGGTTCACGCCACCCCAACACGCCGGGACCCCCCGCCCCGCCGGTTAGGGGAGAATCCCGGCCCTGGTCTGTGACCATTACAAACGGTTCCTGCAGGTGTTTGCACATTTACTGGGAAGCAGCCACAATGCCTACACACTCGTCTGCGGTGCGAGATCTCTTCACTCTCCCCCACCCTGCCCCCAGCGTAGTATCCATATGCCGTCAAGGATGGATACTGGGTTACAAATGCTACCTATGGGACATGTAGTCATTGATGTCCATGAGAAACCCAAGTACTGCTTCAGAGCAGAGACACACCTGCAGAAAAACTCATGTGGTCATCGAGAAAGCAATAGGCCTTCAGAAGGTGAAATTTATGTGCCTAAATTGATCCAGTGGAACCCTTCAATACCTCTCATGTACTGTAGTAGTGTGCTGTGAGCAGGACTACCTGGCACAGCAGAAGGGAGAGGATTTGAATAATCAGAATGCTGTGGAGTGTGACGCCTCCCTGGACAATGAGGCTATGGAGGAGGATGTGGATCAGGTGAAGCATCATGAATAACCCTAGGGACCACTGGCACGACACAATGAGATTTGCATGTGTGAAGCTCATGATGCGCTGATACAAGCTTGTTTTAGATGATCCTTAATGTCCACGTTATGCAGTTTAATAAAGTTACAAACTTCTACAAGCCATTTCCTTACTGCACTTACTGCTTGCCTGCACCCAATACGTGACTAAATAGATTGGGAAAATATAGCAACTTTTGTAATGTGGTCCTTCCCATCATAAACTTTGTGGGATTTGGGGTACTGCTGAAGACCCAGTGGCCTACAACAAGTGGAGGGATTTTTCTTGCTTTGCAGCATTCAACATTTATTAGAAAAAAATGATTGCACTGTCCTTTAACAAAGTATTGATCCTTGAATTCCAAGTCCAGTTAGACGCTCTTGTTATGTATGATGCCACATGGTGCTTCCCCTGCACTGTCAGCTGCTGTGAGACAGGCTGTTGATCATGCTGTTCCTTGGTCAGGGCTGACCTTGCGGGTCTTCCTCTGTTTGTCTACAGCTGAAGGAGCCCAGCTTCCTGCAGAAGCCACCTATGTCATTACAACCCATATCATTATGGTGAGGTGAAGCACGGTGTCACTGGTAGGGGCTGAATAGCCAATATCCGTACTCACTATCGGGCTGTTGGTCCTCTACCATTTCAGGGCACACTTGTCCCCCCCGTCACCCAAGGTGTCGAAGGACTCAGCAATGAGTCCAGGTGATGGCATGCAAGTATGCGCACATCTTAAACATCCTGTGAATGGTCTAGTCCTCATCATTTAGGTGCGTGCAGTTCAATTGTCCATAGACTGCCATGAAATTAATCCATAGATGACCAGCAAATGCTGTCGGATGTTCTCCCTTCTTTTGACTGCAGTGATTTAAACCCTCGACTGGATCGCCTTTGTTATACCCGTTGGCATCTAATATGGCTGTTTTCATGTCCTATAGGGTTCCTCCTGTTAGATTTTGGGGTGCGAGCAAAGCTGACCTTATGGATTGGCTAAGGCTCATAGCTATTCGCTTTACTTCCTCCCTTTCATCTGGGCCGTATATAACCTTTTGTTGGTGCACCTCCTCAAAGAAGCTGTGCGTGTCTGGGGTGGGCTGGAATGGACTAATTTTCGTGCAAGCTTCTCTTGGGTTATGGATAGCGGGGTGGTGTAAACGCTATCAGGCTCATCCTGATCCGTTGACTTGTGTTGTGTGGTGACCGGATTCATGGGGGTCGAATTGTGAGTGGGAGTGTGTGCTGCCTGTGCAGTCGGTGCTGTGGGTGCTTTTCTTTTCGGGGCGTGGGGGGCTCGATTTTGATTTCCCGTGTCCTCTACGTATCTTTGGGCGCTTTTGTTTAACTCTTGCCAATCGGGAGCATCTTTCTCATCTAAATCCTGCCCGAAAGTGTACCTGAAGCCATTCTGTACCGAGAGTAGTGACTGTAACTTTTCTATCTTCTGTCGGCATTTAGCATGGTCAACGGTACTCTGCCTCTGTTCCTTAGTGGAGCTGTGGAGCACTCTCAAAGCTGCTTTTAAATCTGCGCATTTGCTAGTTAGCTGGGCAACCTGTTCTGTTTCTTCTCTTACCAGGACTGCGTGCTGTGTATCTTGGTAGGCTTTATCGTACTGGATCTGGAAGCTATTAAGTAGAACTCAACAAGATTGATGTGCACGTTTTAAATTGGCCATTTCCTTATCCTTAGCTGCTAACTGTTCCCGGAGTTGCTCAATTATCTTCTCGCTTTCGTTACTGTTTTCCTCGTTCTTTTCTTCCTTCTCAATTAACTGCCTATGGAGGGTCTTCACGACCTCCTCTGTGCCTCACAACCGTGCCAAACAGGACACTATTGTCACTGGCTTTCTGACTTTACATTTTTCTTGTGGACCTCGCTTAGGTTCTCCCACCAAGTTTGTCCTATCGTTCCTGGACCTGACTCATCATTAGCGCAAAATTCAACCAAAGGGGCCATCCTTTCCTCTTTAAGTATTTCCTTAACTCTTCCTCCCATATGGGGCATTGCTCTGCTCTGTTGGTCGCTGCGACCTCGGGTTCCTGTGGATTCATCAACCTTCCATTGCTTTAGCGGCCATTACTTCTCTCATCTCTTTCTCTACTTTTAATTTGGGGCAGGGGAATAAGGCGCCGATTTGAACAGTGGGTATGGCTTAAGCTATTTTCTGCTCACAATCCCTCGATAGCTGTACACAATTCTAACGCGTTTACCTTACTCATGCTGTTAGGTACACATGCGGGTTCATACACACTTCCAAAATTCGGTTATTTGGTCGATATGGGACTTGCACTTGTGGTTCTTTCTCTTTCTCACAATTGGATTCAAAGTTTGTGGGTTCTCTCGGAGTGACAAAGTCATTTCTAATCAAGCCCTGTCGGAGTTCGCCAATAATGTTGGGTTTTTTCCCACCCAACAGTGTCAGCAATACTGTGGGTATTTCTATTTATCTTCCTGAACCACAAGCCTTCCCTTATATCGATCAAATGACCATACAACCAGTTAATTAGTTCAAAAGATGGTTTATTTACATACACAAGAGTTATCTCAACATGCAAACACAATACCTGCTATGAGTTAAACTACACCTATCAGCTACAATAACCTATACTTAACTTCAGGGCGACCGGCACTGTGTAAATGGATAAAGGCCTTTATCTGGATTTCATTTGGCTGGTTTGAAGAAAGTGGCTCAGTCTCTGCTGGGCTCATCCGTCAGGTAGCGATCATTGGTCTTGAACTTAGCTGGCAATTGGGCTGGCACAGGCCGGATCGGATCCAAAAGAGACAGAACACATGAACACATTTATCCCTTTGGAATTTTGCGCTCTTAGGGGCGGGCCTTAACCTTGGACCCAGTAGTTCGACAGGGCTCTGATCACTGCCTTCGATTTTGGCCAATAAAGGGGCAGGTGCCTTGGTAGCTGGCGGGTCCTTAGCGGTCAGTCTGTGGCTGTACTAGTTGCTTGATTGGAGTTCTATTGTCCTGGGAAAATGGGCCATTAAAATGCAAACAAGCGGGGGTTTCGATCAGGTCTGGTTACCTGTGTTTCAGATACACATGGGCTCTGTATCTATCTGAGTCCTGGGTTGGCCATAATTCGCATGGTCCTTTGCAGGTGGCCATCTTAGATGGCTACAGGTTCCATTCCTGTCTCACCATTGGCTATACTGGCTTCTGCGCTTCAGAGTCTCTTCCTCCATTTGTGTCAATAGTGCTCAGAAAGCGATGCCATTTTCTGTCTTGGCCTTTCCTTTGTGTTATGTGCTTCTGCTACAAGCAAACGAATTGTTAGTTGTCCATCAAAGACAAGTAAACCATTTATACTCGTAGGAGCCTGACTGTCCACGATGGCACCATAGCAATGCCTCCTGTGAGTGGTAACTTCGCACTGCCAGTATAGGCTTCAATTTTTACAGAACAGGGCCCTTCAATAAAGAGGCTGACATGTCTCTGAGAAGCACACTGGCCATTACCAGTGAATGGGCGGCCATCTGACTAAATTAACATTCGCGTGCAGTCACATCCAAGGTTATCAGGAAAGCAGTGTGTGGTTCAGTCACCTTACAGGACCTCATGAGGTCATTAATCACCTTACATCACTGTGACCAGATGCGAGGGCTGACGTCCTCAGCCATCGCTGTTATGGTTTCCTTGGTCTGCCAGGCTGATCTTCTCCTCCCATCCTCAGGAAGAGAATCGCCTGCCTCACACTAGCAACCTTTAAGAGACTTGCAGGGAGGCATCACCGAATGGTGGGATTGCCATTCCTCCAAAAGCTTTCTTTGTCAGGGCTTCAATAAGTGATGCTTTTTTGGGAAGAATGATTTGACGAAGTGCTCAATACCCTTTAAATACATGGCGTCAGCACTCCCAGTGGTGTGAACGTACACTCACTGCACTGCCTGAGTGGATGGTTCTTCCTCCTCCCAGCTGTAACCACTGGATTGCATTGTCCAGCAAATCCACCAGCTGAGCAACAATCATTCCTGCTTTTGGCCCAGCGCCAGGCCTTTGGAACTTGCTCATAAATTCGCCCCTTGGACTTGCAACTGGACGATTGGTGTTTGAAGCCTAGTTTCGCCTGAAATTCTAATCTGAATCCTTATTAGAAGATGAGTTTGGCTTGTCTTGAAGGGCTTGGCTTGTGGGAGGAAACCAGTGTTCCAGTTTCCTCCCACAGTCCAAAGATGTGCAGGTTAGGTGGATTGGTCACGCTAAATTGCCCCTTTGTGTCCAAAAGTTAGGTGGGGTTGCTGGGTTTTAGGGATCGGGTGGAGGTGTGGGCTTGGGCAAGGTGCTCTTCCAGGGGCCGGTGTAGACTCAATGGGCCAAATGGCGTCCTTCTACACTGTGAATTCTATGATTCTATTACTTAAGCACCTGCAGTTCATTACCCAGCTTTTTGTTCCCTTGCATTGACATTTTATCATCAGAAGAAATAAAAATGATGCGGAAAGCCCACATTTATAAAGGGAAAGAAAAGTATGAAATATGAATTGCTTGTTCAACATTTAATATTCAAACCAGCTGTAGCTTGACATATAAGGTTGGTTTTTCTCTCTGGCCAATTGCTGGACACCCAAGTGTGTGCAGCCTACTTAAGGATTCTGTGGGGAAGCAAACCAGCAAATCTCCTTACCCAGGTGACCTTCCAGCCTTTAGCACATTTTCCCATAGCCTTCTGAAGAAAGAAGGAGAAAGAAAAATTACAGCACAGGAACAGGCCCTTTGGCCCTCCAAGCCTGCACCAATCCAGATCCTCTATCTAAAACTGTTGCCTATTTTCTAAGGTTCTGTATCCCTCTGCTCCCTGCCCATTCATGTATCTGTCTAGATACATCTTAAATGACGCTATCATTCCCGCCTCTACCACCTCCGCTGGCAAAGCGTTCCAGGCACCCACCACCCTCTGCGTAAAGAATTTTCCACACATATCTCCCTTAAACTTTTCCCCTCTCACCTTGAACTCATGACCCCTAGTAATTGAGTCCCCCAATCTAGGAAAAAGCTTCTTGCTATCCACCCTGTCTATACCTCTCATGATTTTGGAGACCTCAATGAGGTCCTCCCTCAACCTCCGTCTTTCTAATGAAAATAATCCGAATCTACTCAACCTCTCTTCATAGCTAGCGCCCTCCATACCAGGCAACATCCTGGTGAACCTCCTCTGCACCTTCTCCAAAGCATCCACCTTTTGGTACTGTGGCGACCAGAACTGTACGCTTATATCATCAGCTAGCAAAGAAGTACAGTGCATTCCTGCTGGCTGGAAATTGGTCCATTGGTCATGCTAGATAATAATAAACTTATCTGAGCCCATTGCACCTTTAGATTGCTCACGGGTACCTCTCCAGTCCAAATGGTGTCTTGAGGCATGCCCAATCAATGGTTTGTCAAGGCACCTGTGGTTTTGGCCTCTTGCTAGTCAAACACAATGAAAGCCGGATGGGAGAGCCAGATTCAGCTTTTAACATGGTATCTGCATCAAGTGTAGGTGCATAACTGGACAGCTCCAGCCAAATTTACTTAGGAAAACCCAAAATCCCTAATGAGGTGCAGACCTGTCGCTTTCACTCCGACAATGATTATCAGAACATTCCGGTTCTGTGCCAATTAGGAGCTGAACCATCTCTCAGATCGTGGGATATATCATGAATTGCTCATGGCATCCTATTTTAAGTCTGTTTAGCATTAATAAGGCAGCAAACTGTCTTTGTGTCTCACTCAAAAAGAATAATATCAGAATGCCTTTTCACCACTTACATGTTTCAGTTAATCAAAATCAATGAGTTCTTACTCTTTAACATGACTTTCGTTGTACTTCCAACAAAGTCAAATCCAATTTGTCAAGAAAAGAAAGACTGGCTATCAATTTAAGAATTTTGTGATGTATTATAGCCTGGCATGAGACCAAAATTTAACCAAATGTGCTTTGTTGTGCGTTGTATGTGTTTTTTTTCGGGGAAAATATGCTATCATTCATTTGCTGCATCAATAAAGCTGTAGTATGTATTCCCTGATGCCAATTAGTGTTTCACAACATAAATAATTGAGACAATTAAAGTACTGCTTGGGTAAGTTTCAATGTATGCTATTAAAATATAACTTTTTTATATTACAAAACCTTGTAGCTTACTGTCGTGTACAGGCTGTAACACACTTGTGGGTTCAGGGGACCTATATAAACCTCTCAAGAGCTTCCAATGCTACAAACCTTTGTGTACCTTGAATGTGCTACTGCCCAGAAACCTGCTGCCAGCTATCCATTATTCTATATTTAAACCACAAGTACTACTTGTAACCTTGAACATATTAAAATACATTGACATTTGCAGTGGCTAAATATCTGATCTATGTATACCATCCATGTACATCATAATTCAATTATTCTTTACAGTCGTATAACAGTGGCTACTTTTCAAAAGTTCTTAATTGGCTGTAAAGTACTTCCAGACGAGATTGTCAAAGACACAATACAAATACAAGTGTTTTCTCTCTTTCAGTTGCTATGTTCCTAGACTATTAATCCAGAAGCCTCGACTAGTAATCCAGAAAATCTAAATTCAAATCCTACCATAAGGATTTGAAAAATTAAACCCAGTTTAAAGGAAAGCTAGAAATGTAAAAAACAAACCTAACACCGGGAATGGAGGCTGACTCAGTTAACTAGGTGGTTAGAGCGTGGTTAAGAATTGCACCAACAGTATTGTGCTCGTTCCCCGTTCCAGCAGTGTAGATCTGATTACGGCTTCCCAGCCATTTCCTGTCGTAAAATCATGGAGTGGGATTCTCCGTTGGTTGCTGCTGAAATCGCGAAACGGGATTGGATGTTGAATAGGTTCCGATGCTAAAACCGCGGCAGATTTCATGCCAAATCGCAATTCTCCAACACCTCGACAGCGGTGTCAATGCAATCCAAAATGCACCTCCAGCAAACACCGTTTGTATGTCATTAGCAGGCCCGACCTGTATTCTCCATGGTCTCCGCGATTCTCCGCCTCCAATGGGCTAAGTTCCCGATGGCGTGGTTCACTTGTGCTTTTAAAAATCATGAAACTGGCATCGTGGCTGATGAGGGAGAGTGAGGAGGTAGGACGCAGAGAAGAGCGACTGCAGGCTCCCTGACCAGACACTGGCCAGGCTGGCTTGGGTGGGGGGACCCTGCCAGGGCCGGGGGAGTGATGGGGAACAGGCCGAGCCACTGGGGTGAGCCCCCCGCCATGGGACTGGGGCAATGTCCAAGCACGCACCGCCATTGCCACGGCCTGCAAGGCTGCCATCTTACTGCACACCCCACTGACCACCCACCTTGACCCCTGGTTCTGCAAAGTGACACTGGTCTTATGGATGCCCCCACCCGCCTACCCCCAACTCTCAGCCATAGCCCCCCCCCACCCCTACCCGGCCGCCACCCGCTGCCGGCCCACCCAGGGCAATGTCCATAGTTGCTCCTAAGGGCGTACTGGGCGGGTGCCGCGGAGCCTACCACTGGCGAAGGCAGTGCCAGCTGACAATACTTCTGGCAGCAAGGACAGGCGACACGGCCAGTGGTTTCCATGGTGCTGGTCACCAACCAAGGGTGCAGAGGTGAGGGGGGGGGACATGGTGAGCAGAACCCACAGTGCCAACCGGGACCACCATGTAGTCCATTGGGCCTGTTTGGGCACGGGGGAAGATGGTACGCACCATGCTAAAATGTTGGCATTTCACCTCCTGCAGATAATAGATATTGGAATTCAACCAGCAATGGTGGCCTTCCTGCTAGTCGCTGCAGCCCTCGGGAATACCCTGCGGCTGTGCGAGCTGGAGCTGCTCGAGGAGAAGGAAGGTGCAGCGGAGCGTGCCACTACGGAGCGTGCTGCAGCGGAACATGTAGCAGCGGAGCGTGCAGCAGAGGAACAGGGGGCACCCACCCAGGATGCCCTGGCTCTGTGACTGCATCTCTACAATCGTTGGGAATGACCCATCCAGAAGTCCGAAACCCATCTGGATGGCAGCTGGTTCCTGTGCCATCTGCTCTCCGACCGTCCGCATCCTCGGGTGTTCCTACCTCCACCTGCTGTATCGGATCAGCTGTGTGGTACACAACAGATAGCGTCCCAGGAGCCTCTTCACTAACATGCCCAACCGAGGTGAGAGTCTCTGGGGTGGTGGAAGTTTTGGAGACAGCTGTGATGGGAAATCAGTGTCATCCTCAGACCCGAGCTCCGGGGTGCTGCATCTCGGGTGGAGGGCTGGTGTCCCAGTTGCTTTCAGCTTAGATGCTCGGCTGGCTGTGGCACTGGGTTGGGGCGGGGGACACCAGATAGACCCTCCCCATCTTCAGCAGGTCCTGTAAGACACAAGACAAGATGCACGATTAGAGCGCGGGCTGGCGGTGGGAGTGTCGGTAGTGGGAGTGAGATTGGTGTGGGGCTGAGGGTGGGGCTGAGGGTGAGGGTAGTGTGGGGAGGGTGAAGGTGGTGTGGGGTGAGAGTGGGGGTGAGCGGGTGAGGGTTATGGTGAGGGTGGTGTTGGGGGTTGTATGGGGGTGAGGGAGGTGTGTGTGTGAGAGTGGTGTGGGGGTGGAGTTCATGGGGTTGACACACATGTCATGGGTAACCGCAACTCAGCAGGGTCTCACTTCCTCGCCTGCAGCCGAACTCCACCCCGGTGACCTCCCTTTCCTCCGGGATGCCGACCACATCCAGTGCCCTCGGTTCTGCCATGGTCAAGCGGTCCCCTCCAGTCTACTCCTGTTCCCAGCAGTTGTGGGCAGGTGGGGGGAGCAGGGGGTGGGGTGGTTGGGTCCAGTGGGTTGGGTAGCTGTTGGCCTCAGTGGCCAGGGCACTCAGCCATGGCGTCCGGTATGGGTACCGGCATGTGGTGCAGTGTGGGAGTTCTGCCGCCCTCCGTGTTGGAGGGGTAGGATTACGGGTATGTTGGACAGGAGTTGGTGCAGGGGCACAGTGCTGCCTACTCACTCTGGCCGCCCTGAGGAGGTCGTGCAGTGTTTTTCGGCACGGCTGACCAGTCCAGACGGTGTTACCCTCGGCGCTGACAGCCTCTGTCACCTGCGCCCAGGCACGCCAAATGGTGGCAGCTGGCAGCCTCCTACCCGGGCTGGGGTGCAGAGTCATCCACATCTGTGAAGTGTGAGCCCTAGTCTACTGTTGCAGATGGAGGGACAACATCATACAGCAATAAACTGTGGCGCTAACAATTATACTCAAAGCCGAGAGACTAGTACAATAGAGGCTTTATTGCTGTACGATGTTGTCCCTCCATCTGCAACAGTAGACTAAGGGTCTGAGCAGCTCTCATACATTTATACATAAGCTCCCTGTGGGCGGAGCTAGCCGGCAGGGGCTGACCGGAGGAACCTGTACTACAGGTACAGGCATACATCCCCCTACTGCAGTACACATAACTACAGTGGTTATCTCACCACATTCCCACACGTCTTGCTGCCATCTCATTGGCTGGGATGGTGCACGTAGGGAATAGAGTGTTTATGTGGCTGCAACTTGTCAGCCTCCTGAGTGTCAATCACAAAACCAGCAAATCTTGCACCATTTCTCATTGGAATCGATTGTGTTCCACGTGGCGCCGGTTTAAGTCTTTTAACACTATCTGTATCAGTCCAGGTGTGGCGCCAGTTTTGCTGTGGTGGAACTCCACTTCCATGCCGGTGTCTTAGAAATAGAGAATCCCGCCCATGGTATTTAGCTGTGCTTTTGGCGATTCTTAAATAATAAAGCATGCTAACTGGAGGAAATGAAATCCACAAATGTCACTGTGAAGCATTTAGATTGTCGTGAAAACATGCTTCTAGCCTTTGAAGGGAAAATAAACTTACCTGGTCTGATCTTTATGTGATTCCAGCTTGGTTCACGCTGCACTGCCCTCACAAAGCACTACATAGAATTACAAAATTTAACAAGAAGGCACACCACCAACCTCTCAGGAAAACTAGGGATCGACTTGAGATGCCACGGTGCCGAAGAAGGCCATATTCCAACAACAAATAGCTTTTTGGAAAGGTTTCAGCTAATAGAGATTTATTAGTACTTCTTTACTGTGAATTCTAGTTATTTTCAGAAAAACTATATCCAATGAATGAAATGGAAAACAAAGTATTGCAAATACTTGAAATCTGAAACAATTTTGATTTCAATGAATAAAAGACTGATTACTATAGTTCAGCATGGGACCAGAACAAATCCAATGATGATGCGTGTGTGCGCTCAAACAGAACGTTTATTATAATATAGAATCATATTAATTTGTAATTTGAGGAAGTCTATTTCAAGTTAATTAATACTTATGTGAATAGATATTATTTAGGACATCAATAATGCAGTGTACACTAATCAGTGTGCATTTTGTTAGAACTATTGTTCAGAAAAATAAATTCTCCTGAGAAAATTTCCTGTTGAAACAAATAATGCGGGATTCTCCGTTTCAGAGTGTTGATGCCATGACAGAATTGGTGGACTTCTATGACAGCAAAATTGGAGCAGCTCCTGGAGCAATTCAACAACCGTTAATAGGCTCACACTGGCACAAAGTGGAACACGATCGATTCCAATGCAGCCAGGGTGAGTATCCAGCATTGTGCCCCTGGCACCAACCCCCATCCCACATAGCTGTAACCCCGCCCCCTTCCACCCGGAGGGCTGCCAGACCCACTGCAGTGCCCATACACCCCACCCTGCACCACATGCCAGCAACCATATCGGCCACCTGGCCACGATGGAGGGAAAAGATTGGAGGGGGTCCGCCAGACTTGCGGCCCCTCACAGCGTGGAGTAGTTGGCACTGGACCTGGTTGGTGGATCCGGAGAGTTGACAGTCACTGAGACGGAGGTTGGCGTTGGCCAAGCAAGTGAGACCCCGTTGAGTTGCGGTTTTCCATGGCACATGTGTCACCACCTCCAACACAACCCCAACCCCACCCCACTCTCGCCCCCCCATACTCTACCTCCACCACACCCTCCCACCCACCACCCTCCATTACCACTACCCACCACCCGAACCCACGATCCAATCATGTGGGTGATGGCTGAGACCCAGGACAGGGCTGCCCTGTCACAGGCAGCCATGTACCAGGGCCATCAGGACAATGTCCAGGCACTGGCTGAGCTGAGCCAGGCAGAGAGGGAGGCGGGCGGCAAAGTCACTGGCTGATGTGGTACAGACCCAGAGAGAGGTGGCACACTCACTGGCTGATGTGGCCCAGACCCAGCGGGCTATCATCAGCCTCTATCCCATGGACCAGACCCACAGTTACTGCCAACCCGGGGCCCGCACCCTGTAGTGAGACAGGTAGGAATCACGGAGGGGGTTGCAAGGGGAGGGTGTGCATGCGAGTGGGTGGTTGGCCGGGCATGGGAGGGGGGATGGCATGGGATGAGATGGCCGTGCCACTGGCTAGGCCCCCTAGTCGGTGAACCGGGATGCGAGTAGAGCATCCTGTGCACGCTGACACAGGCTCCTGTTCCTGCCCGGCCCCATGTCCTTCCCATCCGCGCGCTCCCCCACGTCCTCCTCGTCAGATGAGTTCTGGAGTTCATTCTCCTCTTCAGCGCATCACCCCACTGCTGCGCGATGTTGTGGAGAATGCTGTAAGCCACTACGATGTGGGAGACTCTCCTTGGGCCATACTGGAGGACCCATCCAGAGTCGTTCAGGCACCAGAACTGCATCTTCAGGATGCTGAAGCACCGTTTGATTCACGCCCCTGGTTGCAACATGGGCTTTGTTGTACCTCGCGTTAGTCTGTCGCCTCCAGATATGCGTCATCATCCATGACCGCAGCAGATAACCCCTGTCACCCAGGAACCAACCTGCCAGCCGGGGATTCGCCTCAAAGAGGTCAGGAACTGTCGAGTGTGGCAGGGCGAAGGCATCGTGCCCATGTTTTGTGAAGACTGGCCCATCATGGGCCGGTTTTCGTTAGCGACATGCATACCTTCGATCATCCCCTGGACCCGGGGCAGCTCGGTGATGACACCGGACCCTGCTGCCCGGGTATCCTGGCGGGCTCGGTCCACATTGAATTTGGTGTGTTGAGCTGACTGGGCATACAGGAACTCCGTGACGGAGCGGATGCACCTGTGCACCGATCTCTGCGAGATCCCAGACAGGTCCCCACTCGCCACTTGGAATGACCCATAGCATAAAAATTCAGAACGACCGTCACTTTTTTTTAAATTTAGTGTACCCAATTAATTTTTTCCAATTAAGGGGCAATTTAGCTTGGCCAATCCACCTACCCTGCACATCTTTGGGTTGTGGGGGTGAAACCCACACAAACACGGGGGGAATGTGCAAACTCCACACGTACAGTGACCCAGAGCCGAGATCGAACCTGGGACCTCAGCGCCGTGAGGCAGCAAGGGATTGGATTTTGTTTATTGTCACCTGTACTGAGGTACAGTGAAAAGTATTTTTCTGCGAGCAGCTCAACAGATCATTAAGTAGATGAAAAGAAATGAAATATATAATACAAAGTACACAATGTGACTACATAAACACCGGCATCAGGTGAAGCATACACGGGTGTAATGTTAATCAGGTCAGTCCATAAGAGGATTGTTTCGGAGTCTGGTAACACGGGGAAGAACCTGTCTGTTTGTATGTGTTCTCAGACTTCTGTATCTCCTGCCGATGGAAGAAGTTGGAAGAGTGAGTAAGCCGGGTGGGAGGGGTCTTTGATTATGCTGCCCACTTTCCCCAGGCAGTGGGAGGTGTAGATGGAGCCAATGGACGGGAGGCAGGTTCGTGTGATAGACTGGGCTGTGTTCGCGACTCTGTAACCACTGCGATCGTCACGTTGACAGCCTCCCAGAGTGGGTGTCCTCCCCCATTCCCCTGTGATGCCAAGTGCACCATAAACTAGCAGATATGTCACACTGTCCCCTGCTCAGCCGTAATCTTCAAAGGCACGCCGGATCCACCAGATCCTCGAACGGCATGCAGTACTGGGATATACAAAGCCTGATTTGGCGCCTCCTTCCCACCTCCTCCTCGGAAAAGCATGGTGCATACCACCCTGCCCAACCAGGTCCAACAGGCTGCACAGTAATCCGGTACACACTGCAGCCCCTGCTCCTGCATGTCTCCCTCCCCCTAACCTCCTCTCCTATCCACCCCCGGCCGTTCCCCCTGGCGCCCATACGACCGGTGTCACTCTATCACCACAGGCCACGGTGTGCAGTCGGTGAGGAGCACAGCAAGATGGCAACCTTGCAGGCCGCAGCAATGACAGTCAGTGCCTCGGCACCCTAGTCTCATGGGGGTCACCCCAAACCCATGGCCCATCCGCCGGTCATGTCCCTTCATCCTCCGCTGTCCCCCCCCCCCCCCAGGTCTGGCAGAGGCTCCCACCCCTGCAGTCATCCCTGCCAGTGGCAGGTCCGGCAGCCCGTGGTCCTGCCTCTGCATGTCCTACCTCCTCTCTCTCCCTCATCAGCCATGTTGTCTGTTTCCCGATTTTTAATACCACAAACACAACGTTGGTAATTCCTCCTGGCAGAGGCGGAGAATTGCGAAGGCCCCAGAGAATATCAGGTCATGCTGTTAATGATATGCAGACGGCGTTTACTGTACGTGTGGATTGGAATGCATTGTCACTGCTGTCAAGGCACTGGAGCATGGCATTCTGTTGGGCGCCCGGCGCAGGCCACAACTCTGGCCTCACGACAGATTCTCCACGCAAACACCTTTCCCGATTCCAGCAAACGGATACTCTGCGCCCAGAGTATATGAGTGAGGAATTTGTAAAACACTGATTTCACTACAGTCTGCGATTTTAACAGGGATGTTGAACCTTTAAATAATTAGTACGACCCCATAGAGACTGAATTACATTTTAAAATAAACATATTTACAGATTTCCAATGAAAAAAGAAGTGAAGGACATTATTTCACTGTTTACAACTTTCACTGCAACAACCAAACTAAAATCTCCATAGTTCAAACATTAATTAACAAGAAACTGATACATCAAAGTTTAGAAAAACAGGTTTCAAATTAACTAACAGCTGAAATATGCCTTTGCTTCATGCTTCTGGTAGATATGTAACATTCAAGAAACAGTCACAAAATCATTCCCAGTTCTCCAACATATATTTACCTCTCCCCACCAGAGCAGAGCAAACTTTCAGTGCCCTCTGACAATCGTTCCACTCCATCTGAGTTTTTCAGGTCTAATTGTCCCAGCAAGGCATACATCAGCAATTCGCCATTCCTTCAATCTTCAAGAGCCCCATTTGTTTTGTTCACACCCTTGGGAAAAGAAACTCTGAACTTTTGAGAGCATCTTGCTTGATCTGTATCACTAACAGTTCTTGCTGCTTTTCCACAGCAGCGACCTTTGTCCCTGCGTCTCAGCAACAGGCTCTCTTCTGTTCTGTGAGCTTTTGGGAATGGTGTAAAAACCGCCACCCGACACTTCCATGGGTTTCTGTTTGAGTTTATCTGACTGTGCCATCATATGAGCACTTCTTAGAATTGAGGTGTTTAACAGGAATTGACCTTCCCTAGCTCCCCCTTTCAGAGGTTTCTGGGTGCAATTTACCCAAAAATGACAAAGTCATTTTGGGTTAGTTTGGTGTTTCACGTCGGCTGAAATGGCAATATCACACTTGGAGTATAGTGTTCAATTCTGGTCGCCACACTACCAGAAGGATGTGGAGGTTTCAGAAAGGGTGCAGAAGAGATTTACCAGGATGTTGCTAGTATGGAGTGCATTAGCTATGAGGAGAAGTTGAATAAACTTGGTTTGTTCTCACTGGAACAAAGAAGGTTGAGCGGCGACCTGATAGAGGTCTACAAAATTATGAGGGGCATAGACAGAGTGGATCGTCAGAGACATTTTCCCAGGGAATGGGGGTCAATTACTAGGAGGCAAAGTTTTAAGGTGCGAGGGGCAAGGTTTAGAGGAGATGTGCGAGGGAAGTTTCTTACACAGAGGGTAATGGGTTGCTGGAACTCACTGCCAGAGGAGGTGGTGGAAGCAGGGACGACAGTGACGTTTAATGGGCATCTTGACAAATACATGAATAGGATGGGAATAGAGGGATACGGACCCCAGAAGTGTAGAAGATTTTAGTTTAGACGGGCAGCATGGTCGGTGTAGGATTGGAGGGCTGAAGGGCCTGTTCCTGTGTTGTAACTTTCTTTGTTCTTTGTTCTTTGATTAGAAGAATCGCAAAGTCTTCAAGCACAGGAGCTGATACTGGCAATCCATGGCACCCAGGCCAATACTGCTAAAATTTGGAACATGACGTCCACACCTTAAGTGGTGTTGTCCAAGGCATGGTGCAGTCTGTGATGACCATGGCTGAGGGCCTCAACATCATGTTCCAGTCACTGAGGGACATGTCCCAGACACAGATGGATTTTGCTGAAGCACTCCAGAGATTGGGCCAGTCACTGAGGACCATCACTGAGAGCATTGACGCCATTGACTGCCTTCACCTCGGATGTGCACCTAGACGTAGCATTAGATCCCAGAAGATCAAGAAAAGAGAGGAGTACCGAGTGGGCAATGGTGAGATCACTGTCAGTAGCTAGGCGGAATGGAAATCTGTCATATTAAAATGTTCAACATTCAAATATCTCACACCTGATAAATGTGAAACATTTGTCATTTCAGAGCAGGCCTGCCCGCCCCCCTACCCCCTGTTCCATCTCCATCCCTCGGTACAGTGGTCCAAGACCAAAAGCCCGCAATGCTGACCCCATCATGAGAATCGGTCTGAGCGTGCTGTCAGCAGATAGTCAGGTGTCTGACTTCAGCAGATCCTGAGGAGCACCACAGCTTTCCTCACAGTGAGTGGTCATCACTCTCCTAGACTTGTATAATGACCCGCTGACTGTGCAACACAGACCCATCACCCAGGAGTGATGTTACACAGACCTTTGAAGGGGGGAACAGAGTGGTTGGGGAAGGGCGCTGCGATGTGCAGGGGGGAGGATCTGGGTTGTGGAGCTGCCGGACACAACCTCGTTTCATAAGCTACTCAAGTTGAGAGCCTCCATGGTCCTCCCTGCATGTCGGACTTTTGCCATCTGCCGCCTGTCCTCCGACCTACGGCTCCTCCTCGGGCTCATCCTCCAGGCCCTGCTGGTCCTCCTCCTCCTGAGCCTGACACGGGTTCCGCCTCCTCCTTGTCAGGATGTCACCCGCTGCTGTGCTAAATTGTGGGAGGCACATGAGACCACCACAATACGGGAGACCCTTTGGGGGGTATACTGTAGAGTCATGGCAGAGCGGTCCAGGCAGCGGAACTGCATTTTGAGCAGCCGATGAACTGCTCAATGACAGCACAGGTAGCAGCGTGGGCCTTATTGTATCGTGTCTGCCTTGGTCTCAGGCCTCCACACTGGCTTCATTACCCATGACCTCAGCAAGTACCCTGTCCCCCCACAAGCCAATTTACCATCCCGGAGTGGTCCTCAAAGACACCGGGGATCTCTGAGTGCCCCAGGATGTATCTGTTGTGCACAATCCCAGGATTGCTGCCACACACCTGTATGATCCTGAGGCAGTAGTCGCACATGAACTGAACATTCAGGGAATGGAACCCTTTCTCTGTTAATACGCAGCACTCCCGGATGCCCCATGCATGCCATTGATGGCCCCCTGGACCTGAGGTATCCCAGAGACGGCGGGGAATCCTGCTGGCCGGGCATCCTGGTGGACCTGGTGAAGGTCGAAGTTGATGTAGTCTTATACATAGGCATACAGAGCATCTGCCACCTCCCAGATGCACCTCTGGGGTGATGGCTGTGAAATTCCACACAGGTTCCTTCTCGAGTCCTGAAATAACCCTGTGCCTTAGAAAAGATGGGCTGCAGTGACTTTCATGGCCACAAGGATGTCCTCCTTATCCACGTGAAGGTCATGCACTGTCTCAATGTTGAGCCGCAATCCTCTGCGAAATATGCTGGCCGTCAGTTCATTGAAGGATTAATGACTCCCGTACACCTTGGCACGTTGCTGAACTCCCTTCAGGCCCCCTCCTCAACCTGATGGGCAGCTGGGTCTTGAGAGTGTGCGGCGGGCAGTCCCCTGCTCATGTGGCCTCGCTTCCAGCCTACATTGGTCTTGCTGTCTTCTTCGGTGTCTGACCACATCAGGCACAAAAAAGCTAGCCACCAAAGGATCGACAATCATTATTCTTTTTGAAAGAACTGAAGAAAAAGAAAGAGCAACAATCAGTAAGGTCTTCCATCCCAAGACCTATATCTCCTAAGCCACTCCCACCCTCACCATGACTGTCCCGCCTTCTCTCAGAGTGCCATCCAGCAAACCAGTTGTGCTGGCAAACTTCGCTCTGCACATTCACTCCTGGCCAGATCAAGGTCCCCGAGACTCCAAACCTCTGCCAGCAACATTAGGGAGGCCATGTACAACTGTCCCCTGCTCAGGGGTGAAGCCCTGCTCTTTAGTTTCTGAGTGTTGGCACCTGCCTCTACGATGCCGATGCTCCTGGATTTCAGGCATACTGTTCAGGCATCAAAGGTTACAGAACACCCAGACCACTAATCATCCTCTCAGACAGGGCACATGTTCCTTCGAGGAGGCACTTGAGAGTTCATGAAGTGCTACCACAACTAACAAGGGTAATCTCTCCTTTTGGATAGCCTTCAGCTGTGACTGCTCTCAAAGGGAGTGAAATTGGCTTTCATGAGAGAAGCTGCAGCAGGGCTCTGTCCAGGGGAGTTTGGTAGGACAGACAGGCTTCAGCTTGGTTGCCCCTGTTAAGGGTCTCCACAATTTTTAAAGTTGAAGGCCTCACAGACACAAAGCCCCTCCCACCATCTCCCAGGGAAGGCCCTGCTCTTGAATGCTTCAACCCCTCTAACAATCCCAATCCTCCCTGAACTCCTCCCCCTCCCCTCCCCCCGCCCCCACACCCTCAGAGCAGCTCCGGTGCCTTTGAGCTGCATGGCGGTGAATGGAAAGGGCTACTCACCTCCTCACTTCCCCTCGACAGCCATTGTGCCAGGTTCTCCTTTTTGGAGATTGAAATGGATGCAAATGAGTCTGAAAAGACTTCTCACCATTTTTGGACGAGATCTGGTTCTTGCCATCGCGAGCAGGCCGGATGAATTGCAAAATGTTCACGCCTGGCAGGAAGCTTGATTTTGGCCTCTCCCGCCATTCACCCAAATATTCCAACGGGATCGGCGCCTGGCACAACGAGGTGGGAAAATCACGTCCTCTGTTTTACTTGAAGTGAAAGGGACATTTTAAAACATAATTTTTAAAAAAATAGAAAATGGAAGTTTAAATTTTGTATGATAATATTACACACTGTAATTTTCAGATTAAAATTATTATCCAACACAAAACTGTGCAGATAAGTGGATTAAATTATTTTGAATAAATGTAATGTTTATATACTGTTAATCAAGTAACGTGACACTTTAGGATGCAAGCTGGATATTTCTTTCACGAATTGATGAGGTATAGTTACCATAAATATTTATGTTTAATTTGCTTAACCTGCTAAAGTTACACAGCAGATCCAATCCTATGGATTTCATTGGAGGCGCTGCAACATAATTTTATTACGTAATGCAAATCTGTAGCTAGAAATCTTTATCACTTCAGTTCTTGGCACTAACAATACTGCTAATCAGAGTCATTAAAAGCACTGTAATAATTTACAAACAGATTAAAAGAACATATTCACACCAGAGTTATTGCTTTAAGCATGTCTTGATATTCGCACAGCAAACAAGGCCTAGACTTTAGCATGACAATCATGCAATTCCCATTATCACAGAGGAGAAATTAGAGAGGAGCATATTTTCCACATGCACAATTTATGGAGGCAGCTGGCTCTTCAAATCGCCAGCTGCCACCAATGAAGCGGTACTTTGGTAGGCCAGGAGTGTGAAATCCAACTTGTGCATATGAGATCTGGCGAGAGAAAGTCTGAACTTGCAGGAATAGCCAGGGAGATAGGGTACACTTTTGGATCTGGTCTCAACACATTTTCAGCGTAGGTAAGGTGTCCTTTTGAAACGTTAAAAGTAGACATGAATGTACATAAAAGGTGCATATATATTAATTACTGTAAAGGTCACTGGAACTGCCAACAGACTTGTCAAAACTGTCCAAAGCACAGTTAAATGGAACTGTCAAGGCGTTTAAACTTCCAGCCATTTAAATCTTTGAAAAAAATGTCTGGAGTGTTACAAAAAAAGATTGCTTGCTATTTCTGTCTGTCTGTTGACATAAATCTGAGGCATTCTGTTCCTGGGTTTATGCTGTTTGCCTTGATTTCACAACATTCCGTTATCACAACACGGTGCCTGCCATTTCACAGTTGATTGACACAGTTGAGTTAATTATAGACTCTTTGATGTGGGGATATGAATGTCAATGCTTCTTAGATTAACTTGTGTACTTTAATTACATTTTTGTTGTTCTAAAGTTTTGTGTAGTTGAAAGAATGAATGAGTGTTTTTTCAATAAATAATGAACTCTGCAATAGACTCTTAGAACTTTAGTCGACAGAACTTTATTTTATTGATCTCTGCATGGGTCTTGAGATGTTCTTATGTTGGATACTAGGTGACTTGGCATGGTAGATAGAAGGGCAAAAGATGGTGAGTAGGGGCATAAGTTGGTATGGGTTGCACTATATTGGCAAGGGGCAATAAAAGGCCGTTTGTTTGTGTGGAGGGACTTAGGTTGGCATGGAGGATATGGTGATCCCTGGGGGTAGGTACAGGGGCATAGGTTCACATGGAGGACATGGGAAGCCATGGGGTGGGTATAGGGGATGAGGTGACAGGCGTTGGCATTGATGAGGCATGGGGAGTGTTTGGGATTCTGAGGTGGTGAGGGATGGATTATGTTTAAACCTTCCATTTTTATTTTTGGCCGTAGACCCAAGACAGGCCTTCCATCCAGCCTGCCTCCACACCTGACAGCCTCCTCATCCTCTAACTGGGTTACCAACCCGGACTTTTATTCTAGTCTCCATCTCCCCAACCCAAAAATCTTTTGTTAAAGCAGCTAGTTTTAACGGTCGGTTTCACAGAGCTGGGCATTCTCCCAACTCTGCGCACCCAAGGTCTGGGCCCAAAGTGTAGCCACCTGGGTTGGCCACTTCCCGATCCCAAAATGGAGATCCGCTAAGAATGCAGGGAGAAATGGCCACGTGCAGGGAAACAAGCAGGTGCAAAGTTTCCTGTATATTAGGACTTGCAGAACCCAGACGGAACCAAAACCAAAAACCATCTGCATATTAATGAGCGATCCCCAGGAACAATTGGCAACATTAAGAGTAATCAAGACCAAACCAGACTCCTCGGCGCCAGCAGGAGCCAAGACAAAGGAAGGCCAACGGACACTTAGGAACCGCCCAGCGATCAGGGAACAGCTCCAGTATTGGAGAAATCGATCCAAGTGATCAGAACTTAGTCCAATCACTTGGAACCAGGTACGGGGTCCGCCCAAAAGGGCGCCAAGCCCCTGGGGACTATAAAATAAAGTCCCCAAGTTCAATTCGTTCTTCTTGGCAGGGTCTCTCAGCAGCTCGAAACAACCCTTGACCGTGACCTACCTAGCAGCTGCACCAACCAAGTAAGTGTCCAGTCAAAGCACGCTACAAGATAGGCGCTCCTAGCTACCAGTCCATACAAGCTTGAAGCCTGCAGACTCAGAATCGAACAAAAGGACATTTGTTCCCCTGACCTGGTGGGCCAGTTTCCAAAGCTAAGTATTGGCCTTTTAGTGTTAGAGATAGTCTAGTGAGTAGTATTTTATGCATGAGTAGTGATTGACTGTGCATATAATAAATGTGTTTTGATTTGAACCTTACTAACTGGTGTATTGAGTTATTGATCAGCACTTGAACTTGAACCTCGTGGTGGTATCATAAAGATAGCTTGCAACTCTAGAGCAAGGTGATTAAACAGAGCAAATTAAGTAAAGACACAACGAGCAACAAAAGTTTCATCAAAGAGTTTCAGTTAATGCACCATCAAAGCCACAGGGCTGTTAAGTAGGAAGTTTCAGGATTGTGAAAAAGCAGTTAAAGAATGAAAGAAAGATTTGCACTTATGCAGAGTCTTTTGTGACTTCAGGACATCTCAAAATGAATGGCTTTCCTTTGAAGAGCAGGCTATGATATCAATTAGGAAACGTAGCAGCCATTCACAGCAAGATCCGACAAACAGCAATGTGGATTACCATCAGAAAGTCTTTTATTAGTCACAATTGAAGGATAAATATTTGTCACGGTAAATGTTGACCAAACCTCCAAGTACAAATGTGCAAATATTGTATGTAGCTCCACACACGGTGAAAGAAAATTAAACCACCCAGATGGTAATATTTAAGATAATGCCATTTGCTTTCATGGCTTTTTATGAACCAAACTAGACTGAAAGAATAATTGGTATGAAAGTATTTAATTTTTAATTCCTGCATATATGAAAGACATTACATTCTGCATCAGTTATGTTTTGTGTGCAATCTTTCTGTATCAATCATTTCCACAAGGCCAGGCTCCAGATATTGATTTCCATGGACACCTGTGGCGGAATTCTCTGACCCCCCAGGAGTGTACCGGGTCGCACGTGTCCTGAGGGAGGCAAGATGACAGCACCCACGGGCCGCACATGTTGTGAGTCGAGCAAGGTGGCAAGCAAGATTGCGGTGCCCATGGGCCGCACGTGGTCTGAGGTGAGGAAGTTGGCAGTGCCCACGGGTCGCACATGGGGGGTGCAGGGACAATAGCAGCGATCGAGCAGGCCTGGCACACAACAGCGAAATGTCCTTTCTTCGCACAGGCCTTGCAGAATGCGCTCTGCGCCAGGCAGCGCTGCCGGGGGGTGTTTTGTCTGTCCGCAGAAGTAGTACTTGGGTCTCCCTGGGTTGGGGTCGGCTGCCGCTCGGCGCAGGCCTGGGGTTGGCTGGGGGTGGCCGCTGGTGGGGTCCATGATAGAGTGTTTGCTGGCGGGGTCCACAATGCCCAGGAGGGGTGGGCCGTGCAGTCATGGGCATACGCCTGTACATTGCGGGAGTGAGTGAGATCGCTTTGCTTCTTGGTCACCGCAAAGTCGAGGATAGCCCCTTCTAAGAGGTGCTGGCGGATGTAAGCTGACCCTATGACTGGGGCTGGTTTAGCTCACCAGGCTAAATCGCTGGCTTTTAAAGCAGACCAAGCAGGCCAGCAGCACGGTTCGATTCCCGTACCAGCCTCCCCGGACAGGCGCCGGAATGTGGCGACTAGGGGCTTTTCACAGTAACTTCATTGAAGCCTACTCGTGACAATAAGCGATTTTCATTTTCATTTCATTTCATGACAGTAACGAACGCATCGCTAATTAGAAGTTCAGAATGTTCTATGGCCGAAACGGCTTGGCAATTGCAGTCCCTCGCCAGGGCGTGCAGGGCACACCAGAAATCTTCCTCAGACTCACCGGGGAGTTGATGCCCCATGGACAGGAGGTGCGTAGATTTTGTTGGTCTGCTGAGCGTAGTTTTCCTTCAGTAGTGCCATGGCCTCAGCGTGGGTAGGCGCTTCCCGGATGAGGGGAAAGATATCGCAGCTCAGCCGCGTATAAAGGATCTGGAGCTTCTGTGCCTCTGAGGGTGGTTCTGTCGCAGATCCGATGTATGCTTCGAAGCAAGTTAGCCAGTGTGCAAAGGCCGACTTGGCGTTGTCTGCTTGAGGGTGCAGCTGCAGGCGATCAGACTTGATGCGGAGATCCATCGTTGTAAAATCTCTGCATAATAAATTGATGCACTATCAATTACAACGAGACGAGAGTAGAGCGTAATCAAAGCTTTATTACGCAGAGATGTGTAGCCTCCCGCAGCTGCTGCCGAAATGGCTGCAGCTCGGAGAGCCCACACATTTATACTCCGCCTACTGGGCGGAGCCAGCACGCAGCGATCTACCCCCGTACCTGTAATACAGGGGCCTTACGGTAATACACCTTATATACGATATATACAATACAACATTGGTCACTACCACACCCCTCAACAGTAGTGGAACCGGTCCTGGTGTGACGCCGGTTTTTCTGTCGTAAATGTCCACGGATTCTGCATTGGCGCCAACACTTAGTCTTGGAAACAGAGAATCCCGCCCTTTATTTTTAAACTGTGTCCTCTGGTTCTAGTCTCTCCCGCAAGGTGAAACATCCTTTCAGCATTCAAATTCAGTCACATTGACTATTGGAAGGGGTCAAAATCCCTACAAATAAATAAAACGTAACAGTGCAGTTAACAAAATAGAAAAATGCCAATTTTTTCACTGGCCATTTCTAATTATTAAAACCTTTTACTTTGCCTTCAAGGGGAATGAATTCTGCAAGTGTTTTTTTCTGTTTCCCTGAGGTTGGACAGAAACAACAGAATTTAGAAGCTCTGAGTAGATGAATCGGAACTAGCCCAGGCCGCACTATTCTGTGAGGCGTGAAAGGACTATTTTTGTTAATACTCTTGAGACAGTCAAGTCATTCAATGACAGATGAAAGATGACTGTGAACCTGACAGCACATCATAAAGGCAGTGGAGCTACTGTAGTGGTGCTCCCAGGCCAAGGCTATGCCGAGCACAACAGGATTCATCTTGGCATCCAAATGGCCTAAGATTTCTGTAACAATAAATTCTTGTTTGAAAATTCACAGTCTCAAATTATTGTTATGAGCTGATCATCTTGGGAGCTAAAATTGGCAAATGTAACATTAAAATGGACCAAGTTTTGTTGCAGCAGGGCATCTAACAACATCAGTCATTAGTTAGGTCTTCAATGTTAGGTCTTGAGTGTATTCAATGTCAAATTAGTTTGTGAGAAATAGAGAGGACATGAAGGATTAGATTGAGAGGGATAAAGTAATTAATGAAGAAATGTTGGAGAATCCCACCCAAATCTGAAAGAATGTGATTTTACACTTATAAAGGCCAATATTAAGTGCCAGAAAGGCTGATTGATGGTAATTAAGACGGATTGCATCATTAAAAGGGCACTGTGATTTGAAATCACCAAGCTTTAAATGTTTTCGGTTGCATTATTCCTAGAATTCTGACGGTAACACCATGTTAAAAATTAAGTAAATCTTTGACTTTATTTTCTGGTTTTAAAATAGCACCTGTAAACAGGGTTATATTTGCATTCTTTTCAACTTTGTCATGTCAGAAGATAGAAATGCATTGATGCTGCAGTAGATATTACACAGTCGTCATGCTCACAATAATGGCTGCAACACTCTCAGGTTTCTGGTAACATCAAAATCAAAATTAACACAACAAACTTAACGACTTATGTTTATACAGCATTTTTAACCAAACAAAACACCCCAAGCTGCTTCATGGGAGAGTTATAAAACAAATTATTATGCTGAACTACATAAGGAGATATCAGGTCTGAAGATTAAAGGCTTGGTTAGTGAGGCAGGTTTTAAGGAGCATCTTAATGGAGAAAAGTGAGACAGAGGGACAGAGACATGTGAGCAGGGAATTTCAGAGCTTATGTCCGGCACAATTGAAGGTATGGTGAGGCAATTAAAACCATGGTGCAGATATCACGGAGGTTTGTGGGGCTGGAAGAAATTACAGAGATAGAGATGAGTGAGGGTATAGGGAGATTTGAAAACAAGCATGAATATTTTGAAATCAAGACATTGTTTGGCCAAGGGCCAATGAAGGTCAGTGAACATACAGGTGACTGATGAATGGGACTTGACACAAGTTAAGAGGCTGGCAGCAGAGCTCTAGATGACCCTTGTTTGTGAAAAGTAGAATATGGGAGACCATCCAGGACTGCACTGTCATAGTCAAGTCTGGAAACAATAAAGACATAAGTGAAGGATTCACGAGCTGAGCTGAGGCAGTGACAGAATTAGACAATGCTACAGAGCTTGAAACAGGCAGCCTTAATATTAGCATGAATATGTGGTCAAAAGCTCAGGATCAACTATGATGTCAAGATTGCAAACAGATTGGTTTAACCTCATAATATTTCCAGAGAGAGGGATGGAGTCAGTAGCTGGAGAAAAGAGTTTGGACCAGGGACCAAAAACAATGGCTTCATATTTCCATAACATTTTATTGGGAAAAACTGCTATAAATCCCATACTGAATGCTTGATAAGTAGTCTGATAATTTACCAATAATGAAGGAGTCGAGAGAGGTGGCGGTGATGTAGAGCTGAATATCAGTATACATATAAACTAACGTTTTTAAGGTAGAGCTCGATAGATTCTTGATTAACAAGGTGTGAAAGGCTAACGGTACGCAGGATGTAGGGCTGAAGTTACAAGCAGATCAGCCACAACCTTATTGAATGGCAAAGAGGCTCAAGGGGCCGAGTGGCCTACTCCTGTTGCTAATTCGTATATAATGTTGAGCTTTCAGTTGAGGTTGCTGAGGAGTAGCACATAGGTGAGAAATAGGAGGGGATCAAGGGTAGATCATTGAGGAACACCAGCAGCAATGGCGCAAGAACAGGTAAAGAAACCATTGCAAGTAATTCCCTGGCTACGATTAGTCAGATAGAAATGGAACCATGTTTGAGGAGTCTCAGCCCACCTGGTTTACAACAGAGAGGCATTGGAAGAGGATGGTGTCGATTACATACAGTTTGAGAAGGATGAGGAGGGATAGTTTACACTTGATTCAGTCACATAGGATGATATTTGTGACAATGATAAGAGCTGTTTCATGAGCAGAAAGCTGATGTTAGTGATTCAGCCATAGCACTCTGGGATAGTTAGGCATTGATTTAGGAGCCGACAGCACATTTTAAGAATTTTGGAAACGAACAAGAAGGTTGGAGATGGGCAGTAGTTCCTATGAACAGTGGGGTTAAGGGTAGATTTTTTGAGGAGTGGGGTGATATCCACAGATTTAAAGAAGAGAGGAATAACACCCAAGAATTGTTAACTGTCACATTTCACATTTTCCATTACTAAACAAAATGGATTGGAAAATAATATTTCACTGAAATGATGCAACAAATCCATTGATGCAAAAAAATTGCAGAATTCAATATCTCCGCAGCCAAATAAAAGAGAAATTGCACTATTCTGGACAAAAGAGAGGCAGCGAAGCAGCTGGGAATACAGACAAACACCTGTACAGTAACCAAACTGCAGGTTACATATTGGTTAAATCATATTGAATTAAAGAACATGCCTCCAGTATTAATGATTTCATTCTGCTCCATTCTGAGCTGAGAAATGTTTCAGTAGCTTCCTCCCCCTTCGTTTTTTTTATGACTGGAAACCACAACCTGGTTCTGTGAGGACATTGGTTTTGACTATTCCTTGTTGGGCAGTGTAGTACTCAGGCATAAAGTGCGTTTTCTCCTGTGTGAGTTTTGCTGCTAAAGACAGATTAGATGTTGTCCTTTTGTATCACTTTGGACATTTTAATCTTGCGCTTCTCATTGAGCTTTTTTTGGTGATACTGGATTGCAGAGATGCCTTTGTGAGAAAGAACACAGAACATAGAACGTACAGCACAGAACAGGCCCTTCGGTCCTCGATATTGAGCCGAACCTTGTCCGAAACCAAGATCAAACTATCCCACTCCCTGTCATTCGGGTGTGCTCCATGTGCCTATCCAATAACCGCTTGTAAGTTCCTAAAGTGTCCGACTCCACTATCACAGCAGGCAGTCCATTCCACACCCTAACCATTCTCTGAGTAAAGAATCTACCTCGGACATCCCTCCTATATCTCCCACCCCGAACCTTATAGTTATGCCCCTTTGTAACAGCTTCATCCACCCGAGGAAATAGTCTCTGAACATCCACTCTATCTATCCCCTTCAGCATCTTATAAACATCTATTAAGTCGCCTCTCATCCTCCTCCGCTCCAAAGAGAAAAGCCCTAGCTCCCTCAAACTTTCCTCATAAGACCTATCCTCCAAACCAGGCAGCATCCTGGTAAATCTCCTTTGCACCCTTTCCAATGCTTCCACATCCTTCCTATAGTGAGGTGACCAGAACTGCACACAATACTCCAAATGTGTCTCACCAGGGTCACGTACAGTTGCAGCATAACCCCACGGCTCTTAAACTCAAGCCCCCTGTTAATAAACGCTAACACACTATAAGGCTTCTTCACGGCTCTATCCACTTGAGTGGCAACCTTCAGAGATCTGTGGACATGAACCCCAAGATCTCTCTGTTCCTCCACATTACTCAAAACCCTGCCGTTGACCCTGTAATCCGCATTCAAATTTGTCCTACCAAAATGAATCATCTCGCACTTATCAGGGTTAAACTGCATCTGCCATTTTTGACCCAGTTCTGCATCCTATCAATGTCTCTTTGCAGCCTACAACAGCCCTCCATCTCATCCACTACTCCACCAATCTTGGTGTCATCAGCAAATTTACTACCCACCCTTCAGCCCCCTCCTCCAAGTCATTGATAAAAATCACAAATAGCGGAGGACCCAGCACTGATCCCTGTGGTACACCGCTGGTAACTGATCTCCAGTCTGAAAATTTTCCATCCACCACGACCCTCTCTCTTCTATGTGATAGCCAGTTACTTATCCAATTGGCCAAATTTCTCTCTATCCCACACCTCCTTACTTTCTTCATGAGCCGACCATGGGGAACCTTATCAAACGTCTTACTGAAATCCATGTATACGACATCAACTGCTCGACCTTCATCCACCCACTTAGTTACCTCCTCAAAGAATTCAATAAAATTTGTAAGGCAAGACTTACCCTTCATGAATCCGCATTGACTATCCCGGATTAAGCTGCATCTTTCCAAATAGTCATAAATCCTATCCTTCAGGACCTTTTCCATTCACTTACCGACCACCGAAGTAAGACTAACTGCCCTATAATTACCAGGGTCATTCCTATTCCCTTTCTTGAATAGAGGAACAACATTTGCCTCTCTCCAGTCCTCTGGCACTATCCCCGTGGACAGTGAGGACCCAAAGATCAAAGCCAAAGGCTCTGCAATCTCATCTCTTGCCTCCCAAAGAATCCTTGGATATATCCCATCTGGCCCAGGGGACTTGTCGACCCTAAGGTTTTTCAAAATTGCTAATACGTACTCCCTCAGAACATCTACCTCCTCCAGCCTACCCGCCTGTATCGCACTCTCATCCTCAAAAACGTGGCCCCTCTCCTTGGAGAACACTGAAGAAAAATATTCATTCAACGCCTCTCCTATCTCTTCTGACTCCATGCATAAGTTACCACTACTGTCCTTGACCGGCCCTAACCTCACTCTGGTCATTCTTTTATTTCTCACATAAAGCCTTGGGGTTTTGCTTGATCCGACCCACCAATGACTTCTCATTCCCCTTCCTCGCTCTCCTAAGCCATTTTTTCAGCTCCTTCCTTGCTACCTTGTAACCCTCAAGCGACCCAACTGAACCTTGTTTTCTCATCCTTCATACGCTTCCTTTTTTCTCTTGACAAGACATTCAACTTCTTTTGTGAACCATGGTTCCCTCACACGGCTATTTCCTCCCTGCTTGACAGGGACATACCTATCAAGGATACGCAGTATTTATTCCTTGAACAAGCTCCACTTTTCATTTGTGCCTTTCCCTGACAGTTTCTGTTCCCATCTTATGCTCCCTAATTCTTGCCTAATCGCATCATAATTACCCCTCCCCCAATTATAACCCTTGCCCTGAAGTATGGCCTTATCCCTCTCCATTGCAATAGTGAAAGACACCAAATTATGGTCACTATCTCCAAAGTGCTCTCCCACAAACAAATCTAACACTTGGCCCGGTTCATTACCCAGTACCAAATCCAATGTGACCCCACCTCTTGTCGGCCTCTCCACATATTGTGTCAGGAAACCCTCCTGCACATACTGTACAAAAACTGCCCCATCCAAACTGTTGGACCTATGGAGGTTCCAATCAATATTTGGAAAGTTAAAGTCACCCATAACAACTACCCTATCCATAATCTCTTTTGCAATTTTTTCCTCCACATCTCTATTACTATTTGGGGGCCTACAGAAAACTCCTAACAACATGACCGCTCCTTTCCTATTTCTAACTTCAGCCCATATTACCTCAGTAGGTAGATCCCCCTCGAACTGCCTTTCTCTAGCCGTTAAACTATCCTTGATTAACAATGCTACTCCTCCACCTCTTTACCACCTTCCCTCCTCTTACTGAAACATCTATACCCCGGAACTTCCAACAACCATTCCTGTCCCTGTTCTAACCATGGGGGGGATTCTCCCCGACCCGGCGTGACGGGGGGTCCCGGCGTAGGGGAGTGGCGCCAACCACTCTGGGGTCGGGCCTCCCCAAAGGTGGAGAATTCTCCACACCTTTGGGGGCTAGCCCCGCGCCGGAGCGGTTGGCACCAGAAGACTGGCGCAAAAAACCGGCGGAGGCAGCCTTTCAGGCCCGCCGCCCGGCAGTGGGGCTGGCCGAAAGGCTTTCGCCGGTTGGCGCATGCGCCGGCGGTGACGTCAGCAGCCAGCTGCCGCTGACATCACGCATGTGCGATGTGGGTTTCTCTTCCGCTTCCGCCATGGCGGAGGCCGTGGTGGCGGCGGAAGAGAAAGAGTGCACCCAGGGCACTGGCCCGGAGTCTGAGCGGGGGGCCCCGATCGCAGGCCTGGCCACCGTAGGGGCACCCCCCGGGGTCCGATCGCCCTGCGCCCCCCCCAGGACCCGGGGGCCCAGTCGCAGTGCCGATCCCGCCGCCACCAGAGGTGGTTCAAACCTCGGCGGCGGGAGAGGCCTCCCAGCGGCGGGACTTCGGCCCATCCGGGCCAGAGAATCACAGCAGGGGCCTCACCGATCGGAGTGGCGAGATTTCCGCCACCGCGACTTCCCGGGTGGCGGAGAATCTCTGCCACGGCGGAGGCAGGATTTTCGGCGGCCCCAGGCGATTCTCCGACTCTGCTGGGGGTCGGAGAATTTCGCCCCATGTCTCTGTAATGCACACAACATCGTAGTCCCAAGTACCAATCCATGCTCCAAATTCACCTACCTTATTCCGGATGCTCCATGCATTGAAGTAGACACACTTCAACCAATTTCCTGTCTGCCGGTACACTCTTGCGACCCTCCTCAGTACCTCACTACTCTCAACACTGGCTTCTGGACTACAGCTCGTTTTCCCATTCCCCAGACAAATTAGTTTAATTTGTAGAAAGAGCTCTACTTACCTCTGCAATAATCTCAGCCAGGATTGGATTATCATACCATTGACATTTAATTACTTTGCTCACTTGTGCCAGCCATGGTTCAGATCGTAGCCACTGAGTCTGAAGGTTGTGAAGCCAGCCCCAACTCAGAGACTTAAGACCAAAAATCTAGGCTGATGCTCTGGCTAGGGTTTTCCAAACCATTTGGCGATTGACTGGGAGCTGGGAAGATTGGCAAAATGGTACAGGAAGGCACCGAGTTTGTACCTGGTGTGTTGCCACCAATTTACAACCAAAGAAAAGTGATGGCGCAGAAAGAGGCCATTCAGCCTATTATGTCTGCGCTAGCCAAAAAAAAAAAGCTTCTTTCAATCCCACTTTCCACCACTTGGACCGTGGCCTTGCAGGTTACAGCAACTCAGGTGCAGATTCAGGTACCTTTTAAATAACTTGAGCGATTCAGCCGCAACTATTAATTCAGGCAGTGGACCTCCTTCTCAGCTAGGGGAAACAGATCCTTCCTGTCTACCATTTCTAGGCCCCTCATAACTTTGAACAAGCCAATTAGGTCACCCCTCAGCCTCCTCTGTTATACAAAAAACAAGCCTATCCAATCTTTCTTCATAGCTGCATTTTCCAAGTCCTGGCAACATTCTTGTAAATTTTCTCTGCACCCTCTCCAGAGCCATTATGTCCTTCCTGTAATGTGGTGACCAGAACAGTCCACAAAACTCTGGCTGTGGTCTAACCAGTGTTTTATACAGTTCCCTCATTACATCCCTACTTTTGCATTCAATACCTCACCCAATAAAGGAAAGTATTCTATCTGCTTGCTTCACCACCTTGTTCACCTGACCTGACACCCTCAGGAAGCTGTGAACATGTGTGCTACAGTCTCTCATTTCCTCCACCCCTCTCAATATCCTCTTGTTTATTGATTATCCTCTTGCTTTGTTTGCCCTCCTCAAAAGCATAAAATCACACTTTTCCAGATTAAATTTAATTTTCAACTCTTTCGTCCATTCAAAAAAGCCATTGATATAAATCTGGAGACATCCAATGGAATTATCCCATTTTGAGTCTAAGTGCGCTGACAGGCAGCTCCAGTGGCACCTGTCCCATTGGCCAGGATGGTGCGTTCACGCGCCAGATTCAGTGGCAACATCTCACTATTTATGCACAGGCAAGTTCCCCTCCGACTCTCCTGACCGACCAGGAGCTGGTTCATTGTACGCGATGAGCTGACGGGTTCAAAGATGCCGGCACCATATTAAAATACCAGTCCAGCATATTTAAATCACTCTCTCCAGCCCATCTGTCTTCACCAGACCATGCAGGATGTGAGCAACCCAGAGTGAAAAGGCGAGCAGCCTCACCCTCCTCCCATTACCTGCGAGACGCCCATGCCCAAATTGGACCTCTACCCTCCGCATCTGGGGTCTTTGTTCATTCCTTCCAGTAAATGATGTAGCATCTCTTTGACCCCCTTGTTTGTGACCTTTTCATGCAGCCTTTCCGGGTCCAGCTTCCCCTGTCATCGTTTTAATGAGCATCCTTGAGATGCAAATAAATGCAAATTGTGTTTGTGCCACCAGCCAGTGGAAAGACCTAGCTGCCACTAACCTGCCATTGTGAGAATTGCAACGTAATTTTTCATCAGTGAGTTTCGGAAGTTTTGACTCCTGCCAGATTCACCATTCCCACCTGACACTAAACCTGCCACGGGCTGCTTGGGAGAATTCTACCCAACAGCTATCCTATCAACTATCTCACATTGTGTCATCTGCAAATTGTCCAATCATACCTCCCACAATTAAGTATAAATCACGAATATATTGAACACACAGCAAGGTCCCCAACACTAATCCACAGAGGAGCTCCCAGTGGCAATAACCATTCCTATGGCAACAGTGACACCAGTGCATGAAAACATCACCTGCACAGTTCATGTGGTTTATATGCCTGACTCCACATTCTTAGTTGATTACCTGTCTGGGTCCCAATGTTGCTGTTTCTAACTTTCTGAAATCTTAATGCTAATGTTTCCAACGAATGTTTCCAACCAGGTCTTGCTGGCAGATAATGCTAACCTGCTACTGGGGATGAAAGATGCAGACCCATCTTTCTCAGAGGGAGCTGACAAACTTCCAAACACTTCTCACTTCCGGTTGCGCTGCTCCTTTTTTCACCATTTGTTTTTCCCAAATCTTCTCCCAGCCTGACTGAAATGAATGAGTCAATGTGATTGTGGCTTGGAGGGCCGTAGGGCCTGTTCCTGTGCTGTAATTGTTCTTTGTTCTTTGAGTACAACCCAGCAAATTTCACTTTTTTCTAGCTTCATTTTTTAAAAAACACGATCTGTCAACTAAATCCTTCTTCTGGTGATATACCATCAGTGAAAATCAGAAGAAAGAAAGTAAGCAAAAATAAAGAGAGGGATGTGTGGTGACATATGTCATTGAAGAACTTTTTAAAAAATAGGAGAATGAAGGTCGGAACAAAAGCTGTCAAAAGGAGAAAGAGAGCCACAAAAGAGGCAGGTGAGCAAGAAAGACGGAAGTGAAGGAGGTGAATTCAATCGTAGTGATGGAGAAGAGAGAAATTGAACTGAAGGAGAGAGAAATGGTGTGGTCCAATAATTCCTAGTGCAAAATAGATTGGAAGTTTGATGTGTTTAATCATTATTCTGCCTGATACAGAAATCGGCTTGAAATATACATGAGCCACTCTCTCGTGATACATGCATCGATCCAGCTCACTGCTCCATAGGTTAGGCATCAGTTGAGTAGGTAATTACATATCCATTTTCTGAATTTCAAGTCTTTCTTTCTGAGAGTGATCAACACACACTGTTGGAATGTCATCCAGCTATTTCTAAAGTTTGTTTCTGAAAACCTTTAACAATGTAGATTTCCTATAGCATACTAAGGAACATATATTTTAGGAGTATATTTGCCTCTGATGTCTGCAAAATCTGAGGAGTTGATGATTCACCTCGGAAATTCAAAGGAATTATGTTAAAGACAGCTATGCAACTCATTAACTCTCCCTGACTTTTTCTATTTTTAACTTCTGCAAACTTCCGAGTCTATTATGCACACGGAGGGTGATTTTGGTGTGTGGGGCAGGCAGGTAGTCCAGTCTGTCTACCCATTCACATCCACACAAGGTGATTTGAGGCAACACGTTTTGACACAGGGAAATTCGAAGAGCAGACACAGCAGCAAGTAGGTGAACTAATTCAAGCTATTACAGCTAAAAACTCATAAGACTGAAGTCAAAAATAAAAAAGCTGGACAAGTAGTCAGCTTTTCCTGACTGTACCTAAAGCTCCTCTTAAATATCACAGCGATGGCAACCCGCCAACCTATACTGCCCATGGCTTGTGTGTAGCTTAGCGAAGCAGAGCTGATTGACACTGAAATGACAAGGGGAGGTAGGGGTGGGGGAGGTTCTGAGAGATTCAATGACACCTGTTTCTGCTGGAAACATTGGCTGCATTAATTGAGTTCCACCCTAAAATCAGAATGGCAAGCACTCCAGCAGATGTTTGCCAGTTTTGTTCCTGTTATTTTTGCCCATTTGCACTATTTA
Source organism: Scyliorhinus canicula (assembly GCF_902713615.1). Taxonomy (NCBI): domain Eukaryota; kingdom Metazoa; phylum Chordata; class Chondrichthyes; order Carcharhiniformes; family Scyliorhinidae; genus Scyliorhinus; species Scyliorhinus canicula. Next base: position 72,877,759 of record NC_052152.1, read on the forward strand.
CAGGCATAAATGACAAGTCAAAAGTAGGTTACACAAATATACATATCTCACAAAAAGCGAACGTAACAGGGAAGTTTGTCAGCGATTTCCGAGATGAGAATTAATATTGCAACTGAAAACTAATTCTACATTTGCTTCACATTACAAATTTTTCGTGCTTTGTTCAAAATTGAGACTGTTGAAAATTTAAATGTCAAATATTCGTCCTTTAATAATAATAATCTTTATTAGTGTCACATATAGGTGTTGCTCGTTTTGGGTGAGTGTGCTTAACACTCGATTTGGCTCTGTTTCATTACTTAGCTCTGGAGTCGCCAGGTATCGTTAAGATACCGCCACAAGTTTCAAGGTCAAGTTCAAAGCAATAAAACCATACACCAATTAGTAAGTTCAAACAAATGAGTTTATTATAACACAATTATAATCTACTCATGCACACGCTAAGATGACTAAACTATTCCTACCACTATATAAACCAATACTTATCTTAAAGGAACTGTCGGATCAGGGGACAAGGCCTCTTGCTCTGCACTGGTCCGCAGACTTCAGGTTGGTGCGGGTTAAAAAGGGGTCAGGAGTGTCTATCTCTGGTAGCGATCATTGTGAGACACTTACTTGCTGGCGGCTGCTGTCCCAAACCTCTCCTCTCTCTCGGTATAGGTCTTCTTCGGTAAAAGGCTGGTCGAGAGGGCTGGTCCAGAGAGGAGGGCTGGTCAAGAAGAATGAACTAAGTTTGGGACCTGTCTTTTATAGGTCATAGGGCTTCGCGCCCTTTTTGGCGGTCCCTCTACCTGCTGGGAATCGATTGGGTCTCTTCCCAATCAATTTGTTTGAATCCCCCCAATACGGAGGCTGTCCCTCGGTTACTGGGCGGGACTTCAGGTGCTTTGTTTTCAAAACCCGCTGGTGCCGGGGTGTCTGGTTTCCCATACACTGTTGTAATCACTTCCCTATTTGTGTCCATTGTCCCTGGGATCGTTCCATTACTATGTTAACTATCCCGGAGATTGCCTCATTAGTATGCAGAATGTTTGTTTCGGTGCTGTCTGCTCTCTTAGCAGACAGAATACACATTGGCTTGGTGCAGCCTGCTTGTGCTGCAAACTTTGTCCATTTTAACCTGCAAGCTTTGCGTTCCTCCATTTTGTATTGAGGGGATGGCCAACTTTGGTGGCTACATAGGATACATTGTATCAGTTACAGAGGTTACGCTCACTGCTTCTCTTGCAGTTTTTTTCCCTATTTTGCTTTTGCTGATGTATAAAAATCAAACAATTGACAAAACATCTCAATTGTGTGCAAATTGCCTTGATGCTCAACTGCATTTTTATAATATGCATGCTCTAATGATAATAACAACCTTTATTAGTGTCACAAGTAGGCTTACATTAACACTGCAATGTAGTTACTGTGATAATCCCCTAATCGCCACACTCCGGCGCCTGTTCAGGGAGAATTCAGAATGTCCAATTCACCTAACAAGCAAGTCTTTCAGGACTTGTGGGAGGAAACTGGAGCTCCCAAAGGAAACGCACGCAGATATGGGCAGAATGTGCAGATTCCGCACAGACAGTTACCCAAGCCAGGAATCGAAACTGGGTCGCTGGCTCTGTGAAGCAACAGTGGTAATCACGGTGCTACTATAACTTGCTAACATTAATGCAATAAATGGTCAGTATTTCACATGAAGGCGGTAGCCCTGCCGCCAGCCAGAAAGTCAGTGGTGAATCTGCCTCTGCCAGCGCTGTAAGCCATGACTGAATATTATTTTATTCAGGCAATTAGATACCTGGAGAGGGATTCTCCGACCCCCCCCCCCCCGGACCAGGTCGGAGAATCGGTGGAGAGCGGCGTGAATCCCGCCCCCGCCGGCTGCCAAATTCTCTGGCACAGGGTTTTTGGCGGGGGAGGGAATCGCAGCGCGCCGGTCGGTGGCTGCTGGTAGCCCCCCCCCCGGCAATTCTCCAGTCCATGATGGGCCAAGTGGCCGTCCGTTTTCAGCGGGTCCCGCTGGCGTAAATCACAACAGGTCCTTACCACCGGGACCTGGCTCCACGGGCGGCCTGCAGAGTCCTCGGGGGTCTCGGGCGGATCTGGCCCCCGGGGGGTGCCCCCACAGTGACCTGGCCCGTGATCGGGGCCCACCGCTACACGGGTGGGCCTGTACTGTGGGAGCACTCTTTCCCTCCGCATCCGCCGCTGTCAACCTCCACCATGGCCGGTGTGGAGAAGAACCACCCCTGCGTATGTGCTGGGATGATGCCAGCAGACGCTGGTGCTCCCGTGCATGTGCCAACTCGCACCGGCCGCTGGAGGCCCTTCGGCGCCGGTTGGCGTGGCGCCAAGCCCTTACGCGCCGACTGGCGTGGCACCAAACACTCCGGCGTCGGCCTCGCCCCTGAAGGTGCGGAGCATTCAGCAACCTACGGGGCGGCCCGATGCCAGAGTGGTTCACGCCACTCCTGGGCACCGGAGTGACCCGCCCCGCCGGTTCGCGGGGAATCCTGCCCCTGAAGTCATGGCTGCTGACCTTCTGAGGCAGGCTGTCCCACATCCAAGAGCTTAAGGGTCTCAAATGACCTAAGGACTGGCAAGCCTATCACCATCTCCCAAGCCACTGGTAAAAGACAAGTGGAAGTAAGAAGGCAATGGGCATGCACCCAATGCCATTCACCCAATTGTACACCCCATCTACCCATCCTGCATCCAGTGATGGGGATGAGCGTAACATTCCAGCCATTGATTTTCTTAGCCGACTAATTTAATTAATCTCTTACTCTCAAGAAATTAATAAAATCCATAATTTCTATTTCTGTGACTGTTTTCAAAATGTTTACAACAGATGCTTTGTTAAAACAAAATACAGCGGCCTGAAGGTATCCTGTAGTTTGAAACAACTCTCAGCTTGAGGCTTGTGAACATGCACAAGTTGACAACATTGCTGTTTTTTGATGAGGAGCCTGCAGCACTTCAAGTCTCAGTATGCTTGGAGCATGCCAAGACTAATTCCCTATGCCACAGCGGAATTATACTCACAAACAGATGGAAAATAAAAGCAAATTACTGCGGATGCTGGAATCTGAAACAAAAGGGAAAATGCTGGGAAATCTCAGCAAGTCTGGCAGCATCTGTAGGGAGAGTTTAGAGTCCGATGACTCTTTGTCAAAGCTAACAGACAGAGAGAGTGGGAAATATTTAAACTGTGGAGTGAGAATGAAAGATGAGTCATAGCCACAGAAACCCAGGGAAACTGGGTGCTAATGGCCACAGATACTAAGGGGAAAGAGTGTTAATGGCAGTCCCCAGAGAGGACAAAAGATGTGAAAGGTCAAACGGCAGGGAAACTAACATCAGAGGATGAACTGTAGGTGTGGGGGGGAGGGGAAGGGAGAAGCAAACAGGAGAAAGGTGCAGGTGGAACAGATGGAAAATGTTCCTTTGAAGAAAAAAATCCTCCACTCGATGAATCCATCGAGAAAGGAGATATTTGTTAAAAGTGGTGGAATCTGGAGAGAAAGTGAAAAGAGGCTGATTTTGAACATTGGGAGTTTTCCTTGATCTTGGCTGTCATTCAAAAATGAATCAATTGAAAAGATTGGAACAGATTGAAATAAGGAAAACTCACACAGAATGAAATTGCACTGAAACGTCTTCAGAAGCTGAAGGCTAATTTTTATCCTTGAGGCATTGCAAACAAACGCCAACATTTTTACAATGGACTTTCCGATTGACAGCAGTGTCTCGGGGATTTAATTACATCTTGAAGCAGATTACTGCACCTTTAGGGGGATGATGATGATGTTGCGGTGATGTCACTGAACTCATAATCCCAGAGGCTAATGCTCTGGGGATATGGGTTCAAATCCAGCTAGTTGGTAGAATTTAAATGTAAATAATAAATCTGAAATATAGGATAAAAGTTAGCCTCAGTGATAACTATCATCAATTGTTGTAAAACCCACCTGGTTCACTAATGTCCTTATAAGGAAGGAAATCTGCCATCCTTACCTGGTCTGGCCTACATGTGACTCCTGATTCACAGCAATGTGATTCACTCTTAACTGCCCTCTGTGATAGCCAAGCAAGTCACTCAGTTCAAGGGCAATTAGATGTGCATCAAATACTGGCCTTTCCAGTACCCACATCCCATCAAAAGAGAAAAACAACATTTTTAATATCTGGGGCGCGATTCTCCGCACCCCACGCCGGGTGGGAGAATCGCGGGTGGGCCGGGCGAATCACGCCACGCCACCCTGGCGATTCTCCCACCCCCCCCCCAAATGACGTGTCGTGTTTTGCGACAGGCCGCTCGGAGAATCACTGCTCCGGTCGAGCGGCGATTCTCCGGCCCAGATGGGCCGGGCAGCCTGCCGAACCCGACCGGTTCACGCCGGCGCCAACCACACCTGGTTGCTACCGGCATGACCAGCGCGCGACCAGTGTTTGTGGGGCCTGTGGGGGGGCGGAGGGAAGATTGAGCACCACGGGCATGCTCAGGAGATGTCTGGCCCGTGATCAGTGCCCACCGATCGTCGGGCCGGCGTCTCTAAAAGACGCACTCTTTTCCCTCTGCTGGCCCGCAAGATCAAGCTGCCATGTCTTGTGGGGCAACGGAGGGGAAGACGGCAACCGCCCATGCGCGGGTTGGCGCCGGCCAACCTGCGCATGCGCGGCTGAAACACTCTGGGTTTCACTCCGGTGTCGGCTGTTTGTCTCCCTTTGGGAGAATTGCGCCCCTGGCTAAAGGTCAAATAACTGAAAGTTAACCACTCTTCTGTGATAGCAATAGATAAGCAATGTTGACTTGTGTTACCATAAAGTTGCTTGTTTGCTGATTTTTGCAAACTTTCATTCATCCATGCAATTATTATTGGGCCAGATAGTAAATTATTGAGAGAAGGAAAAGAAAGTGTGTTAATTAGCTGCGTAACTCATTACAATTTTATTCTAAAACAATAGTTCTATAAGAGAGTAAAATATTAGGATCACATTCACCCTACATCTTAGGAAGCAGTAAACAGATAGCAAAGGAATAGCAATAGTTTTACTCATAAAATCATTTATCTCAGCCTAAATGTTTAGTTCATTACCATCTACGGGATCAGTAGGAAATATGAAATAACATTGTGTTTGATGGCACGTCAATCATTTCCAGCAACAAAGTGCCTGCATTGGCTTATCATTGAGGCCGTATGACAGAAAAGTTCTGAACTTCACAGATGGATAAATAAAGCTTGAGGCATTTGTACTGATTAAATAGCTCATTGGCTGCTTTATAAGCATTAATGGATGAATTGAACAGGTGATGGGCATATCCACAAATCCCCAAGTATTTGGGTTACAAATCTTTTAATCTGGGGTCTCACTTGAGGTTTGTTCCTTCTTGTGTCCTCTAGTTACACGTTTCTGCTTCGAGGCAGATTGCTTACAGATGCTTCGTTTATGCTCTTCAACGTTTTTATGACCAGAATCTTGGTGTTCTTTCTCAAATGAAAATGAGTTTGACTCTTCATAGATAATTAAAAATGCACTTTGCTTATTTGTCTGTCATCTGGGGTTCCTCTGCTGATCTACTCTGATTAAAATCATATCACCTCTCCCTATTCTTTCTTCACAATGTATCATTTCATTTATGCCAATGTTCAACAATATCTTGCCAGCTTATCTGGCAGGATGGCAAAATAATGTTACAGATGAAGTTCAGTGTTTCTGAATCTCTATCTAGATTTTGGAGGTGAGATCTATGTGCAGGGGTACTTTACAAGGTCCAGAAACCTGTAAAAATGACTGCAGTTTTTAATCAAAGTATGGCCTAATCAAGATTTGATCAAGTTTAGCAATAACTCCAGTTGAAATAAAACCCTGGTGCTTGTTTTTTTTTAATGGCCTTATTTGTGCTCCTCTATCCCATGTAGAATCTTATTTTCCAAGTAACATATCAATGTCTCTCATCAAGATGTAACACCTCACACCTACCCTGTGTTGAAATTCATTACACTAAATTTCATACCGTGGTATATTTGGGATAAATCACATATCCAATGATTTTTGAAATAGGTAGCATCTACTAAGAATCTGTTTTCTACAATTTCTTCACAGAATTCTTAAATGATGGCTGGTAAAGTTCCATGAAGGTTGCATTCTTGTATACCTGAGATGTTGAGCTGTCTTTTCTTCTTTACAAATGTTGATTATCCTGCTATGCAATGACATTGGGCTGTAACTTCCAATGGAGTGGCAATTGAGTCGAATTGCTGCTTCGCTCGAAAGTACTTACCTGGAGAAAGACTGCAGCACACAGATTTTGGGGTCCTCGTGTTTGAATCACAAAAAGCAAGTTCAGCAGGAAATTGGGAATGCAAATGGAATGTGGCCTTTATTTCAATGGGGATGGAGTCTAAAAATAGGAAAGCCCTGCTAAAATTATAAAAGGCACTATTCAGACCACACCTGGAATACTGTGAACAGTTTTGGTCTCCTTATCTAAAGAAAAATATCTTAGCATCGGAGGAAGTCCAGAGAAGGTTCACTAGGTTGATCCTGGGTATGGAGGGATTTTCTTATGAGGGGAAGTTGAGAAGGTTCGGCCTGTACTCATTGGAGCTTAGACAAATGAGAGGTGACTTGATTGAGAAATATATTCTGAGGGGGCTTGACAGAGTAGATACTGAGAGCATGTTCCTCTTGCAGAAGAGTGTAGGAACAGAGGGAATAATTAAAGAGTAGGTAGTGGCCCATTTAAGATAGTGGTGAAGATAAACTTCTTCTCTCCGAGAGTAGTGGATCGGTGGAATTCGTTACCGTAGACCCTGCGCCGAGTCGGAGAATCACCGGGGGGGGGGGGCTGAGAATCGCATCACGCCGCCCCAACGCCAGCTTGCCGATTCTCTGGCGCCAATTTTCGGCCACCTGCGGGATCGTCGCTGCGCCGGTCGGGAGTCGCTGAAAGCACCCCTCCCCCCGGCGATTCCCCGGGCCTCGACGGGCTGAGTGCTTGCCAAGTTTGGCCGAGTCCCGCCGGTGTAGGTTACGTATTGTCCCACCCAGCGGGACCTCGGAGTTCTGAGTGTGGTGGCTGTCCTGGTGCGGGGGGCGGGGGATCCGACCCCGGGTGGGCCTCCACAGTGGCCTGGCCCGCGATCGGGGCCTACCGATCGGTGGGCGGCTAGTTCCGTGGGGTCTTATATTCCTCCGCGCCGGGCCCCTGTAGGGCTCTGCCATATTGCCTGGGGGCCGGCGCAGAGATGGGAACCCGCGCACATGCGCGAACTCGTGCCGGCCGTAGCGATGACTTTCAGGAGCTGGGAGCTGCTGACACCACTCAGGTGCCATACTAGCCCCCTAGGAAGGGGTGGATAGCTGCCAGTTGAGACCCGTTGATGCCGGAGTGGCTCGCGCCACTTTTCACACCGGCGTCAGAACTTGGCTGCAGGATTGGAGAATCCCTGCCGCAGAGTCGGGGTTATTATATATGTTTGAGGCTGAGATAGACAAATTTTTAATCAGTAAGGGAATCAGGGCTAATGGAGATAAGCCTTGAAAGTGGACTTGAGGTCTATCTCTCCTGGCTTTTTGACTCAGGGTGGGTGAGATCTGCATAGAGCAGTGCATTCCCGGGTGCCTTCTGTCGAGGGCAGTTCAGTTGCAGGTAAATAAGCCTCTTTTATTACAACACCAGCTTCCGTAAACCAGGTAAATTTAAAGGACTAGTCAGGCTTAAAGATATTTGACAAGCCAAGGAGAGGTTAGGTGTTTAGGGTATGGAGGTTATGCTTCAGTTGTGCAGAGCATTGGTGAGACTACATCTGGAGTACTGTGTAGAGTATTGATCTCCTTATTTAAAGAAAGATGTCAATGCATTAGAGGAAGCTCAGAGAAGGTTTACGAGACTAATACCAGGAATGGATGAGTTGCCTTATGAAGAAAGGCTGCACTGGTTATCTGTGTATCCACTAGAATTTAGCAGAGTAAGAGGTGACTTAACCAAAACGTTTAAGATCATAAGAGAGGGGCGACATGTGGCACAGCGTTAGCACTGGGACTGCGGCGCTGAGGACCCGGGTTCGAATCCTGGGTTACTGTCCATGTGGAGTTTGCACATTCTCGCCATGTCTGCTTGGGTTTCATCTCCACAACCCAAAAATGTGCAGGTTAGGTGGATTGGATACACTAAATTGCCCCTTAATTGGAAAAAATAATAATTGGGTACTCTAAATTTATTTTTTTTAAAGATCCTAAGGTGTATTGACAGGGTGGATACTGTGGAGAGGATGTTTCCTCTTGTTGGAGAATCTAGAACTAAGCATCACTTTTTAAAAATAAGGGGTTGCTCATTTAAGATTGAGATGAAAATAAATGTTTTTTTCTCAGAGGGCCTAGAGTCTCTGGATCTCTCTTCCTCAAAAGGCAATGGAAGAAGAGTCTTTGAATATATTTAAGGCAGAGCTTGATAGATTCTTGATTAACAAAGGGGTGAAAAGTTATTGGGAGTAAGCTGGAACGTGAGGTCAGTGTTACTGTGGTAGTGCAGTGCATTTAAGGGGAGAGCCCTTACAGTCCATGTGACTGGCTCTGGTCTATCGCGTGGGTTAGTGAAACAAAATGTCAAAGACATCATAAAACAGTAAGTGAAAAATGCCTGTGATTGGGAAACTTGGTCCGTTTGACCAAGGGGCCAAAGACTGGAGCCAGTATATTGAGTGACTCTGTTACTTATTTACACCAAATGAAATAATTGGGGAAGATAAATAGAAGGGTATCCTATTAATAGTTGGTGAACCCCCAATCTAGAACCTTCTAAGGTATTTCAGATTCCCGGAGACTATGGACACCAAGTAATTTGACCAGTTGGTGACGCTGGTCAGCGAGCATTTCAACTCCAGACCCTCAATCAGACTACTGCAATACATGTTGAATTTGACTGCCAGGGGTCTCGGCAGGCAATCTCTGCCTGCATTACCAGACTTCGCCAAATAGCTGGGCATTGTGAGTTCAGCACAGTGCTCAGTGACATACTGCATGAGAGTTTAGTATGCGATATGAACAACATAATTGTGCGAAATAAGTTTCTGGCTGAGATGGAGATTACTCTAGGCAGAGTGATCGAAATTGCTCAGGCAACAGAGTATGCCGAGGGGTGGTGGGGGAGAGGGGGAGCGTCAAAGCTTCAAACGTGCAAGAGGGTGAGATGAACCAGCTGTGGGGTGATATGGTTGCAAGGTGCGTAACCAGGTCACCAGGCACAGAGGAAGTTCGGCCACGATCCCAGGAATAGGATCATAGGCAATGGTCAGGAAAGAAAATGGGTCAGCAGCCCAGATGTCAAGGCGATTGCTATCGATGTGGGTTTGGCCATCCCCAAGAAGCGTATCACTGCAGAAAGTTTATTTATTTCCGGTGCAATAGTAAGGGCCATATTCAGGCACATTGCCACACCAGGCAGAGTATGCCGAATCAAAGAAAAGTCACTCCAGTCATCAAAGTGAAGAGGAATTCAGATGAAGAACCTGAAATATTCAGACTAGACATGATGAACATGAGCAGAAGAGGCCCAATTGGATGATCCTTGCAGTAAATGGAAGACCACTAAAGATAAATATTGACATCATCATTTTAGACTCATCGAGACTCGCCAAATTGGCCCAACAAGTCACAGCTCCTCCCCCCACATCACTCCCATTCACTAGCCTACCTTTTAGTGCTAACAAGGTGACCCCCCCCCCATGGTCCCCCAAAATGACCAAAACAAAGGGAAACTACGTCATCCCCCGCTCCCATCATCCCTACTCCCTTGTTCAAATCCCAGCATCCTCACCATGCTCCTCTTTCTACCATTACAATATCAATCCCCCCCGCTTTACCATCCCCATGACCCGAGTCTCCAGAAAAAATCCCCCGACCAACCTACAAGAAAAAGAACAACGTCAGAACAAACTATATTGCAATATTGACAGCCACCCCGACCCAACTGTCACAGACAAAAGATCCTACCAGCTGTTCTCAAACCAGTCCCAGTCCTTGTCCTTGATGAAGGCCTCAGCTCGCTCTGGTGTTTCAAAATAGTGATGCTTTGAGTCCAGCATGACTCTCAGCCTTGCTGGATACACCACCCCGAACTGCACACCCTTGTTGCACAGTACTGCCTTTGCCGTATTGAAGTTCGCCCGTCGCTTTGTCAGTTCGGTACCAATGTCCTGGTAGATGCGCGACATGTGCCCACCCCTATCAATGTGCTGATTCTTCTTGGCCCACTCCAGCACCCACTTTTTCCTCTGCTAACTGTGAAGTTGAATGATCATCGTCCATGGCTTCCATTGCAGAGCCCGATGCGCCCTATGCAATTCCAGAGTGGAGAACACTTCATCCCCTTCCATCAATCGAGAGAACCTTTCGGAAAAATACCTGGTTGGTCTCAGGCACTCCACTCCTCTGGCAAGCCCACCACTTTTAAGATTCATGCGCCTCGACCTGTTCTCCAGATCTTCAACTTTGGCCTTCAGGCCTTTATTCCTGTCTGCCATGAGCAGTATCGCAGCTTCCAACGAAGCAAGCTGATCCATGTGCCTCAATTAGGCCTCCTGACACTCTTCAGTGTCTCCCTTTGCTCCTTCACAGCTTTGATCGTCTTGTCCAGCTGCTGCCATTTCAACCCAACACCTCCTCAGCGGTGACTTTGAACGACTCTTTAATTTCCTTCCCTCGTCGCTCAAATTAACCTTCCATCTGCCTGCCAAACTTCTCCAACTCCTGCGCCATCATCCCCTCCAACATCTCTAATGTGATGGACATGGTCACCTCCACCATCTTTTCTCACGCAGATTCCTTTCTCAGGCTAACAACTGGGGGTTTCTTTCCCGTGGCCTTTTTCGCCATTCTCCAAACCAAACTATTGGATTAGAACCCAATATCACCCAATAAAAACGGCTGAAAGGGACCAAAATACCAGGACCCTGGCAGGAACCACCATTTGTGCAACCTGCTCTCATATGCTGTCAACAGAAGTCTGTCCACTTTGCCCAATTTCGAATCCAATGTATTTGAATGCACCAGAAGCATGACTTCCAATCTTGAACTCCATTCTTAGTCCATTAATTACAGTATGTTGCTACTACTACCCCACTACTACCACCCAACAAAAAAATCATCTACATGCATCATGAAGATGCCAATGCCCGAAGGTTTGTCTCCAATAAAACATTGCAGGATCTGCTTTCAACTGAAGACAGCCCAACATAAACAAAACCAACCTCACAGAGAAATGCCAAACTCTGGAGGTGTTATTCAATCCGTACACACATTTATTTAACTTCCAGAGTACCCTTTCTGTGTTTGCCGCCTCTCTCGGAGGATGAAGAAGAATTTCTCTTTGAAGCTGATGTTCCTGTAAGAAAGCAGCTTTAATATCTATCGGTTTGCATTCCCAAGCATCTGCGGCTATCAGAGCCAAGAAGATCTTCAAAATAACCTTTCCTGCCACAGGTGAATTTACCCTTATGTCTTGGTCACCCAATTTTCTTCAAAGCTTGTGCCACCAGCCTGGCTTTGGCCTTATAAGTTCCATCAGGAAGCACCTTTTCCGTGCATATCCATCTATGAGATTAAACTTAAAGCTCTCTCAATTCTGCTTTAAGGAATGCTCTCCTGCCTGCATATAGGGCATTCAAATGCTCAGAAAAGGTAGAGCTTATCATAGTACCCTGCCAAGCTGGAGATGACTAAAGGAATTTGGGGACTTCTTTCAAAAACTAACTGATATGGAGAGCACCCCAACCATCTGTAGTAAATTCTTTGCATTTATGGCCAATGTAAAGCCGAAGTTAATTTACAACTTGGCATATCTGCCAAAATTTTACAAAGCATTTCATCTATCACTGCCCAATTACTTTCACACACCCTGTTTCCCAGAAATCGACTTTCTGTAGCTGTATTCATAACTATTTTGTTCATGTTCTCACACATATCCCGAAATCCATCATGAGCAAATTCCTCCTATTATCAGTAAAGAACTTTGTCAATGGCCTGAGTCTGGTCCCTATCCATATTCCATTCCACAATTATTTTATTTTTCATGCTACATATAATTGTCGATTGACTAAACCTAGTTGCCAAGTCTACAAAGTGTATAATTAAAATGTTCTTTTCTTTATCTTACAGCTTAAGATCCATAGCTACAATTTCATTAAAATCTCTCGCTAAGGGATTACTCACTGAGGGTCGCAATGGTGTTCCTCTATATTTCTTAGATATGTCACATCTATCGCTTTTCTGTTCTCTACGTTTGGCGGATTCTTCATCGCCTATACACGCATCCCGGAGAAAAAATTTAGTTCTGTGGGAAGACGGATGGGCAAATTGCTGATGAAACTTTAAAATGGTGGCACAGTGGTTAGCTCTGCTGCCTCACAGCGGCAGGAACCCGGGTTTGATTTCAGCCTTGGGTAACTGTCTATGTGGAGTTTTCACATTCTCTCCATGTCTACGTGAGTTTCCTCCGGGTGCTCCGGTTTCGTCCCACAGTCCAGTTTAGGTGGACTGGCCATGCAAAATTGCCCCTTAATGCCCCAGGATGAGCAGGTGGGGTGACGGAATTACGGGGTGAGAACAAGGGCTTGGGTCTAGGGAGGGAGCTCTTTGGGAGGGTCACACATCCGCTGTCTAATATGGGACAATTGAAGAACACTGCGAACAGCACATTCATCACTGGACTTAAAGTTCTCATTACTAAGACAATGGCTTCTCTTTGGTTAAACCTCCCTTCTCTTCTCCAGAGTCTTGTGTCTTGTATTTGGTTTCAAACACCCTATTATACCTCTTCAGACTATTTATTGCATAATGGAATATCGAACCACACTTAAAATACCGATTATCCAGACCCTGTGCATTTCTGGGATTAATTTCTCTGCTGAAATTTCCCAATTCATTTCTCCTGCCATAATTGTTGAAGGTGTTTGTGTCCTCACTATTTTTAGTCCTAAATGTTCTTTTGTACTGACACTTGAGACCTGTGTCTAGACAACCTCACCATCGCATGAACACTGTGTCTTCCATAGTCTGTCTTACCGCCTATCGGTCTAATGGGGCTGGTTTAGCACACTGGGCTAAATCGCTGGCATTTAAAGCAGACCAGCAACACGGTTCAATTCCCGTACCAGCCTCCCCGAACAGGCGCTGGAATGTGGCGACTAGGGGCTTTTCACAGTAACTTCATTGAAGCCTACTCATGACAATAAGCGATTTTCATTTTTCATTTTCATTTCCATTTGTGTCATGAATACTGCCGGAAAGGAATCATTGCCCAGGAACTTTTTCAGAGTCTCCGATATATGTTCTAACAGGGTATGTCCTTTTATAAATTTAACTCCCGTCAAAATCAGAAACCTATCCACATTTGTATCTTTAGCACAGTCTAATAACTTGACCGACAGCATTGATTGAGGAATTTCTGGACTGCATTTTTGCAGTCCAGCATACAGTCTGCTAAATTCCACTATATGACCTTCTGTGGAGATATCCTACCACTTTCCAAATTTGCCAAAATATGACCAGGCCTCCTGAGCATGTAGTAAGTCATCCTTTTTGTCAATCTTATCCATGAAGGTTACTAATGTATTCAAACCTTCATCTGCATTCAAATCTCCGGTTCCAATTCTGAGAATACCTTGCATCTGATTATGCTTTTGTAAGGTAGCATGAGTGCCAGGGCCATTCCTTGTTTTTTTTCCTGAGTAAGGACAGAACGTTTGTCCACATAGTAACTTCATTCTTTCATTGGCTATAGAGTTGATGCTCAGAAAATAATGGTGGGTAGTCACATCCTGTCTTTTTACACTTGGATTCAGCCATTCGTTTTCCAAGGCAAGCAAATCATTCTTCAAGGTTGGAATACAGAATACAATCTTTTGTCTGAAGAAATCTTAGTTTGCAATCCTTTTTTACTTACTCGCAGAAACCATCCTCTGCTACCCGTTATTAAGCTCCGATGCTGACTGTAATAAAAACTGGAAAGCAAGTTTTGACTTCTTTAAATCCAATTTTATTATGTTCTACAATCACTTCTTATCCAACACCACAGTTCTATATGTATTCCCTTTATTTATGTGCAGTCTATCAAACAATAAGTGTGGTCCATTTAACAATTAAAACTCCAATTCTAACTTTAGCACTGGGGAACGTTAACATTTTCCTAACATGTCCCTTCAAGTAGTCCTCGAACTTTTTCAAAGTGAACTGAGTACTGCTCCGGCATTCTAAATCCCTTGAATATTTTGTCTAGTTTCTCAATGGTCTGCTCAATCATCGTTGATTTCATGATCATGCCTTCCGGCCATTTAGAATGTGCATCCACAATTACTAAGAACATGTGACCCTCTACGGGACCAGCAGAATCTAAGTGTATTCTTTGCCATAGCTGTATCGGCTATTCCCATGGATATAATAGTTGTAATGGTGGCATGTTCCTTAGTTTTGCTTCGGATTGACATTGCCCTACTTTCTTTAAAGCTGGTCACCAAAAATTCCTTCATCCTCACTACACAAGGATCACCCTCATGTAGTTGGTCAAGGATTTCACTACACAAGCACAGAACAATAATCACACAGATTCCTTAAAATAGAACTTCATTCCTCACTGTCAACTCTAGTCATCGTGAGCTGTATAGCTTGAGGTCTGTATTTTTCCATGAATATTTGACAGCATTACTTTCTGACCAAGCCCATCACTGGATTGACTCTTATGTATCTTTGAGCTTGCGAAGAAGTCACAGGTACAATATCACAAGCGAGCAAGAGAGAATGTTGACAAAATGTTCTTCAGATTCATCCTTGACTTGTAATGACAATCTTAACAAAACATCAGCATTTGCATGCTGCTCTGACTTGCAATATTGGGTATCGCATAGTTGTGTGGCAATATCAAAGATCATCTTTGTAACCTACTAGCTGCCAAAGCATTAATACCTTTAAACGGCCCAAACATTGTCGTCAGGGGTTGACGATCAATCAAAAGAGTAAAATGAAGTCCATAAAGGTAATGGTGAAGCCTTCTTACCCTGAAAATTATGCTCATTGCTTCTTTTTTTAGCTGAGCGTAATGTGTTTCTGCGTTAGTAGTAGTTTGTGAAGCAAATACTATTAGTCGTTGTTCTCCTGAAGACATTATTTGCAAGATAACTGCCCCAATCCCAAAGGGTGGCGCATGGCAAGTAAGTTGCAACTTCAGTTTGGGATTATAATGAACCAGCAGCTCTGTCTTCTGTAAGGCAGCTTTAACCTAATTGTATGCATTTTTGAATTATTTTGACCAGTGCCATGTCTTTTTTGCACATAGCAAATTGTGTAAGGCTTTAAGCATGTTGCTAAATTGGGCACAAAGTTACCATAATAATTGATCAAGCCTAAAATGACCTTAATTGTGTTACATTTTGAGGATGTGGTGCTTCTAAGATGCTCCAATCTTCTTCGGCTCCTTGTGTAAGCCATCTTTGTGGATAATATGGCCAAGGTAATTTATGGATGACTTGCAAAAGTCACATTTTTCCTTTTTAACTCACAGGCTGTGGCTCTGCAAATACTCAGGATAGCTTCCAAATTCTTCAAATGTTCCTGTTCATTTGAACCGGTGATGAATATGTGATCTAAATAACATTGCAACCCATTCAATCCATTTAGAAATTGATCCAAGGATCTCTGAAAAAGTGCAGGAGCACGTTATTCAAAAAAGAAGTCTTCTGTAACAAAACAGACCTTTGTGCGTCACAATGGTGAGTAGCGGTTGTAATTACGCAGCCTCATTCATCTGCAAATATGCCTGTGAAAGATCAATTTCACTGAATTTCTGAGTAGACGACCGGAGAATCCCGCCCAAGGTTCTCTCTCTGTCCAAGCAGTATTTTAGAAGAAGTCTTTATCCAGAGGCTGGCAAGTAATTCTGTGTTTGCTAACTTTATTTATAAATGTTTTTGATGTGTGATTGGAGATAGAGGAAGTATCTGTTAGAAGTTAGAGTTCCCTTTTATTGTTAAGCATTGTAATTGTAAGCTACATTTATGTGATGTTAAGGTAGTTTAATACTGTATTAATGATAACGTTTCTTTTAATATACCATGTCCCTTCTGCAGCAAAGTATTCTTTCCTAACAGTTACACAAATTTTAAAAAAATTATTGGGCTTGCTATCTAGTATCCTAGCAAATGTCGAGGTCTGGTCTGGGACTGTAATGGTTGTCAACCCCATCTCTTGGATATCTAACCACTTTAAATGGATGTCAACCAAGATGAGGAACATTCTGCTCACTAAAGGGCCTGGGAAGTCCACTTGTACCCTCGACTATGGACAACCAGGCTACTAAAACTAAAAGTAAAAAAGCACCTCTTCCCACTCTGCACTGAATTACCACACTGCTCCAAATGACCAAATTGCAATCTGGCTGACTCACTTAGGCTGTCTCCCACTTCACGTGCGCAAAGCTTATTGAGAGTGCGCATATGCCTCTCTCTTATACAGAGCTCAGCTGGGCTCAGGTGACTCACACACCAGTTGGGCTTAAAAAGAACAAAATAACTGAAAAGGACTTTTTTTAAACTAGACCATTTATTTGTAATATTATTTAAAGCATGTGGGAAAGCTTTTAAAATATGCCTGATGTTGTTGCTCGAATTCAAAACCGCACACCAAGACCAATAAATTGGCTCCACTTGTAGAAATCATTTTGATTAATTTGATCTGGTGGAGTGGTGGCAAATTGCCACTTTTTTGGCCACCCCATCATCCTCTTTTTTAAACTAGCACAATATATTGTAGAAACTCAAGTTACACTGGCCATAAGCATTCAAACTGCTGCAATCGTTTGCACTGGTTTGGTCAATTTTGAGAGGTGCACAAAGATGTAATACTTTATAGTTGGGAAAATAGATTTGAAGTCATGTTATACAAAAACAGAAATGAGAACTGTGCAGTCACTAATGTAAAACTGTTAACTTACAAATGGCCTGACTGAAAATACAATAAATGTAGAGATGAATCTTCATTTATATAATAGCCCTGCACAACCTCATGCCTTGTGTCCTTATGTGAGCTGTTTAACATGTGTAAAACACATTTTTTTCCTGAATTCTGCACATTTGTTTTCTGGATATTATGAAGCATGTGTTAGTGCTCTGCGTCGCAGACCTACATTTCCACTGTGCTATATCAGTAGCCAGTGAATGAAGCATACTGAGATATTTGGATGGCATGTAATCTGTTGGAGTTGTTTGAAGCATACTGCATCATATTACTTCAATAATTATCGGCGCAATATTGTAAGTGCAGTTGCACTATCTGACCACCAGGGGGAGTAGCTCTGGGAGTACTTGAGAGTTTGTACTGGGCTCCTCCCTTGGCTCTGCCCAGGACTCCTCCCCCTGGAGTTGCTGTATAAAGATCCATGCCACAGGGTCAGCCAGCCAGTTCACCGAAAGTTCAACGGCTAACAGGCTGGCTCTGTTGTAAGTATATTAAAACCGCTATTCTAATCCTACAAGCACGAGTCCGTAGAATTGTTGGTTCCAACAATTTAATATACTTACGAAACAGTCGAAATAAATCATGGAAGCAGACCTCAAGCCCGGACGCTTAGAACTCGACCCGCAGGATGCAGAGGCTAAGGAAATTTTTTCCCACTGGCTGAGATGTTTTAAGGCCTACCTGGCAGAAGCCAGCACCGCTGGAACAACGAAAGAACAAAAACTCAGCCTACTGCACGCGAGGGTAAGCCACAGAATCTCCACACAGCTAAATCCGGCCGGTTCTTACACCGCAGCACTGGCGATATTGGACAAAATGTACGTTAGGCCCATTAACGAGGTTTATGCACGCCACGTGTTTACGACTCGCCGTCAGTGGCCTACAGAAACGCTAGCCGACTTTGTATGGGAACTGAACAATCTTTCCGATGACTGTAATTATCAAGCCGTTACCGCGGCTGAACATAGGGAGCTTGCTGTGTGGGACGTTTTCGTAGCGGGCCTTAGATCTAACTATGTGCGCCAAAGACTGCTAGAAAAGAAGGCCCAGGACTTAGATACTACTGTGGAGGCTGCTACCACTATGCAAGTCTCCTTCCGCAGCCTCACGTCGTTTCCCGCGGACCCGCGACCTCATCGTGGACCCCCGACCAACAATCCCCCCAGGCCTGTGCTGCACGGCCCCTCAGCTATCGTGCTGCCAAAGCCAGTTACTCTGCTGCCCCAGCCAGCTGCTCCAGCCAGCTACTCAGCGGCCCCAGCCTGCCATTTCTGTGGCCAAAGCCAGCACCCGCGGCAGCAATGCCCAGCCCGATCCGCGACCAGCAGCAGCTGCGGGAAGAAAAGCCACTATGCCAGAGTGTGCCTCGCGAAAAGGGCCCCAGTTTTTAACTCCCCAGTAGAGAGAACAAATCGCTCCCAGCACCAGCGGGCCTGCGGGGCACGAAACGCTGCGGCCTACGCCCCGACTCTCCCCCTCCCACCACGTGCGATCCATGGGGGCAGCCACCTTGGCAAACCCCCACCATGCGGCCGGCCACATGCGACTCATGGGGGCCGCCATCTTCCTCGCCGCTCACCACGTGCGATCCACGGGCCCCATCTGCATCGGCATGCTCAGAAAGCTCATCTGAAGACTACAACTTCCCCGGGCACCCATCACATGGCCCGCAAGTCAGTGCAGCGATCCTGCATCAAGCTCGCCAGAACGTACCGGCATCTACTCGACCGGACGCCCACTCGGAAGGCTACGACCTTCCCGGGCACTCATCCGCGGCCCGCAACTCAACGCGGTCACCCTAGATCAATCCCGCCCCAAGCACCTACGAAGTTCGATTTCGGAGGTCCAGATCAACGGGTACAGCACGCCATGCCTCTTTGACTCCGGGAGCACCGAGAGCTTTATACACCCAGAGCTGGTAAGACGCTGTTCGCTTCCTATTTTTCCTGTGAGCCAAACTATCGCCCTCGCTTCGGGCTCCCACTCAGACCAAATCCAAGGACGCACCGTCGCTACGCTCACAATTCGAGGCGCTAGTTATTCAAAATTTAAACTTTATGTCCTGCCTGACCTCTGCGCGCCACTCTTATTAGGCCGACATTTCCAGTGCAACCTCAAAAGCCTCACCCTCAGCTTTCGCGGGCCCCTGCCCCCACTCACTATCTGCAGCCTAGCCACACTGCGCATCGCCCCCCCCTCCTCTCTTCGCCAATCTCACTCCAGATTGCAAACCAGTAGCTACTCGCAGCAGGCGATACAGCCTACAGGATAGGTTCTTTATCCGATTGGAGGTCCAACGGCTGCTCAGTGAGGGGATCATAGAGGCCAGTAATAGTCCCTGGAGAGCTCAGGTGGTGGTCATCAAGACCGGGGAAATATTTTGCATGGTCGTCGACTATAGCCAGACCATAAATCGCTTTATGCTCCTAGACGCATATCTCCTCCCCAGAATTGCAGACATGGTTAATCAGATCACCCAATATCGGCTATTTTCCACGGTGGATCTGAAGTCTGCATACCACCAGCTCCCAATTCGCCCGGAGGACCGCCACTACACAGCATTCGAGGCCGATGGCTGCCTCTTCCATTTCCTCCGGGTTCCCTTCAGCGTCACTAACGGGGTTTCGGTGTTCCAATGAGCAATGGACCGAATGGTAGACCAGTACGGGCTGCGGGCCACGTTTCCGTATCTGGACAATGTTACAATCTGTGGCTATGACCAGCAGGACCACAACGCCAACCTCCACCGTTTTCTCCAGACGGCACAGAAATTAAACCTCACTTATAACAAGGAGAAATGCGTTTTCCGCACAAACAGACTGGCCATCCTCGGCTACGTTGTGGAGAACGGAGTCCTGGGCCCAGACCCGGACCGCATGCCCCAAGGCCCAAAAACGGTGCTTGGGGTTCTTTTCATACTATGCCCAGTGGGTCCCCCAATATGCGGACAAAGCTCGCCCACTCTTTAAGGCCACACAATTTCCCCTGTCTGCTGAGGTGCGCCAGGCCTTCAGCTGCATCAAGGAGGACATCGCCAAAGCAGCCATGCGGGCGGTGGATGAATCCACTCCCTTTCAGGTTGAGAGCGACGCCTCAGAGGTAGCTCTAGCAGCCACTTTAAATCAGGCAGGGAGGCCCGTTGCATTTTTCTCCCGTACCCTATCCGCTTCAGAACTCCGACACTCCTCTGTCGAGAAGGAAGTGCAAGCCATCATGGAGGCTGTTCGTCACTGGAGGCACTACCTCGCAGGTAGGAGGTTCACCCTCATCACCGACCAACGATCGGTTGCCTTTATGTTTGACAACTCTCAAAGGGGCAAAATAAAAAATTATAAAATCCTTCGGTGGAGGATCGAACTCTCCACCTATAGTTATGATATTAAATATCGACCGGGGAACCTCAACGAGCCCTTGGATGCCCTATCCCGCGGGACATGCGCTAGTGCACAGATCAGCCGTCTGAAAGCCATCCACGTGGACCTCTGCCATCCAAGGGTCACCCGGCTCGCCCACTACATCAGAGCCCGAAACCTGCCTTTCTCCAACGAGGAGGTAAAAGCGGTCACCAGGGACTGCGCGATCAGTGCAGAGTGCAAACCGCACTTCTATAGACCAGACAGGGCCCACCTGGTCAAGGCTTCTAGGCCCTTTGAACGCCTTGCGATCGATTTCAAGGGCCACTCCCCTCCACTAACAAGAACATTTATTTCCTCAACATCATCGATGAGTTCTCCCGATTCCCTTTTGCCATTCCATGCCCCGATATGACCTCCCACACAATCATTAGGGCCCTGCATAGTGTCTTCACCCTGTTCAGTTTCCCCAGCTACGTGCACACGACCGG
Source organism: Scyliorhinus canicula (assembly GCF_902713615.1). Taxonomy (NCBI): domain Eukaryota; kingdom Metazoa; phylum Chordata; class Chondrichthyes; order Carcharhiniformes; family Scyliorhinidae; genus Scyliorhinus; species Scyliorhinus canicula. Next base: position 72,898,604 of record NC_052152.1, read on the forward strand.
GATTCGTCTTTTATGAACGACGAGCTGCGTCAGTACCTGCTCGACAAGGGCATCGCCTCGAGCAGCACTACCAGCTACACCCGAGGGGGAACGGGCAGGTGGAGAGGGAGAACGCGATGGTCTGGAAGACCGTCCTACTGACCCTCCGGTCTAGAAAACTCCAAGTCTCCCAATGGCAAGAAGTCCTCCCAGACGCACTCCACACAATCAGATCCCTCCTCTGTACAGCTACAAATCAAACCCCTGACGAGCGGCTCTTCATTTTTTCTAGGGGCACTACCACGGGGGTCTTACTTCCGGCGTCGCTAAGGACACCAGGCTCGGTTCCCCTGAGGAAGCACGTCAGAGGGCACAAAACTGACACCCTTGTTGAAAAGGTGCGCCTCCTCCATTCCAACTCCCAGTACGCATTCGTGGAGTTCCCGGACGGTCGCCAGGACACAGTATCCCTTCGGGACCTGGCACATGCTGGATCCAGCCCCCCCCACCCCCACTGAGGAACCCCTTACCCCGTTCCCTATGCTGCCCTATGCCAGCTACACCCGAGGGGGAACGGGCAGGTGGAGAGGGAGAACGCGATGGTCTGGAAGACCGTCCTACTGACCCTCCAGTCTAGAAAACTCCAAGTCTCCCAATGGCAAGAAGTCCTCCCAGACGCACTCCACACAATCAGATCCCTCCTCTGTACAGCTACAAATCAAACCCCTGACGCCAGGACAAAGTATCCCTTCGGGACCTGGCACATGCTGGATCCAGCCCCCCCCACCCCCACTGAGGAACCCCTTACCCCGTTCCCTATGCTGCCGCCCCCTCGTGCCCCCGATTCCGCAAGCTCGCCCCACTTTGGACGAGACCCGCCCCGAATTCTGCCATCGTACCCCAGCTCTCAACACCTACCCAGCCACCGCAAGAGGCTGCAACCCCGGTGCTCCGCAGATCGAAACAAACAATTCTTCCACCGGACAGACTAACTCTGTGAGCCACCACCACCGCCGGACTCGATTTTTTTCACAGGGGGTGAATGTGGTGAATGAGATTCACACCGGATTATAACCTGTATATACATGTGTCTATATTGTAAGTGCAGCTGACCACCAGGGGGGGTAGCTCTGGGAGTACTTGAGAGTTTGTACTGGGCTCCTCCCTTGGCTCCGCCCAAGACTCCTCCCCCTGGAGCTGCTGTATAAAGATCCGTGCCACAGGGTCAGCCAGCCAGTTCACCGAAAGTTCAACGGCTAACAGGCTGGCTCTGTTGTAAGTATATTAAAACCGCTATTCTAATCCTACAAGCACGCGTCCGTAGAATTGTTGGTTCCAACAATTGGTCCACTTAACGAGACCTCACAAGCTTCTCGATGCAAATAATGGCTCGCCAGCTGATTGACTGGCACCACGCTCACCAGTCCCCCCCCCCCCCCCCCGCCATCCCCGCCCCCACTAACAGGATTGAGCAGCCCTTAAGCTGCACTTGTTCAGCCAACACCAGCCAGCTCGCAACAATAGCATCCAGGAGACCAGCCCCATGATTCGAGGACGCTGAGTTGGGGAGGCTCCTATATGTGGTGGAGGCTAGGAGGGATGTTCTGCACCCCCGTGGGTCCCGGAGGGTGAGCCACAAGACAGCCAGTGCTGCCTGGGTGAGGTGGCGTAAGCTCGCGTAGTATGACCAAGAGGACTGGCCAGCAGTGCAGGAAGAAGGTCAACGATCTGCACCGGGCAGCACAAGTGAATCGACACCAATTCACCCCCAAGGGAACATCCATCCCCCAATACCCCATGTGACCCCCAGTGCTATCCCCTCTCCCCCCACACACCCCCAACCCAGCCTTCACCCCCCTCTTCCACCATTGTGAACCACGCATGTGGCTAACGGTTCCCTCTTTGTGTCCCCGCAGGAAAAGATTTCCCACAATTGGTGGGAGAGGGCCCAGTCTGGTGATGAGGTGCCGGACATAAGAATCATCACCACCTTAGAGGAGCGGGCCCTGGAGGTGACCAGGGTGGCCGAGGACAGATCAGTCACCCACGCAGAGACTGGCGGACGCAACAGAGGTGAGGAACAACCGGGCTCCACCCGGAGGACTTGTCAAATGTGGGCCTTACTGGCTGACCTATCCCATCCACTGACCACATGTCCATTCTACCGCACATCCTCCAGCCGACGGAGCCAGCCCATCCCGGAAGGCCCCCTCTCCTGACTCCGAAGAGGACACCTTGGAGGAGAGTTCCCAGGATGCCACTGAGGTTGCAGCACAGCTGTCATCCCCACCCCCCCACCAGCATAAATATATACACCTTGGTGGGAAATGATATTTGACAGGCTTCTGGGGCACAATCTGGTGAGCACCACACTACTGATGATATACATCAGGAGGAGGCAGGAACCCCCAGGTGAGCCAGCAGTGGGTCCCAGTCTGATGCTTTTGCCTCTGGAAGTGGGTTATCCAGAGCTGATGGAGATGATAGGGAGCGGCTGGGACATTCAGAGGGAGATGTCAGCGTCGCTCCAGCAGATCCAGAGCCAGATTAAGCAGGGCAGCCAGGGCTCAAACCAGCTGCTGCTCTGTCATAAGTTGAACCCCCGACCACTAAGGGCACCGATTGGGAGGATGGGTCACTGGGTGTCATCCTGGTCCGGTCCCATGGAGTGGCGACGGTGGCCACCAGCTGCCCCAAGTTCCACCCCTCTGATGAGGCCGCGTATGGATGTCAGCACATGGGATAGGGTGACACAGCTGTGCCAATGCTGCCTATAAGTGAGCCTGTGCCCTCCGGTCCCCAGAGGATGCCAGGGGCATTGTAGGCCACGGAACAAGGTAGGCAGCTGGCAGCCTCCGCCTCAGATGTGCGTCCTGGGGAAACACCAAGACGTAGCAGGAGTGCTAGAAGGACCAGGCATGTTGAGGATCAGTGAGGGCACCAGGGTAGGGGGTGGGGTTTGGGGGTAGGTATGGGGTGAGGATGTGAGGGTTGTGGGGTGACACCACCGGGAGTGGGATATTGCACAGCACACTAAATTCCTTTTTGTACAACAATTATGATGCCTCTGTCACTTTCTTCCGTAATGCAGACCGACCTCTGGACCCTTTGCCCATCTTTTCAGGCATTCCCCCCTTCCTGTGGCGCTCGCCCACCTTCCGGCCATGGACATGTCCCCGGAGTTGTGTCCCATCCCCTGGGTGTCGGATGTTGCATGTTTGGTGTTGCCTCCCATAGTGTTCTAGCACAGTGTCCAGGCATCAGGGTGTGATTGGGGTGCTTGGCAATGACTCCCACATGTTACATGGCACACCTACCCACGGGAATCCACTTGGCATTTGTGAAGTGCTTACTGAACCACGACTGCCAATTCCCTATCAACAATAGCCTTCAACCTTGCATACTAAGAGGCCTCGGCAGTCGTTGGGCGTAGGGTTGATCGGTGGGACAGGTGAACAGGGGCAAGGGTTGCCGCCGGAACAGTTACATGTCGTTACAAACCCTGTTTGGGTTTGGTATGGTGGTGCTGCGAGCGGATGCTCCCAGGTTGCCCCGCCCCCCTGTACCTCCCCTCCCCACCTACCCATGGGGGTTCACCCACCCCCAGCCGAGTTTCCCCTTACCTCCCTCTCCGCTGAGCACTGGAGTGACAAGCCCAGCACCGCCTGTCTCTTTGCCTGTGAGAAAAGTTAGCTACTAACCTCATCAGCTCCCCACAGAAGCCCTTCCACCAAGTTCACATTTTTAAAAAGGAGTACTAATTGGTGCCAGTGTGAGCACTTGCTGGGGAAGTTGCTGAATGACAGGAGGCCATTGGATATGGGGTTGCCCTTATTTATTGTATGGAAATGGGGCTTAAGTGGTGATCGTTGGTTTCTCGCCACGCTTGGCAAGATCCTGATTTTGCCTCCAGGAGTGGGCTGGTTGCATCGCAAACTGCTTGGCGCCTAGTGCAGATCTCATTTTTGGCCTTTCCCGCTGTTCACTGGCTTCGTAACGCTTGGACAAGAGCACAACGAGGCCGGAGAACCGCACCCTTTATCTGGTTTGTGAAGATGTCAGGAATAAATTTCCTCTGAAATTGTTTAACAATTGTTATTAATGAATTGTGATGGTTATACGAAACAGAGTACCAAAAGTTAAGAGAATATAAACAACAGGTTTTGTGCATAAACATTTCTGTGGCAGGAGATGGAGTGAAGTCTGACTTTGTGTGAACCTTAAATGCCATTCATGCCTACCTAATGTGGAAAGAATAAGTGTAAAATCATAGTTAATTAGTCTGCTCTACACTGTAATTAATAAATTAATTTGTGCTCTTGTGCTTAAATAGCAATATTTAACACTTGTGATTGATTCACAACATAAACTGCAATTTAATGATAATAATCCACTGTTAAGTTTTTAGTTGGAAACTTAACATCTGGATCAACGTTACTACAACAATAACACCCATTTTATTTTTAAGGTTTTTTTCCAATCCTGGGCGAAATTCTCCGAACACCTGCGTGACGCCCATTTCCGGCGGCCAAAAGCGGTGCGGATTACTCCGGCGTCGGGGCCTTCTTTTAAGTCGGTAATCTCCGTTCCCGAAAGGGCCAGCAGCGGACTGGTTTCACCCGCTGCGGAAGTGGCGCGTTGAGAGAGAGAGAGAGGGGACCCGGCGTTGAGAGAGAGAGGGGGGACCTGGCGTTGAGAGAGAGAGAAGGGACCCGGCGTTGAGAGAGAGACGGGGGTCCCGGCGTTGAGAGAGAGAGGGGGGACCCGGCATTGAGAGAGAGAGAAGGGACCCGGCGTTGAGAGAGAGAGGGGGGTCCCGGCGTTGAGAGAGAGAGAAGGGACCCGGCGTTGAGAGAGAGAGGGGGGACCCGGCATTGAGAGAGATAGAGGGGACCCGGCGTTGAGAGAGAGAGAGGGGACCCGGCGTTGAGAGAGAGAGAGGGGACCCGGCGTTGAGAGGAGAGAGGGGACCCGGCGTTGAGAGGAGAGGGGGGACCCGGCGTTGAGAGAGAGAGGGGACCCGGCGTTGAGAGAGAGAGGGGACCCGGCGTTGAGAGAGAGAGAGGGGGGTCCCGGCGTTGAGAGAGAGAGAGGGGACCCGGCGTTGAGAGAGAGAGGGGACCCGGCGTTGAGAGAGAGAGGGGGGACCCGGCGTTGAGAGAGAGAGGGGACCCGGCGTTGAGAGAGAGAGAGGGGACCCGGCGTTGAGAGAGAGAGGGGGGACCCGGCGTTGAGAGAGAGAGGGAGGACCCGGCGTTGAGAGAGAGAGAGGGGACCCGGCGTTGAGAGAGAGAGAGGGGACCCGGCGTTGAGAGAGAGAGAGGGGACCCGGCGTTGAGAGAGAGAGGGGGGACCCGGCGTTGAGAGAGAGAGAGGGGACCCGGCGTTGAGAGAGAGAGAGGGGACCCGGCGTTGAGAGAGAGAGAGGGGACCCGGCGTTGAGAGAGAGAGGGGGGACCCGGCGTTGAGAGAGAGGGGACCCGGCGTTGAGAGAGAGAGAGGGGACCCGGCGTTGAGAGAGAGAGAGGGGACCCGGCATTGAGAGAGAAAGAGGGGACCCGGCGTTGAGAGAGACAGAGGGGACCCGGCGTTGAGAGAGAGAGAGGGGACCCGGCGTTGAGAGAGAGAGAGGGGACCCGGCGTTGAGAGAGAGGGGACCCGGCGTTGAGAGAGAGAGAGGGGACCCGGCGTTGAGAGAGAGAGGGGGGACCCGGCGTTGAGAGAGAGAGGGGACCCGGCGTTGAGAGAGAGAGAGGGGACCCGGCGTTGAGAGAGAGAGAGGGGACCCGGCATTGAGAGAGAAAGAGGGGACCCGGCGTTGAGAGAGACAGAGGGGACCCGGCGTTGAGAGAGAGAGAGGGGACCCGGCGTTGAGAGAGAGAGGGGACCCGGCGTTGAGAGAGAGAGGGGGGACCCGGCATTGAGAGAGAGAGAGAGGGGACCCGGAGTTGAGAGAGAAAGAGGGGACCCGGCGTTGAGAGAGAGAGGGGGGACCCGGCGTTGAGAGGAGAGGAGAGGGGGGGGACCCGGCGTTGAGAGGAGAGGAGAGGAGAGGGGGGGGGACCCAGCATTGAGAGGAGAGGAGAGGAGGGGGGGACCCGGGGTTGAGAGGAGAGGGGGGGGGCCCGGCGTTGAGAGGAGAGGGGGGGGGGTCCCGGCATTGAGAAGAGAGGAGAGGAGAGGGGTGGACCCGGCGTTGAGAGAGAGAGAGGGGACCCGGCGTTGAGAGAGAGAGGGGGGACCCGGCGTTGAGAGGAGAGGGGGGGGACCCGGTGTTGAGAGGAGAGGAGAGGGACCCGGCGTTGAGAGGAGAGGAGAGGAGAGGGGGGGACCCGGCGTTGAGAGGAGAGGGGGGGGCCCGGCATTGAGAGGAGAGGGGGGGGACCCGGCGTTGAGAGGAGAGGAGAGGGGGGGGACCCGGCGTTGAGAGGAGAGGGGGGGGACCCAGCGTTGAGAGGAGAGGAGGGGGACCCGGCGTTGAGAGGAGAGGAGAGGAGAGGAGAGGGGGGGGACCCGGCGTTAAGAGGAGAGGGGGGGGACCCGGCGTTGAGAGGGGGGGGGACCCGGCGTTGAGAGGGGAGGGGCGGCGTTGGGAGGGGGGGCGGCGTTGAGAGGGGGGGGGACCCAGCGTTGAGAGGAGAGGGGGGGACCCGGCATTGAGAGGGTGGGGGGTTGCGGTGATGAGGGGGGGGTTGAGGGGGGGGTTGCGGCGTTGAGGGGGGGCAGGTTGCGGCGTTGAGGGGGGGGTTGCGGCGTTGAGAGGAGGGGTACCGGCGTTGAGAGAGATGGGGGTGGCGTTGGAGGGGGGTAGGGGTGGTGGTGAGGGGGGTAGGGGTGGTGGTGAGGGGGGTAGGGGTGGTGAGGGGGGTAGGGGCGTTGGAGGGGGGTAGGGGTGGTGAGGGGGGTAGGGGTGGTGAGGGGGGTAGGGGCGTTGGAGGGGTAGGGGTGGTTAGGGGGGTAGGGGTGGTGAGGGGGTAGGGGCGTTGGAGGGAGGTAGGGGTGGTGAGGGGGGTTTGCGGCGTTGAGAGGGGGGTTTGCGGCGTTGAGAGGGGGGGCTGCGGCGTTGAGAGGGGGGGGTTGCGGCGTTGGAGGGGTAGGGGTGGTGGGGAGGGGGGTAGGGATGGTGGGGAGAGGGGTAAGGGTGGTGGGGAGGGGTGTAGGGGTGGTGAGGGGGTAGGGGTGGTGAGGGGGGAGGGGTGGTGAGGGGGGTAGGGGTGGTGAGGGGGGTAGGGGTAGTGAGGGGGGTAGGGGTGGTGAGGGGAGTAGGGGCATTGGAGGGGCTAGGGGTGGTGGGGGGATTTGAGGTAGATGGCAGCGGCGTGCAGAGAGGGGGGGCGACGGATGCCCGGGGCCAACGCACCGTCGCCCCTTCCCTCTGCACGCCGCTGCCCCCCACCCCAAACCCCCCCCACCACCCCTACCCCCTCCAACGCCCCTACCCCCCTCACCACCCCTACCCCACTCACCACCCCTACCCCCCTCACCACCCCTACCCCCCTCCCCACCACCCCTACCCCTCTCCCCACCACCCCTACCCCCCTCCCCCACCACCCCTACCCACCTCCCCACCACCCCGACCCCCCTCCCCACCACCCCTACCCACCTCCCCACCACCCCGACCCCCCTCCCCACCACCCCTACCCCCCTCCAATGCCGCGACGCCCCCCTCAACGCCGCAACCCCCCTCTCAACACCGCAACCCCCCTCTCATCGCCACAACCCCCCCTCATCGCCGCAACCCCCGTCTACGCCGCAACCCCCCCCTCAACACCGCACCCCCCCCTCACCACCCCACCCCCCTCCAACGCTGCTACCCCCCTCAACACCGCAACCCCCCCTCACCACCCCACCCCCCTCCAACGCCGCTACCCCCCTCCAACGCCCCTACCCCCTCACCACCCCTACCTCCCTCCAACGCCCCTACCCCCCTCACCACCCCTACCCTCCTAACCACCCCTACCCCCTCCAATGCCCCTACCCCCCTCACCACCCTTACCCCCTCCAACGCCCCTACCCCCCTCACCACCACCCCTACCCCTGTCCCCACCACCCCTAACCCCCTCCAACGCCGCCCCCCCATCTCTCTCAATGCCGGTACCCCCCCTCTCTCTCAATGCCACAACCCCCCCTCTCATCGCCGCAACCTCTCCCCCAACGCCGAAACCCCCCCCTCAACGCCGCAACCCCCCCTCAATGCCGCAACTCCCCCTCAACTCCGCAACCCCCCCCCCCCCAAACGCCGGGACACTCTCTCTCTCCCCCCCTCAAACGCCGGGACACTCTCTTTCTGCCCCCCCACCCCCCCCAAAAGCCCCCGACACAAACCCCGGGACACTCTCTCTCCCCCCCCCACCCCCACAAATGCCCCCCACACAAACGCCGGGACTCTCTCCTCCTCCTTCCCCCCCCCCCCCCCCCCCGCACTCGCCCTCGGTCACTGAACGGCGTCAACCATCATCAATGGTTGACGCCGTTTTAAAGCTACTGCGTTTTTCGCCGACGTGACCCGTGGCCACGTCGGCGGGACTTCGGCCCATCCGGCCCGGAGATTTGTTGAAAGTAAAAAATCAATGATATCCCGCCGGTTGTTTTCAGAGGCTGCCGGCGGGATTTGCACAACGCCGGTTTTTGGCCGCTCGGAGAATTAAAAACCCGGCGGGAGCGGGAATAACGCCTCCGCCGGCCGATTCTCCGACCCTGCGTGGGGTCGGAGAATTTCGCCCCCTGTCACAAAAGATACCAAAGTTTGGATTTCCAGCTTTTCTGGCCTTGATTTATTGTGACAGATCACTGCCCAAACATAAACACAAACATATTAGCGGCAGGAGTAGCTTTTTCGGCTGAAGGGGGTAGGCAGTTAATCAAAGTTAATGAACAAAGCTAGCCCTTCATCTTTTCCTAACTTCCTGTCCTTCCTAAATTTCATGTTCCCTTAAATATTCAAGTTGCAGTCTTAGTTATGCTGCAGGCATGAATCAACATTGGCCATCAGATCATCTATATTTATTTGTATTTGTGCTGTCAATCTATCTGTTTCTTTATGAATGCTACATGGATTCAGATACAGAGGGTGGAACCTTACCAAAAAATGGCAAAGTGTCAGTTCCAGTGAGAAAAATGGTGCAAACCACCGGAGGGAATTCTCATTGAATTTTTAGCTTCTTTGCCAAAAAAAGTAAGTGGGCGTGGTTTACACAATCACTCTGGTGGGGCAGGGCCGTTTAGAGTCAAGAAGCGGCTTCAAACAAATCAGAGTGCCACCTTTACAGGTGCCCCGACCAGCGCTGCAGACTAACGGCCTGCAGTCCAGATCCCTGAGATATCCCGACACCCCCACTGACATTCTTCACTGGCAACCCCCCTGACACCTGACATTCATCGCCAGCATCCTCTCACTCAGGGTCCATTCTCTCCCCGTCAATCACACATATACACATGTGCCCAATGGGGCTCCCACTAGGGTCTGCCCTCGCTAGTGCCCACTGGCATAGATTGGTGCTGTAATGTTGGCACCAACCTGGTATTGCCAACCTGTGCTTGGGTCAGTGCCAGAGCACTGCCAGGCATGTCCCTCTACTTACCTTGATGTTCACGGATGTATCCCCACGACTGCCTCACTCCTGGCCAAACCTATTGACAATTATGCCAATATGCTGGTGAATATTCCATGAGGTGGGAAGGTCTGGAAAGATTGCTTGCTGATGACATATCAATGTATTAAAATCAGGTTCCTAGGCTCACAAGGTGTGATTTGCACTACTCCATCGGAGAGGCAGATTGAAAATTCCAAAACCCAATCATGCCAGAGAGAAGTGCATTTTTCGATTCTCTCTCAATTTTGAGCCCACGCCGAGTTTCTCACGAGCGGAGTCTTGGCTCAAAATTGTCCCCAGAACCTTTAATTCTGCTTTTTTCCCAATTTTGTAACCTATCAGCTTTATCTGCTGCTGCACTCTTAACTTTGTACACCTCCCTTCTTGCATTGCTCTGATCACCATTTCCCTTATTCCTACCTGCTCTCTTGTCTTGTGTTCTCTATTTAATTTATCACATCTCCCCAGATCTTCCCAAATTTGATCATTCACCCTCACTCTTTAGTTTAAGGCTTACCCTGCACCAGTTTGTTTGTGGCTCAGATAGTAATCCAGAGATTATTACCTTTTGAGAATCTATTTTCTAATTTAACCTCTAGCTGTTCATACTCCCTCTGCAGACCATCCTTCCTAGTTCTAGCTAGACTGTTGACACCTACGTGGATCACGACCACTGGATCCTCCCCGTCCCACTGCAAGTTATAAACGTTATTACAAGTTATTAAACAGACAACTGGAAATTTGAAGTGCGAATCTTTTTGGGTTCCACTCTTACCAGCAGAACACTGGTGCCTCTTCTGGTCATTCTTCACATTACAACTTAAATAGATAGTATTGGCAGGTTATTCAACACAGTCTGCGATTAAAGCTCACCCCAAATTCAAATAATGTGCACACAAATAAAGATACTTTCCAACAGGATCTGAGGACTAGTGATTAGGATAAGGACCCCTCGCTGATTTTAACTCTCACTATCCCCAGCAATTGACTAATTGTAGTGTCCGTAATGTTGCCATTGCTGAGATGAGTTAACTCACTATGGATCAGAAATCAAGCCTGATATTTTTGGGGCTTTTTGGCTTAGTACCACATTCATAGCACATTTACATACAAATATGAAATAACATTGTTAAAACAGGTTCAAATTATGTTCTTGGTCTATAAAAATACTCACCAAAATCCATTCTGTCATTTGACAATCTATTCCAAGTGTACTGAATAGAAACGTGAGCAGCTACATCTTATGTTAAATATCTCAAATGAACTCTCCCATCCTTGTCACTATCAGTTATCTGCTCAGTGAATATGCAAGAGATATTTTTCACAGGGATAATGGGACAATTTTTCAAATTAACATTCTTGATGTAGAGCTATTTCCAATGGAATTTGCATGCAAAAGTCAATGAGCCTGGCAAGAATTTCATGCACTGACCAAAATTCTGAAGGGTTTGCTGACTTTCATTTTGCAACTCATGACACGTGCTTATGCTGGGCAAGACTCTACGTCAAATCCATAAAACTATCCACGGTCATGCCACATTATATCCAGTACCTTCACTGTCTCTATTCAAACGATCCATGGTCACAGTATTGTATATACATCTTGAGCAGAAACTTTAAGCAAAGCGTATGGTGATGTAACGTTATAAGACTAAAGCAAAACGAAGATATAATAGCAAAATGAAAACAAAAAGGGAGGAGATTTTAACACCCTGCTGGGAAAGATGGAGAACACATGCAAATAAATTGTGGAAGCCGGATTGTATGAGGCCTGCAAGAGTGGGAAGCGTGACTTGTGGGATAATGTGTAATTAGATGGAATGCAAATTTTTCATTTCCCACCGGTGGGTTTGTTTGTGGCAAGTCAAACATTACACTGGCCTGTGATTGGTCCATATTCCTTTTTTTAACATTATGGCGTAAGGGAGGAGAGAATGGCAACTGATATGGAGGCTTGGGACTGACAAGGGGAGTCAGTAGCGAAGGGGGTTGCAAAGTGGGGTCGGGGGCATGGAGGAATGGAAGAGACATTCACAGGAGGACAGAAGATGGGGTGAGAGGCATGGATGTTTTTGCTACCCTCTGCTGGCATTAACTGACGACACAGACACATATTGACACTCACTGAAAGTCTGATTTATACAGCTTTTATTCAATTCACTTAAGACTTCAGTTATGTGTTTATTTTAAACAGTTACATACGTTTCAAGACACACAAATTGAACAAAAATATACTACCCCAAAGGAGAGAACTTGGCTAGGCTCACTCTGCAGGGTGTATGCTGTGAGTTTTCAAAGTTTCAAAGTTTTCAAAGAACAAAGAACAATACAGCACAAGATCAGGCCCTTCGGCCCTCCAAGACCATGGTACCTGACTAAACTAAAACCATATGCACTTACGGAGGCCTTATCCAGGGGCTGGTTTAGCTGGGCTAAATCGTTGGCTTTTAAAGCAGACCAAGGCAGGCCAATTCCCGTACCAGCCTTCCTGAACAGGCGCCGGAATGTGGCGACTAGGGGCTTTTCACAGTAACTTCATTGAAGCCTACTCGTGACAATAAGCGATTTTCATTTCATTATCCTTCCACTCCCACACTATTCATATATTTGTCTAACTGCCCCTTAAATACTGTTATTGTATCTGCTCCCACCACCTCCCCAGTTAACGCGTTCCATATATTTACCACCCTCTGTGTAAAACATTTGCCTTGCATATCCGTTCTAAACTTTTTCCCATGCACTTTAAACCTATGTCCCTGAGTACTTGACTCTCTTACCTGAGGAAAGAGCATCTGACTATCCACCCTGTCCATGCCACTCATAATCTTGTAGGCCTCTATCAAGTCACCTCTCAACCTCGGTTGTTCAGATTCACCTGAGGAAGGAGCAGTGCTCCGAAAGCTAGTGTTTGAAACAAACCTGTTGGATTTTAACCTGGTGTTGTAAGACTTCTTACTCGGTTGTCCAGTGAGAACAGACCAAGTTTATCTAATCTCTACTCATAGCTAATGCCCTCAAAACCAGGCAACATCCTAGAAAACCGCTTTTGCACCCTCTCCAAAGCATCCACATCCTTCTGGTAGTGTGGTGACCAGAAATGTACAAAATATTCCAAATGAGGCCTAACTAAGATCCTGTACAGCTGCAACATGACTTGCCAATTTTTATATTCAATAACCCGACCGATGAAGGCCAGCATGTCGAATGCCTTCTTGACTACCTTATCCACATATGTTGCCACTTTCAGTGATCAGTGGAAATGCACGCACTGATCCCTGTGAATGCCGCTAATCACAACCTTCCATTCAGAAAAGCACCCTTCTACTGCAACCCTCTGTCTTCTGTGCCTAAGCCAGTTCTGTATCCAACTGGCCAGCTCTCCTCTGATCCCATGTGACTTCTCCTTTTGTATCGGTCTCCCATGAGGTACCTTGTCAAAGGCTTTACTGAAGTCCATGTATACAATATCTACTTTCCCTCATCAAACATCTTTGTCACTTCATTAAAAAACTCGATCAAATTAGTGAGGCATGACCTCCCCTTCACAAAACCATACTGTCCATCACTAATAAGTCCATTTGTTTCCAATTGTGAGTAAATCCTGCCAGTAAGAATCTTTTCCAATAATTTCCCTATAACTGACGGAAGGTTCACCTACCTATAATTTCCTGGATTACCCCTGCTGCCCTTCTTAAACAACGGAACAACGTTGGCTACTCTCCAGCCCTCTGGAACTTCACCTGGAACCAATGAGGATACAAAGATTACTGTCAAGGCCCTAGCAAATTCCTCCCTTGCCTCCTTTAGTATTCTGGGGTAGATCCCATCAGGCCTTGGGGACTTATCTACTTTAGTGTTTTTTAAGATGCCCAACACCTCCTCTATATTAATGAAAACATGACTCAGAATATCTACACACTCTACCCTATACTCCTCATCCACCAAGCCGTTCTCTTTGGTGAAGACTGAGGCAAAGTATTCATTTAGTATCTCGTCCATTTCTTCTGGTTCCATACCTAGATTCCCTCCAATATCCTGAATGGACCAACTCTTTCTCTGACTACCCTCTTGCTCTTTACATATGTACAAAACGCTTTAGGATTTTCCTTAATCCTGTTTGCCAACAACATTTCATAACCCCTTTTAGCATTCCTATCTCCTACCTCAAGTTCCTTCCTATTTTCTTTATATCCTTCAAGGGCTTCATCTGTCCTAAGCCTTTGAAACCTTATGAATACTTACTTTTTCTTTTTGACAAGGTTCATAATGTCCCTCGTTATCCAGGGTTCCCTCTACTTGCCACCTTTATCTTTCGCCCTCACAGGTACAGGTCTTGCCTTACGAATGTTGATCCCGGGGTTATTGCTGTTGAAATCTCAAAGCTATTGCTTTTTTGTAAGCTACAATCCTGTAGCTCAGTGTTCTTCAAAGTCAGGGGGCGCGACCCGCGGGTGGGTCGCGGGCGGGTGTCGGGAGGGTCACGGAGCCGTTGTCCGCGGCTGCAAGCGGCCGCGAACATGTTAAAAAAAATTTGCCCGCATTGCGCATGCGAGCACGATGATCGCGTGCCTGCGCAAATGCGCGCCGATAATCGGGCACGCATGCGCAGTGCGGCCGCTATTTTTTTTAAACGGTTGCAGCTTTTTGTTTTACAAGTTCTATAGTGGTTTTTATTCATTTATTCATTTATTTTATTCATTTAATTTTAATTTTTTTCATTTATTTTATTAAATTTTTTTACAAGTTCGGGGGGGGGTTTATTAATTTTTTTCATTTATTTTACTCATTTTACTTTTTTTTTACTTGTTCAGAGGGGGGGGATTTATTTGATAAAATTTTACAGGAAAAAAATTCTGAACTTTGCACAGATGGAGACTCCATACTTTCCGACACCTGAAGGCTTCACCTTCATCTTACAGGTTCCATTGGAGGAGCGTGTACGAGGGCCAAAGGGACCCAAAACCATTCCTCCAACTTTGTCAGCAGCAAACAAGGTAAGTGAAAATAGTGGGTCGCGCAGGTCGGCCGGCGCGGGTCGCGAAGGTCAGCCGAGTTGGGTCCTGAAGGTTGGCCGGTTGATAAAAATGGGTCCCTGGAAAAAAGTTTGAAGAACACTGCTGTAGCTTCTAGGCAGCATTCGACCTTGAGAGAGTATTGTTCTCGATTTCCTAAAACAAGTGTTATCAGTGAAATATCCAGTAACAAGATGGTGTCTTCCGGTACCCAGGAAAGTCATTCTGCAGAGAGGCCGTTGGTTCTTTTGCCATCATGCTCAGAGCACAATGTTGCCCATCTTCGCCATCAATGTGGAAAGTGCCTGGTGTCCTGAATGTGGCGGGGACAGTCAATTAAGGTAAGGAAATGAAGGGCCCAAAGGGCAGTGTCACTACTGTCCAAATATGGATCCATCAGGTGCTAGCTGACAGATCAATTACAGGACTTTGAATTTGCCTACAAAATTTCAATTATCCCTGATGAGAGTGCCCTCAAGCAATACCCTTTATAATGCATAGAATGGAGGGTGAGCTGAAGTCGCAAGTTTAGCCATGTCCCACAGAGTGACATGTACAACATTGAACACGAACATGAACTTTCAATAATGAATGAACAAAAAAAGCACAACATTGATTCTTCCACAATAAAGGAAATGTGTCTAACACCCATGAAACCATCAATGTGTGCCAACTATGAGGCATGCCAGTACATTTAGATCTGACTAATCCAGTCACAACAAATAACAATGATGCCACATGAATAAAATGAAACCAATGTAATACAAATTTACAAGCAAAATTTTACTTTGAAAAACACCCATGCCACCTTTGTACTCTCAATAAGTCTTTGTCAATGTCAATGTATTTGGGCCATAATGCAGTCTTCCTATTTTACCAAGAGACTGGTTTATTGTCTATCCATACTGTATTATCAGCTGACAGAGGGTTGCACCAATGAAAAGCTATCCCCACGACTGAATTGGACAAGTTTTCCATAATTACTGCCGGCACTTAGAATTTAAATTGAAATTGTGTTAAATTGAAATTTAAATTGTGTGGGACTGGGAAGAAAAGAGAGAATAAGAGGCAGCACATTTCCTGTTAAGATATCACAGACAGCACTGTTGACAACACCCAGGCTAAGTTTCACCTAAAATGAATGACTAATTTAGTTAAGCAAGGAGATGACAGATGTCATTGTCAGCCATGGCTGCAAAGGCTTACAAAAGGACAATGTTCTGATCTCCTGGTCTCATGACGGAACAACCTATTGTAAGGAACTCTCTTATGAACCCTCGTTGGACTCTTTTAGTTCCTGTTCTTTTGACTGTGTTAATTCCTGCACCTGGGCATTGCTGGCATCTACACCTATAATTAAAAATAACAGCTGCAGGATGTGCTTTGATATCAGCGATGACCCATTTTGACAGGCATGGCCAGCAACCAATTAGCTCTCCTAGAATTCCGGGACAAAGCCCTGTTTTCGATAGCGATTGGTGGAACCCTTCCGAGGTGTCTCGAAAGAAAGCAGGCTGCATTTCAGGTTTCAGTTTTGTTCTTTTTGGACAGAGCTAAAGAAGGCTTTAAGTTCCCTCTCCCTGAGGGGGTTGGATCTCTCTCAAAGACCTCAGTTGGAGCCTCTGCTTTCTCCTCAGCTGAGCTGGTCGGCATTCTCTGTTTCTCCAACTCGGTTTTTGGTTCGATCAAGAAGCGGAAAGTACAAGCCCTGATCTCTCTAATCTCATGGGTCACTGTCTGAAGGGACAAGTTTAAAACACTCTCTCTGTGCAGCCAGGTCTGTGAAAGGTTAACTTGTGATTAAAAGGAGGGAGAGATAAACTGATTTTCTTCAATTGATGATCTGTGTTTACAGACCTTCTCTCTGCAGTCAGTTCAGCCTTAGGCAGGTTCAAGTCCAGCGCCACTGCAGGAAGAATGGGCTGTTTAATACCTGTTTTGAAATCCTCAGGTGAAAGATTCTAATATTGTCTCAGTGAGTCAGACAGCCAGTCTGGTGGTGGTCATTCAACTAAAAGTGACTCCCCAAAAATAATTCTACAGCTTGCATGCTCTAATTGAAGACAACTATTAACAGATCCAAACCAACCGATGATTTCAGCACTTCATGACCTTGGAAGACCATTGGCTGCAGCAACAAAGGACAAACTCATGCCCTTTCAATCCCTGTTATTTTGAAACATTTCGCTCACCCCACTATGTGTTTGTCTTGCGTGTGTCTGGGTGGAGGTAGGACAGGGTTTGGGTAATAATTAGATGAGAAAACCATTGTTCCATTCTTATTATATGTTCATTTTTTACACTTGTTATAAATAAACAGTTTTGTTCATATTTTACTTACAAATTTGGTACCTGTAACTCAAGGGTAACTCAAACAGTCAAGGGTTAAAAATCTCAGTATAATATACAAATTTCTGGTTAATTCACTTATGTCGAGACTCTGGGGTCAGTGGGGCTGGAATTGATCGCCCACCTGCCGAGGATGTCATAACACTATTATAATGTCTGTGTTATGCAAATTCTCCCTCCTCATCTATAGTCAAAGATTTAATCAGTATCTCCTAATTGGTTCTTCATTGTAAAAATTGGACGAGTGCTCAATGAAGAGAAGGGTGAGAGGGGAAAACAAATATTTCATCTGATCATTACCAAAGCTGTAAAATGCAAAAGGTGATGTATGCAAAGGATGAAGGAGAAAACTGTGAGAGGCCAAATTAACAGGACAAACCTTTTCAAATGAACCCCCAACCTAGCCAAATGAATTACTATCTGGATTCTCCATCCAACTTCAATAAAAATCATGTCAACTATTCCCTGTTGATATCTCCCGACCTGCCCCCAGCTTCCAACTGTGGCAACATTTGCAACTCTTCACCTCGACCACCGAGACAAATATTGACCTTCATTTTGTTTCTTTTGGAGCAATTCAGCCACAAGTTGCACCTGGTGCGGAGCCGCATGCATCGGGTGAATCCTGCCAAAGCCCCAGAACTGGCTTTGTGCCAGGCACCAGGCTTAATGCAAGTCACCCAACTTGCTCCACCCGGCGTGATCTGGATCACACACATAATGTGATTTAACTGAACCATTAGGCTTATTTGAATACCAGGAAGCTGTATAAACCCAGCATCTGGGAGTTAATGGCCGTGCCAGTGAGACCTTAACTTGGCGTTGATCACTGGTTTCCACCAAATGTGTACCGGGCGTGGAGGCACTTTGTTGGATCTTGCAGGTTATTAGAGCCCCCATGGGTAGTCGGGGACAGGGCAGAGTAGCACCCTGACACTCCCCCTGACATGCGGGCACCTTGGCAATGCCAGCCTGGGACCCTTGCAGTGCTAGCGTAGCAGTGCCATGGTGCCCAAAAGCCAGGTTGGCATTGCCAGGGGTCAGATCTGGGGGGCCTTGCCCATGAGAGGGAGAGTGAGGGAGTGTTCAAGGAGACAATAAAAGGTTGGGGGTCGGGGTTGAAGAGGGTTCCTAAAAGAGGGGGGAGCCTAAAAGATGTAGAGATCAGGGCAGCTGTTCAAAATGGTGCCCCAATCTGCAAGCAGCCAGTTCTACTGGCGAGCTCAGTGAAGGTAAATCGATTAACTGTGGCCTCGACAGGGAGAAATTCTCCGAGGCCCAAAGAAACAGCAAAGTGGCGTAGAATAGTGGGGTCAATCTCGACGGTGCAGCCGCTGAGAAACACCCTGCCAAATACGCCCAAAAGCGGACTTTCAATTTTTCCCCTAAATTGCGCCCTTTATCTTTCCCTATTTTCTCGTATCCACTCCTCCCCAGTTGTTATTTCCTTTGCAGCACCTAATTGTCTAATTTATCTTCCTTTTCTCTCCTTCTCCCCACTCTTTACTTGCTTCTCCTCTAATTTCTTACTCATCGTTTCCCGAGTCTCATTCCCTCTCCTTACTGTCTTACTTGTCCTTTCCATTACCTCAACCTCAACCTCCTCCCCTCCTCTTTCTGTCCCCCACTTCCCCCCTCCTTCTTCCAAATATTTCTATTCTCCTCTCCTATCTTAGCTCAAGTATCTCCTCACGTTCTTACGCCAGTTGACTTAAAAGTTTCCCTTGGTCTTCAATCCCCATGTTCAATGCAAAAAGAGATTGACTATTGTAATTAAAATCATGGAGATTCACTCAATTACATTAAATAAGTAATAATTCAATAGAAAGTATAGAACATATCCTATTCCAAAATTAAAATCCAAACATAAGATTTAACAACTTCAGTGACATAAATTTCCTATGTGTGGACAATAGAATTTATCACCAGAGCAAATTAACTACAGTCATTATAAACTGCAGTTATTTTCCTCTTCTGGCAGTAATGGATGATTTACATAATTTAATCATCTACAAGTGGTACTGAGCCATTACCTCCAATCTCTGATACTACTGGTGTATGAACCAACATTAGAAGAGTTATAAAGTGCTGATTAGAATTTTTAAAATATCAAGAATTTCAGAAATCAATCTTCCTGCTCTCCCAATTAAAATGGTAACTCCAGCCAAGTCCAATACAGAAGAGAATGAAAAATCAACACTCCTTCAGCAAAGGAGTGATGGGGACTCATTTGTCTAGCCTTCCCCACTGCACCATTGTGAGAAATTCAAAATCAGAAGTTTATACTCTGGTATTCTGTCACCTGAATTCCCCTCATAACATCCAGATACCACCTTCCTGGACGTCAAACTAATTTATAGGATAAAACTAATTGTGGAAAATTGGCTAGTATTGTTACTACTCTCCGGATTCTACTTTGCATTTTTTTGCTTGATTCGAATCTTTTACCTTTAAACTTAAAATAAATTCTTAATTGCTGCAGGAAGCACTTAAAAATTAACCTATGATGACACTCTTTCTCATGAATATGTGTTATAGATTATGAATGAACTGTTTAACTAGGTGTAAACATGTATTTTTCAAGAGTCATTTTGACTAGAAGAAAGTTTAAAGCATGATGTATATTTGTGTCTCCAGTGTTTTATTCTTCAATGCCTGTTAAAAGGGAATTTCTCCGTGTATATCTCTCCTGATGACTATATCGCCCATGAATATTGATAATGATGTTATATGTACTGCTGTTGCTTATTCAAAGTAAATTTGGTACAACACTCAGTATCCTCTTATTTATGACTGCATCTTACAGTTACACATGTTCAGCATGGCATTGTTCAGAGGTGGTTCCATTTGTTCTCTATGTAACAAGGCATCCAGCTGGCTCATGTAACAGCTAGAACACTGCATAATTTTCCTCAAGTGCTTGTCTATCTGCTGCTGATTATACATTTGTTGTTGGAGATCCCTTTCAATATAACATAGTAAGATTTGAAAAGTTGACATCCTGCCTAAAATAATTCTTCTCCAACATTATAAACGTTACTTTAAATAGTCCATCCAAGGCAATTTTTACGAGTTAGTGTCCTTGGTGCAATAGAAAGGTATATTGGAAATTCTGACAAGGGGATAAAAGTGCTGAATTCCTACCATTCAAAACTCTCTTTATGGAACATTAAATCATAAACTCTGGAGTTTGGCAGCAAGTATACACTTTTTGTAAATCATACTTTAAAATGACCCAAATTTTGCAGTAATAATGATGGTAAAACTGGCAGGGTTAGCCATTATTACTCTTCTGAAACTGACAGCAACTTGTGGAATCCATACAAGCATCATTAAACATTAAATTCAGAAGTTGCAGTCAGTGCTGCAATGTTTCTCTATAGGTGCACAGCTGTAGTAATCAATAAAAAATCATTGAATTGATAAAATCTTACTTTATTGAAGCTATTAGTCTTCCGGTAAAAAAAAGCCTAGAAAAAGTTACACCTTGTTGAATAAGGCATAAATGGGGTTGTAATGACATAAAAAGTTCATAACAACATCTGAAAAATAGCTCCAATGCTGAAAACAAATTTTATGTTGATGGAATGTCAAAGTTGTCCACGATAAAAAAAATACATGTTATTTAAATGATGTATTCCCATGTGTCTATCCCAAAGAATTGTTTCGCTCCCTGTAAAATTCTAACAAAAATGAAGGGTAAATCAGGGCATTTTATTTTCTGGTTTCCATCTGTGACAATACTTCAGAGTAATTAGCTGTTTATAATGACGTTACTATTGTTCAATGCCTGTCAAGAAGAGGGAAATTATTAAATCTTTGTGGGCTGTTTCCCTTGACAGCCATTGTTCCACAGGTGATCACAAAATCTGGACCTTAGCTTATGTGAAGTAAACTATGGGCAGAATTGTATACTCCCCTCCCCCCACCACAGCATGCTTTCTGGTGGCAGAGGCTTGCCGTCGTCCAGCGGCAGGATCTTCCGGTCCCACCAATGTCCACGGCATTGTGTGTGGGTCACCTGTCCCGCTGAGGGGAACCCGCTGCGGGGCGGTGATCTTCAGCAGGATAGGAAGATCCTGCTGCGGGAAGGGCTTGAACATCCCACCCTATATGTGTAGATCTAAATACAGTGATTTGACTTCAATAATCATAGATTGTCATAGAATTTACAGTGCAGAAGGTGGCCATTCGGCCCATCGAGTCTGCACCGGCTCTTGGAAAGAGCACCCTACCAAGGTCAACACCTCCACCCTATCCCCGTAACCCAGTAACCCCACCCAACACTAAGGGCAATTTTGGACACTAAGGACAAGTTATCATGGCCAATCCACCTAACCTGCACATCTTTGGACTGTGGGAGGAAACCGGAGCACCCGGAGGAAACCCACGCACACACGGGGAGGATGTGCAGACTCCGCACAGACAGTGACCCAAGCCGGAATCGAACCTGGGATCCTGGAGCTGTGAAGCAAATGTGCTATCCACAATGCTAGCATGCTGCCCATTTTTAAAAAAAAATTTAAATAATGTTTATTTAGCTCTTATTGCTTTATCATACTTCAGGCCCTGTGGTTCAGAATATAACTAAAAGGACTTAGGAAATGCAATTACTTCTGTGCTCCAAATTCTGATTCCAATGAGTATTTACTCTTAATATTGACATTTTCTTAGTTAAATTCCAATAATGCAAAATTCACATTTTTGAATTTAGATCCAGCTTATATCTTGCAGATCATTAATAGTTTACTTTTTCAGTAAGGGATTGCCTCCTTCATGTTCTTCATGTTTCTAATTCTGAGATCAGGAAATGCATTTCCTGAGATGTAGCAGTTGTTGTCATCTTAGGCTTATGGTCACATCCTTAGAACATCACCTTCCTTTAACTCTAGTAGTTGTCCTGACCTTTGCTGTAAAATGTGCTTATCTCCTTTTATTCTCTTCCAACATTTTGGTAACACCTTCAACAATTTGTTTAACTTTAGAAGGCGTGCTGGGATGGGGAAGTAAATGTGTCACATTAGTCTTTGAAGGAGAGCCAAATCCTGCTTCAGCATTTCTCCATCTGTTTTGAAATAGATTTTTCTTATCATCCACTGCTCCAATTGTGGATGTGCACCCAGTGGAACGGAAGGAAAATAAAGGGTGACAAAAGGCCATTCAACCATCAAAGCTTATCGTTTTACTACTTTACTGCTCCGATTGTAGCATCCACCTGCATTTTGAAATATTTGCCTTTATTATACCATCTGACTCATTGTTCTAAACATTTATCACCTTTTCAGCAAAATAGTTACTTCCTATATCCGTTTAAGATGTAATTTTCAGTATTTAATATTTTGTTTCCCAGTACAACTCTCTTGGCTTTCTTTAATGTAATGTTTTTCGATTATTTATACGATTTGAAACACCTAACGGTGCCTTTACTACCTTCCTATTGGATGGTAAATCACAGAATTGTGTAATTATACTGCACAGAGAAGGCCTTTCAGGACATTGTGCCTGTACTAACTCAGTAAACCCACTATCCTCATCCTTCCCAATGTCCCTGCAATTCTTCCCGACAAATATTTAATCAATTCTCTTTTAAGAAAATATCAGCAGAAGAATTAAGGGCAGGTGTAGATCTTTAGACCACTCAAGCCCAGGCCACCATTTAATATGACCATGGCTGATCTTAATCCCAGAAGGCAAAAACAGTTCGGACCAGTATTATTTCCACAGCATTTTACTGGTGACCCACTTTAAAGTATACAAGAAAAGTTCAGACCATTCTACTTATTTTCCTTTTTTATGGTTTGTTCCTTAATTCTATCTCAATTCCAATTTCCTGCCTGATCTCAAAATCCTTTGGTTCCCTGAGAGACTATTGATCTTACGACTTGAATGTACTCAATTGTTAAGCATCTACATATCCCTGCTGTAGTTCATTGAAAAGATCCACAACTCACTGAGAAGGGTATTTCTCCTTATCGCAGTCCTAAGTGATTGACTCTTTATTTTTCCAGCTCTATATCTACCTATGTTTAAGATTCCCTAACCAGGGAAAACAACTTTCCAGTGTCTACCTTGTGAAGCCGCTTACGAATCTTATAAATTTCAATTAGGTCACTGTCATAATATACACACAAGTATATGATGGTGCACAGACAGACATTGATTGACACACAGGATGACCGATGAACACACAGAACACAGCAGCCAATCACCAGACAGGACACGGCCACTATAAAGCCAGAGGGCACTAGTTTTCCCGCTCTCTTGGGATGCAGCCTCTGAAAAAGTCAGAGCCTGTGAGCAAAAGTAGAACATCCACCATGTGGTAGTAAGATAGTCTGGTCAGGTTAGCCTCAGGTCTCCAGTCAACTCAGCATAGTGTCAACCCACAGTTAAAGTATGTTTAATAGTTAAGAGTTCAATAAAATAGAGTTGCATTTATTCAAGAGTTGGAAGCCTGTCTCTTTCACTGCTATGGTAAACGCAGTCCTCGCAGACCCAGCTTACCCAACACATAAATCACCTCTTAATTTTCAAAACTGCAGAGAATATCGGCCCAAATTAAACAGACTCTCATCATAGGCCGAACCTTTCAAATAAGAAACCAATCTGGCGAATCTTCACACTACTCCTCCAAGGCAAGAATGTTGCTCCCTAAATATAGGGCTGGATTTCACATGGTGGAGGGGGATGGTGACTGCCATACTCGCCCTCCCCCCCCATCCCCCTCCTCCCACCCCACCATCCCACCACTGCAAGAGTTGGCTGGCAGCCAAAGCACCTGCAACGCATTGCCGATGGGTTGGAAAAGCAAAGAGTAGCACTTCCCCCCCTCAATGGGAGGAGGTTTTGACCTCAAGACAGGCGGCACGGGAGCACAATGGTTAGCACTGTTGCCTCAAAGCATCAGGGTCCCAGGTTCGATTACCAGCCAGGAATAAAAAATAACCCAGGGGCTAATAAGAATAAGGGGCTGGATTCTCCGCTGGTGGGATGCTCCGTTTTGCCCGGGGTTTCCCGATGGCGTGGGGCTGTCCTACAATGGGAAACCGCCATTGACCAGCCGGCATAATGGCGCATCCCGCCGGCGGGGTGAACCTGAAATGTGGTGCGGCGCAGAATACAGTCCGAGAAATTTAAAGCAATTGGCATCAACAGAGAAAAGGTATTAGGGAATTGTAAGTGACCAAAAACCAACAAATTCTCAAGGCATACATCCTATGATTCACCCCATCTAGCCTCCAGAACGCAAAGCCCCCCACGCCCTTCCTGTGCTTCCTTATCCCTCCGGATATCGTACTGTCCAACCACCCTCCGGATTCATCCGCTTTTCATGTATGGGCCTCCTAACAGTCCCAGCAACACCTGCTACAGGGTTCTGACATTTATGGGACTGCTAGAACTGTTGTCTAATCATATTGGCAACTCTTAATAATAATAATCTTTATTAGTGTCACAAGTAGGCTTACATTAACACTGCAATGAAGTTACTGTGAAAATCCCCTGGTCGTCAAACTCCGGCACCTATTTGGGGACACTGAGGGAGAATTCAGTACGCCCAATTCACCTAACAAGTACGTCTTTCGGGACTTTGTGGGAGGAAACCAGAGCACCCGGAGGAAACCCACGCAGACACAGGGAGAATGTGCACACTCCACACAGTCACCCAAGGTCGGAATCGAACCCTGGCACTGTGAGGCAACAGTGCTAACCACTGTGCTACCGTGCCACACCATTAGATGTAAAATAGTGGTTCAATGGTGCTGTTATCTGCTGCTGGTTTCTAAAACAGTCCTATACCATTATTCTATGCAACACCCCATGTCTTCTTCTAATCTAATACCATGGGCGCACCATTCTTGAGTATGAGCCAAAAGTCTGGCTTATTTGCATAAAGTTTCTGGATCATGAACACATGTCTGGTGTTTAACGTAGACAGTATATAAATACTAATTTAGTTAAACACTTGAAATAAACTGATTTTTCACACTGTTCATTATTAAGAGTTTTGGAAATTTAACTCCAAGTACTCAAAATGAACTCAAAGCACAGGGCCAAATTATGTGGTGTTTTACCTAAACTGTTTTGGATTTGTAGTCTTCTCCTTTCCCATACAGAGTGAAATAATTTTAATGCCCAACAGGCAAGATATTTTACCATTTATAATTATAAATATTTAGATGAAAAAAACTTACATTTCTGCTGTGCAAAGTTCACAATTAAATATGTTTTTCTAGTTACTAAGCAGCTGAATATTACACTTCAAACAATAGAGTAACAGTAAAGATTACAGTAAGCAGTCAAAATTAAACCGCAGAATCGCAGAATTGTCACAGTCCAAAAGGAGGCCCATTCAGGCCATTGTGTCCACACCACCTCTCTGTATAAGCAACTCATTTAGTCTTCTGTCTCCCATTCATGACCCTACACAGCCTTTTTTATCAGAAAGCAGTTTAATTCTCTTTTTCAGTTGCCTATGAATTTTAAACTTCTATTAGACAATTATCCCGCATTGGGAACGATTCCAAATGTAGAAGAATTACAACCAGTCCTAACTTCTGG
Organism: Scyliorhinus canicula; assembly: GCF_902713615.1. Taxonomy (NCBI): domain Eukaryota; kingdom Metazoa; phylum Chordata; class Chondrichthyes; order Carcharhiniformes; family Scyliorhinidae; genus Scyliorhinus; species Scyliorhinus canicula. The sequence continues at coordinate 72,924,096 of NC_052152.1, forward strand.
GTCACTATAGCACGAATACCCTCCCCTACCCCCCATGGGACCCCCCAACTACACACTCCCAGCATCCCCACAGGATGGCCCAACTGCCGTCTCTTCAACCTGACCACCCCCACTGACAACTACCCTGATTACCCACCCCCATTGACCACCCACTACACCGCATCCACCCCCCCCCCCCCCCCCCCCACCCCACGCTGCTCTGATCAACCCCCTGACCTCCCAACTCCCCCAATTACAATTTGGTCCCATCCACGCATTGAGCATCTGATTCCACTCCCGCCCCACTGACCACTGGGGAACCCCCCCCCCCCCCCCCCCCCCCCTTGGCCTCCCGACCACCACCCCAGCAACCCATGCTTCCCCACTGACCATCGAAGCTCCTCCTTACCATCAAACCTCCATCTCCTCGACCTCTCCAATCCCCCACCCCCTCCCACTGACCACCTGCTATAAAAAGGTGAGCGTGGCTACTTTATCTCAGACCTTCCTTTCCTTGATATAAAGCCTCGGAAAGCCACTATACTACACTAGCCTAGCCTGAGGCAGAAGGCCGGACAAGAAAAGAGTGGCTTCATTTCCAGATAGCTAAGTAGAAGCTGTGTGGATCAGACTCTGATTGCCATAGATGTTACGGAGCAGTGTCTTCTACAAGTTCAACATAGGCTCCTTGGTCTGTTACTCTATAAACCCCAATGAACAAAGCCTCTGATACTGTATATTTTATTAACTGCTCTCTCATCCCACCCTGCCACCTTCAATGATTTATACACATATACACCCCCTGCCTCTACTCCTGCACCCCTTTAGAATTGTACTTTATCTTATTTTGTCTCTCAATGTTCTTCCTAAAATTAATCACTTCACATTTCTCTACATTGAACTTCATCTGCCACATGTCTGGCCATTCCATCAACTTGTCGATGTCATTTTGAAGTTCTACACTGTTCCTATCAGAGTTCACAATGCTTCCAAGTTTTGTATAATTTCCAAACTCTGAAATTGTGCCCTGTGCACCAAGGTCTAGATCATTGATATATTTAAGGGCAGCGGTGGTACAATCGTTAGCACTGCTGCCTCACAGTGCCAGGGACCCGCGTTTGATTCTGATTTTGGGTGACTGTCTGCCTGGGGTTTGCATGTTCTCCCGTGGCTGCGTGGGTTTCCTCCAAGTTCTCTGGTTTCTCCCACAGTCAGTCCAAAGGTATGCAGGTTAGGTGGATTGGCCATGCAAGTTGTCCCTTAGTGTTCAAAGATGTGGAAGTAATGTGAATTGGCCATGATCAATGTGTGGGATTACGGGGATAGGGAGGTGTGGGCCCTGGTAGAATGCTCTTTTGGACAGTTGGCGCAGACACCATGGACCTAATGACCTCCTTTTGCACTGTAGGGGTTCTTCTATGGACATATCAGGAAAAGCAAGGGTTCCAATACTGACATCTGGGGAACTCCACTGCAAACCTTTCTTCAAACCAGAAAATGTCCACAAAACCAATACTCTTTGTTTTCTGCCACTCAGCCAATTTCATACCTATGTTCCTACTGTCCCTTTTATGCCACGAGCTTTAACTTTGCTCACAAGTCTTGAATTGCACAGTATCATACAGTTTTTGGAAGTCTAATGTTCACCACATTAAAAGCATTCCCTCCATCAGTATCTTTGTTAACTCTTCAAGGAACTCCAGCAAGCTAGTTAAACACAATTTCCCCCCGCAATATCCATGCTGGCTTTCTTTTATTAACCGGCATTTGTCCATGCGACTATTAATTCTGTCCAGAATTATTGTTTCTAGAAGTTTCCCCACCACCAAAGCTAAAATGACTGGCCTGTAGTGCTGGGCATATTGTTACACCATTTTTTGAACAAGGGTGTGACATTTGCAATTCTCCAGGACTCTGACACCCTTCTGAGTCCAAGGAAGACAGAACAATTATGGCCACTGGATGTGTAAGTTCCACTCACTTTCCTCAGTTTCATTTTTAAAAATAAATTTAGAGTACCCAATTAATTTTTTTCCAATTAAGCGGCAATTTAATGTGGCCAATCCACCTACCCTGCACATCTTTGGGTTGTGGGAGCGAAACTCACGCAAACACAGGGAGAATGTGCAAACACCACACTGACAGTGACCCAGGGCCAGGATTGAACCTGGGATCTCAGTACCATGAGACAGCAGTGCTAACAACTGTGCCACCGTGCTGCCCAACACTTTCCTCAGTATCCTTGCATGCATTTCATTCACTCCTGATGCCTTATAAGTGCAGACAGCCCATCCAATATCTCCCATCCAATATCAATTGTAAACTCTTCCAGTTTCTTAATTATCTCCTCTTTCCTGGCCTGAGTAGCACCTTAGCACCTTATTCCTTGGGAAAGATAGATGAAAAGTATTCAATTAATACCTCAGCTATGCTCTCCATCTCCATGGGTCAATCTCCCTTTTTATCCCTAATTAGCCCTATTTCTCCTTTCACCATTCTTTCAATATTTATGTGCCTGAAGACGACTTTTGGATTGCCTTTTATATTGATTGCAAGTCTATTTTCATACTTCCTCTTTGCTTCTTTTGTTTGCTTTTTCACCTCCCGTCTACACCTTCTATATTCAGCTTGATTCTATTTTCTTCCTGATATCTATCATAATTGTCATCCATGGAGCTCTGGTTTTATTTGCTCTACCTTTCACTTTTGAGGCAAAATACCTTGACTCTGCCCAAACTATCTCCGCTTTGAAGGTAGCCCATTGTTCAGCTGCTGTTTTTCCTGTCAACCTTTGACTCCACTTTATTTGGCCTAGATTCTTTTTACCCCATTGAAGTTGTCTATCCCCCGGTTAATTAATTTTACTCTGGATTGTTCTTTGCCCTTTTTCATTGTCAGCCTAAACCTTATGACACAACCGCAACAACCTTTTCAAGGACATTGCAGCAGTTCATATCATCCAGAGCAAATCAAAATCATCAGGATATTATTACAGAATTGAAAATAAAACAATGATACATTTGTGAGTGTGCAAACAGCGTGGCTCAGAGTTAAAATACCCAATGGTTTGGGCCATGATTTGCTGCTGGCATTACCCTACCAGATTCCAATGCATTTGCATTGTTCATATAAACAGTTAATTACAGTATTCATTCTTACTGATTGTTGTTCATTAATTCATGGCAATTTAAGATGCCTGCTACAAATTGGACAATGAAACGTGTGCGGAAAACTTAATTAGAAACAAATGTAAATTCACACAACAATTTTTCAAACCATTATTGATCTGTAGAAAGGAAATTAAATCTGGCCTAGGTGGAAATAAAAGTCCTAATTATGCTAAAATATTCAGATTTATATGAAAGTAATAAATATAAATTTGTTTTAAATTATCAAATAAGTAAGACACACTCATAGTTCAATAGTGCACCAATTTGTTACACTGCAAACTTATAAGATAAGGGTAATTGCGATTAGAAAGGCAAAATGAAGACATATAGCTAAAATTGTCCCAGCAATATAATACAAAGTGAATATGCATATTGATTTGATATCTTTATGTTTCACAGCCATGCAGACATCCTCAAACTAATGGCTATGCTAAATCTTCCATTTAAAATAAAGTCATATTCAGTACATCTATTTTAATGAACAGTGTTTCTTCTTCACTGAGAAACCTAGTTAAAAGACTAAAGCCCATAATGTCGGACAAGGTGGAAGAATATGAAATCAGAAAGGAAATGATTTATACAAGGCCTTATCATGTATTTTAAATACATCTCAAACTGTTTGGCATTCTGTGAAATACTTTGAAACACAGAACTTGGAGCGCAAAATGGAATGCCATGCTCCAGTGCCTCGACAGTGGCATGAATGCGTTCTACACCGTACATGCAGTAAACATGCCATTGAAGTGACTGTCCTAGTATTCTATGGGGCTCCCAAAATGCTCCACCTCCACCAGGAGGAATTATCGATGGCAAGTGTCACTTGCAGTTTTAAAAGTCAGGAAACTGGCGAGTTCACTTGTGATTTTAAAAATGGGAATATAGGCGCCGTGGCTGCTTAGGAACGGAATTGCTGTGTACAGCATCTTATGGTGGTGGAAAGATGGAACTGTGCCAACCTGAAACTCTCTTGATTGAATCAATTCCCAAGCAACGAAGATCCTTCAGGGGGATCCTTCATCGGGGGGGGGGGGGGGGGCCTCATGGACGGTGTGGTGGTATGATTAGCATAGCTGCCTGCCATTGGTGCAGAACACCGGCTTACCATTGGCCCTGGTCGGTCATGTGCCTCTCGACCGGTTGGTTGAGACCAGTCATGTGACGGCTCCCCGACTGGTCGAGAGGCTGAGTTAACCCCGCCTCCAGGGCGGGGTATAAATACCCAGTACTCCTGGCGGTCGTCCATTTACTGTAATCGACCGCAGGGCTAACATCTAGCTGATTAAAGCCATACTTTTGTCCAGCAACTCGTCTCGCGTTCAATTGATGGTACATCAGACGGCCGGGGCAGCGATCGTGCGGCATTGATCCGCGGGCGTGTGCAATCTCGGGGGGACCTACGTTACTGGTGCTGCTCTGCGGTGAGTCCGCCATGTTCCACGGGGCAGCTGCCGCAGGCGCAGACTCCTGACTGGAAGTACAGGGCCCTGCGCGGACTCCCAACTGGAAGTACAGGGCCCCGTATCCACAGCCAGAACTTCTTAAGGAAAGTCCAGAATGAAACGCCCGTGTTTTGACGTTGGCGTGGGGACATAGCCCCATTATTGGAGAATTCAGCCCCTGATGTCTGAAAGTCATTGGAGCAGTCAAGGGTTAAAGATCTTCGGAACACAAGAAGTATTGGTTAATTCACTTCTGTTGGGACACCGGTGTCTGTGGGGCTGGATTTGACAGCACACTCGCCCAGGGTGTCTAAACACACAAACAAGGGACATCCCTTAACATAAATGATCTAGTTTATGTTGTAATACAGGTTGAGCATGACTTACCCCAAAATGCTTGGGGCCAGATGTGTATCAGATTTTGGAATATTTCAGATTGCAGAATATAATTTTCAAGTGGGCAAAATGGCCTGTTCATGGGACCTGTGCATGTGTGGCTCAATGGGACCTGTGCATGTGCAGCACTTTGGGACCTGCACATGTGCAGCACATTGAGACCTGCACATGTGCAGCACTTTGGGACCTGCACATGTGCAGCACATTGAGACCTGCACATGTGTGGCACTTTGGGACCTGCACATGTGCGCCGCTTTTGGACCTGTGCATTTGCGGCACATTGGGGCTGCGCATCGCCCGGGAACCTTGTGGGATTTATCACTTGTCACATCAAGTCGGTGCTCGAGAAAAGTGCGGATTTCTGAATTTTTGGGTTTTAAGAATTCCGGATAAGGATACTCAACCTGTATAAGCCAATTGTAGCAGATTGCCTTGGATTTAATGTCATGCAAGAAATCTCTCTGTCTCAGTCTACCTCCGTGTTTTAATCTAACTGTGCATGTGGCAATCTCTACAGCCTGCACACCTCGGGCTGCTGGTTTTAATTTTAGGTATGGGCCTCTTTTTAAATCCGGCCCTGCAACCTTATCAGTCAGATACTGGGAGCAATCAGCTGACCTGCTGTCAATTCTGCTTCAATGTCGAAAGCTTTGATTTTCTTTCCTTCTTAATTTATTTTTTAAAATCCGTTCCTCGTCATCAGCATTCTTTTTATCCTATTATGTTCAGGGCTCTCAGGACTTAAGAACTCAAAGTTGAAGCACGTAGGGTTGAATGCAAAGAACAATGCAGATTTATTGAATAGCTGTTAATACTACAAAGGCTTGAAGTAGACTGAGGCAAAGCAGCTGATGACATCCCAAACCATACACGTGACTAGACTCTTAAAGTCACCACGCACCAACACAACAACCTCAAATATATAACAACTCCCTGGATGTTCTCCTCCAGGCTATTAAAGCGAGACTGGCGGCCCTCTTACCTCGGGAGGGAGGGAGGGCGGGAGGAGGCCGCCTCGCCTAACAAAGCAAGCTTGGTGAAATGTGGCAGAGAAGACCAGTAGCCTTGGAGTCACCTGGAGAACCTGTCTGCGGTGCCACAAGCACATCAATTGCCTCCTCTGTTCTGCCAGGGTAAATGGCAAACCTCTGACCTTTTTGAGGGGACACTGCAGCAATCATACACAGTGATTAGGTGTTGTGTTTACTCTAATATTTGTGGCCACTAATATTATTCTCCTGCGTTTCTATTTCCAGAGGGTATTGATGTCCTAAGTCAGACAGTGGAGGATTCCATCCAGGCCATGAGTGTTATAATTTCCTTCCTCCATCAAGATATTGTTGGCTCCCATAAAAAGCCACACCCAACATACCAATTAATGGAAGCTGGAGATGTGCACAGAACTGCACATAATCATTTTATCACTGAGCTCAAGAAGCCCCCTGGTTCTCTCGGCCTAACTTTTTGCATCAGTCCTGAATTTGAAGTATTGGTTGGCCTTCCTGAAGAGGACATCTGCAGCTGATTGGGAGATGCTGCATATAGCTCCAGTTGAAGCTGAGATAGAGCCACAGTGACCATGACAGCCACTGCTATCAGATGCCCACCAATGTAATCGAGCTCATCTCCTCCACAATCATGGATCACAGATCTCAGAATCGTTACAATCTTCAACAACACTGTCATTCTGACATCTGGTGATAGCTCATCCATTGCCTATACCTTCTGGCCACTGCAGATATTAAGCAGTGGCCTCTGAGCCTGTGCCCTCTGGCAGGAGTCTGTCTGCTTCCATTTGCCCACTTCACCCTCCTTCTCAGGTTCTCCACCTCATTAGAGGAACCTCATCCAGAATTTAGGATGTCCATGCTACCTGGGCACTGCTGGCTTCACTCTCCCAATGAATGTTGAAATGTTATCCAGCCCACTGCCCTTTTAATAATAATAATAATCTTTATTAATGTCACAGATAGGCTTCATTAACACTGCAATGAAGTTACTGTGAAAATCCCCTCGTTGCCACACTAGGGCGCCTGTTCCAGTACACTGATGGACAATTCAGAATGTCCAATTCACCTAACTTTGGGACTTGTGGGAGGAAACTGGATCACCCGGAAGAAACCCACGCAGCCACGGGAAGAACGTGCAGATTCCTCACAGACTGTGACCCAAGCCGGGAATCGAACCCGGGTCCGTGGCACTGTGAAGCAGCAGTGCTCGGCCCCTCTTCAATGATTCCCCTGCCAGTGGGACTAACTGCTCAAGCAGACCTCAATCTAAAACAAGTGGTGGCCCTACTCTCTCCTTTCAATGAAAAGAAGATGCCAAAGTGCACAACTGCTAGCGCAGCAATACCAACAACTGCTGTCATGTTGCTAATCTTTAAATGTTGCTGGGGTCCCCACCATTCTGTGTCATCATGTGCTGCTCACAAAATTATAAGACACGTGTAGAATCGCTTTCAAATGTCTCCTCCATTATCTTATCTGGCTTTTAATTACTTGTTTAGGAATTGCCAAAGGAGTTCCCACTCGACTCTCTACCAGGCCTGATGATATTCTCATCTCCTGCAATTTTCCCAACCATCCTCACCCCCTCCCCACTCGCCCCCCCCAACCACCCTGTCACTATCTGTCTCTCAAAGGTAAAATCTTGGCCAGAGTTTCAAGTCTGTGACCTTTCAAAGATCATTGGCCTAAAAAGTCGACTGAAGCAAGGGGTTGTAGCCACCCAAGATGGACACTGGGCTACAAAATGGAGAACTGCTAAGGCTGCAGGGAGAAAACAGTCTTAGCAAGGACAAGCAGTTTGCAGAAGGCTAATTAGCATTCTGCACATACAGAAACCAGTTTATGGCCAGGTGCAGAATCTCAGCTAAAGGTGTAAATGGCAACAACGATTTACATAGTAATGAGGTGATCCAGATCCAGGCCCACACAATAGAAACATTTAGGTTTGAATGGATACTTTGAGTAGACGCCCAGACGAAACGGCACCAGAAGTATCCATCACAAAGCACCATAGAGACCGCCCCACCCATCGAGAAGCGACCCTCAGATTGGGGGGTTTGGAAAATATCGATTGGGAGAAGACCCAATCGATATACAGCAGGTAGAGACCGCCCCGAAGAGGCACGGACTTTGGGGGGGACCTATAAAAGTAAACCCCGCACATGGTCCGGTCTGTTGTTGCTCCGGCTTGCTGTTGGTTCCTGTTTTGCTCCAGCTCCGCTTTGCTGATACATCGCATCCTGACTCCAGTTCCATCACCAGCCGTTGAGCCACCAGCCATCGAACTGTAAGTGTCACCACAACGATCGCTACGTGAGCCAGACTTGCTAGACCCTGACGACCTTGAGAGTTGCAGACCAAGAACGGGATGAAGGCCTCGCTCCCTGACCTTGCCTGTTCCTGTTTAGATAAGTATTTTAGTCGTTTAGTTTAGAAGTATCTTAGTCTCTTTAGCGTATGCATGTGTATTTATTATATTTGTTATAATAAATATCAATCGTTTGAACTTACTAATCGGTGTACAGATTTATTACTTTGAACCTGACCTTGATATACTTGTGAGGTGTCTAGATACGACACCTGGCGACTCCTGAGCTGAATTACATACACAGAGCTGTAGTAGTGTTAAGCACACGGCCTTTAAACGGAGGCGTGTTAATACACTCCAATAAAACACGTAACACTCAAGTAAAACGTGCAACAGGGTGACATTCTATGTAGGCCATCAAATTCCTTTCACTGAAGTCAGCTTTTTTCCATCAGTGGCCAATGAATTGAGTTCATGGCCTGCCTCCAAGAACTGGAGCCCTATCAGAGAACCAGGAGTTCAACAGCCTCAGCAGTGCCACAGCCAGCGATGGCCAGTGCTGAATCTACAGCTCCTGGGAGAGCTTAGTGCCAGCAGAGCTGATAGAATTATGTAGGGTAGGTTGGGCCTGACAGCAAGCCCCAGCAAACTGAGTAGGAGATTGTGGGGGGGGGGGTCATGGTGTACCTTGTGAAGTCTCATGCATGGGGGGGGGGCTATTTGGGAGGGCACATCTTGAGGCACGGAGTGTCCATGAGGAAGACACTCCCCCAAACCCATTGGATAACCACCAAGAATTACCTAGTAATCTCCCAAATGACAGTGTGTCCTCCCAACACAGGCAAATGCCTGGGTGGAGGGTAGCTGGAAAATTTCTGTTAATTGACCCCTTAAGTGGCAGCAAGGTGGCGCAGTGGTTAGCACTGCTGTCTCACAGTACGGAGGTCCCAGGTTCGATCCCAGTTCTGGGTCACTGTCCATGTGGAGTTTGCACATTCTCCCCGTGTTAGCGTGGGTTTCGCCCCCACAACCCAAAGATGTGCATGCTAAGTGGATTGGCCACACTAAATTGCCCCTTAATCGGAAAAAAATGAATTGGGCACTCTAATTTCTTTTTTAATTGACCACTTAAGCAGCTTAATTCTCTTGGCAGGCGGTAGCTCTCCCACATTTCCCGCCACTGTCTATATGCTATGGCTCCTGTTCTGATGTTCTTCCCACCAAATTGCCTGTCCTCGCCTTTCCAGCCCTGTCCCTAATAGGTCCGGAAGAACAAGCCAATAACGTTTTGCAATTTAAGCAGCCTAGGTAAAATGTCAGTGAGATATTGGATCTTGGTTGCTAGGCTGGGGATAATGATCCAAGATTTTCTCCCCAAAACTTGATTTTGCACCCAGAAAATAGATGCATACAGACTGAATTTCCCCCCCAATGTGATGAATCTTGACATATAGCGAGATTCAAGAACTCTATGTATGCCATAGGAGGAACAAGAGAAGTAATGATTATACGCAGCCCTCAGACTTACAATACAATTTACAACTTACCTGAAAACCACGGTGTAAGTTGAATTGTTGTAAGCTGGAACTGATTTTCCCATAGGGGCAATGGTATAAATGGGGGATTGGTTCCTGAACAAATGCCGGAAATCACTAATGGATCACCCGGTGGTGCTAAATGCACTCGACTCTTGCCCTGTCAAATCGCTGAGACATCTGTGCCTCAGCACAAGTTCCTCAGATAGTGTGGGGGATATAATGAAGCTATTTGATCACTGTCAGTTACCTGTTTAACTTTGAACTTTTGTGAGTCTCAGCGCATATAAAATACAACGTAAGTATATAAATGCATTAAAATCGCCATGGTTGTGACAAAAAATATTAAGTAGATAAAACACTCGTTTCCAACAAGTCAAACAGAACGTCAATGCACACGTATGAATGTGCTGGCGTGGTGTAAAGTCAAAACCAATAATGCAAAGTCACAGTGGGGTGTCAATCTATAAACATTGTAGATGCTGCTTGTCATAACTCAATCGTCATGAAGCTGAGGACTGCCTGTAGTGGTAGCTTTGGTATATATAATACAGGATAAGAACAAGTATAATGGAAAGAGAAGGGTTGTAGTTTGGATTTGAGAGAGGATCACCTTTTCGATGGCAAACGTTTTCTTGTAACGGACTGAAAGAGTTAAGAGAGATTCTTGGCGAGTCTTACCACAATAGGAAGCTCATTCAATTTTGGTTCGACTCAGGTCTTCTTTTAATTTTAACTATTTGGTGATAGTCTTGCATTCTTCATGCTGAGGTATTAGCATCAGAGAATGGTTGTTATCTAAGGAACCCCCAGCGTAATTACAGAGGAACTTGCATTTACATGTCTAACCACAGTTTCTGCCGGGATTCTGCCGAAGTTAGGGTAGCCGATCCATATAACACCTGAGGAGATTCCAGGAGAATGTTTTAGAATCAGACCCTGCCGGGTTAGGTATGCACAGCAAAATGCAAATTGCCTTTTCTCTGTCCCAAAACAGTGCCTTAATCCCAGCCTCAAACAGCACTCAATGTTTTATGAATTATTTATTTTCTCGCACCAGCCATTTTTGTCCCCACTAAATGAAATTGCATAGTTCTGATTAGAGCTTAATTATGCTTACTTTCACAACAGAATGACAGTCTCTAACAATTGTGATAACATTAATCAGATTCATTTTACAGAGTGCCTTCAAAGTCAGCAAAGGAGGAAACCCTTCAGCCTATCAAACTAATGGTGTAATTCTCCCAAAAGATTTCTAAGTGCGGTCTCTGGTGGGAAACAAGGTGCAATTCCTGCCAGGTGAATCAACACGATCCAGATCGCACTCCACCCTCACTTGGACATTTTTTTGGACCCGGGGTAATTTGCAACATGGGACCCAAAGAAGTCAGCAGGAATTTGGGGCATTTTTTTTGAAAGACGACCCAATCTCAGAAAAACACTACAGCACCCCTCCCCACTGCCCCCCAATCACTGGAAAAGTTCCCCCCACCTCCCATAATTGTTGGCAAGGTCCCCCCTCCAAATTGCTGGCAAGGTTCATGCTAATCACTGGCAAGGCTCCCCAAAATGAACAACACCCCACTATAGCTTCACAATCCTGGCAAGGCATCCCACCCCCACCCTGCAGTCACTGGTAAAGTTCTCTCCCCCCATCCAAATTGCTGGCAAAGCCCATCCCAATCGCTGACAAGCCTTCCCCAAATGAACAACACACCACTATGACTTCATCAAAGGCCACCCTCCTTCAAGGTGTCTCTTCATGCTCCTCCCCCTTCACCCTCCCCCCCTCCCTCAGATTCCCCTTTCAGGTCCCACTCCTGGTAGTTTCAAACTGCTACTGCCTGTGGCACCCCGACAGTGCAAGCCTGGCATTGTCCTCAGGCACTCTGGCAATGGCAACTCTCCTTTGGCATAGCCTGGAATTCTCAGCAAGCCCAGAGGCTAGAAAAGGTGAAAGTGGAATTAAATTAAATTCGGGGAAAAAACTTCAAAGGTTTCCAACATTTAAAGGGTGGTCTATTGCCTTCATCTGACAGATAATTGAATTTATCAGGCTAGGAGAGGCATCAAGGTTTTTCAAAGGTACAGATGGAAGACACTTACCTTCATCTGACAGATCTTTGAACCTAACATGTTGGGAGAGCATCAAAGGTTTGCGGGCTGCAGGGGGAAGACTTTTACCTTCATCTGACAGATCATTGATAATGACATGCATGGAGAGACATCAAATGTTTGAAGACTATAGAGGAAAGACTGTTACCTTCATCTGAATAATCAATTGACATGCTGGGAGAGAGTTCAAAAGTTTTCAAGGCTACAGAAGAAAGAATTGCCACATGGCCCCCATCCCAGGAAAGACCCCTGGCATAAGCCCCCCTGAACCCAGCCCAAGCTGCCCTGACCCCACCTCCCCTCAAGGACCCCCCTCAGCACCCTGAAGGTAAGGGTAGAGAGGGTACTCACCCCCTTGCTCTCCCTCGGTAACCCTGGTGACTGGTCCCTGCATTTAAGGACCAGTAAGGGGGGATGCGGGAGCATCCTGGGAGGCCGTAGCATTTCACTTCACTCTTGCTAATGATATTGAAATGGTGCTAATGAGTTCTGATCAGGTTCTGATCTGTTTCTGGTTGGGAACCTGATCTCACCAGGTGGAGTGGGCCAGGAGACTTGCAACTGATTTGATGCCCGACATGAATCCCGTTTTTGGCCTCACGCCTGATTCAATGCGCGAGCGGCAATCCCGGATAGGGTTTACGGCCCCGGAGAATTACCCCCTCAAGTATCTCGAATCCTCTTCAAGTGAAAAGATAATTTCCATCACCCAGTGCTCAAGCATTAATGTTTCTGTTTGCCTACAGTGTTTGCTGAGAATGATCTGGTATGAATTCATTTACTTTCTATGTCAATTTTTAGCACCGCTGAATATTTGTTATGCTAGTGCCTTAAACAGTTCTAAAGAGCAGTAAAAAGTGAAGAATGATGCGTAGAACCATAAAATAAAATAATTTAATTAACCAATAACTGAGTATTAGTTGCTATTATCAGTTACAGAAGTCAATAGTTACTGCACCTCTAATGAGCACCTTCATTGCCAAGCAAATGCAGCCAGTTCTCTAAGTGGTAGTTTGATCTATGAGGAGATTTGCTTTAGTAAAACTACAGACAAGTCAATACTTCATGCATAATTCAACACTATCTTTATTTTCCAATTTTCTCTGTCTCAGAGAGCGAACAGTATATAAACTTTCCAGGGACTAAATAGCATTGTCGTTTGTACATTTCATGTTGAAAACCTAAGACTTTAATTCAGTAAATGCTGATGAAGGTACTTCTCCATAATAGTTACTGTGGAATGTAAATATGAAAAATAAATGGTTGTGAAATTTTAGATCTATTTTAGATCTATTCAGGAAATCCAATGAATTCTAAATATTTCAGTCACTTGCATACCTTTCACATTTTATGCCACAAAAAATTATAAATGATTTGCAATGGGTTGTTCACATTGTTGTTTTTGTTACAAATGTGAGGTAATGCATTTTGGAAGGTCTAATGCAGGTAGGGAATATACAGTGAATGGTAGAACCCTCAAGAGTATTGACAGTCAGGGAGATCTAGGTGTACATGTCCACAGGTCACTGAAAAGGGCAACACAGGTGGAGAAGGTAGTCAAGAAGGCATACGGCATGCTTGCCTTCATTGGCCGGGGCATTAAGTATAAGAATTGGCAAGTCATGTTGAAGCTGTATAGAACCTTAGTTAGGCCACACTTGGATTATAGTGTTCAATTCTGGTCGCCACACTACCAGAAGGATGTGGAGGCTTTAGAGAGGGTGCAGAAGAGATTTACCAGGATGTTGCCTGGTATGGAGGGCATTAGCTATGAGGAGCGGTTGAATAAACTTGGTTTCTTCTCACTGGAACGACGGAGCTTGAGAGGCGACCCTGAAAGAGGTCTACAAAATTATGAGGGGCATATACAGAGTGGATAGTCAGAGGCTTTTGCCCAGGGTAGAGGGGTCAATTACTAGGGGGCATAGGTTTAAGGTGCGAGGGGCAATGTTTAGAGGAGATGTTTTTTTACACAGAGGGTAGTAGGTGCCTGGAACTCGCTGCCAGAGGAGGTGGTGGAAGCAGGCTCGATAGTGACATTTAAGGGGCATCTTGACAAATACATGAATAGGATGGAATAGAGGGATACTACACAGTAAAGGTGGTGGCATGTTGCACTCACTTCTTGTCTGAAGTGTAGAAGATTTTAGTTCAGATGGGCAGCATGGTCGGCACAGGCTTGGAGAACCGAAGGGCCGGTTCCTGTGCTGTACTTTTCTTTGTTCTTTGTTCTTTGTACACAGGATGAGAAAGAAATACATTTATTTAGAGACTGTCACAGCCTCAGGATGTTCCAAAGTGCTTGGTGCCAGTTAAATACATAAGAAATGGAGTCACTCTTGTAAGGTAAGAATCACGGCAGCCAATTTGAACACAGCAAGAGTTCCCAAACAACAATAGCATAATGACCATAATTTAATATTGAAGGAAAAATATTGACCAGGACACTGGGGAGCATTTTCCTGCTCGTCTATGAAATAGTGCCGTGGGATCTCTTCTGTCTGCCTACAAGGGCTGACGGAGCCTTGGTTTGACATCTCATCGAGAGACAGTACTGCTGACAGTATAGCGCTCCTTTGGCACTGCACTGCAGTGTAAATGCAACCCGAGTATCTTCAAGTTTCATTTTTGGGTGGGAACATGATTAAAAGTGAAGTAAGACAGGAAGTGAGTGCAACATATGTTGCACGTTTTGCTATGGGTGTAAAACGCGTTTATTGGGGTGTATTAACTTGCCTGTGTTAAAGGCCGTGTGCTTAACACCACTAGGCTCTGTCTATGTATTTTCAGCTCAGGAGTCGCCAGTTGCCATATAGACAACTCACATATATTCCAAGGTCAGGTTCAAAGTAATAAAACGATACACCGATTAGTAAGTTCCAAACGATCAATATTTATTATACAATTATAATAAATACGCATGCACACACTAAGGGACTAAGCTATGACTAAACTAAGCAAACAGAATACTTAACTACACAGGAACAGGCAAGGTCAGGGAGCGAGGCCTTCGTCCCGGTCTTGGGCTGCAACCTTCAGAAAGCGTGCTGGTCACTGGGGGTCTAGCGGGCTTGGTTCGCGTAGCGAGCGTCGTATTGGCACTTACGGTTCGGCGGCTGGTGCTCAACGGCTGGAGTCAGGATACAGGTTCAAGTTCTTGGTCAGGGCCGGAGCACGAAACAACAGACAGGACCATGTGTGGGGGTCTATATTTATAGGGGTCCCCAATGTCCTTCCCTCTTCCTGGGCGGGCTTTACCTTTAGGTATCGATTGGATCGCTTCCAATCGATATCTTTTGAATTCCTCCAATGTAAGGGTCTTTCTCGATGGTGGGGGCGGTTTCTATAGTGGATACTTCTGGTGCCGCTCTGTCTGGACATCCACTTAAAGTATCTTATTCAAACCCAAATGTTGCCATTGTGTGTGCCTAGATCTGGACTGTCTCATTAGTATGTAGAACGTTCTGCCATTATCACCTTTGGTTGGAGATCTTCCACCTGGCCAGAAACTGGTTTTGCTGCTTGCAAAATGCTAATGAGTGTTTGCAGGCTGTTTGCCTTGGCTAAACTGTTTTTCCCTACAGTCTTAGCGATTCTCCATTTTGTTTGGTTCAGTGTCCATTTTAGGTGGCTACAGTGGCTACATTCCCTCCTTGTGATCCTCACAATCAAAATATTGTGAAGGATCACCTATGTACGTTGCCTTGAGTGCATCTGGGTTGCCTTCTTTGTGTTCCCTGACCTCGGCAAGCTCCTGAGCGTCTACTCTGTCCTTAAACTATGGGAAGAAAAATTTTTTAACTGACATCTCTACTTGGCGCTATGTCAAAGGGGACATGCATTACCACAAACGGGAACCTCTACCTATCACAATTATCCTTAACTTAACTTAAACATTTCCTTACAGACTAAACCTCATCCATTCATACCACATCACATAACATTTCCTGACTCGGCAGTCGAGTTCAGGACAATATAATACATGGGTACATTTTTTTATTCATTACACAGTGCTTTATTCATTTATGGGCTGGGGGGATTGGTGAAAGCCGAAGATAGGAGATTGAACTCCATAGACGGTTGAGGGGCAGGAACGGGAAGCTCTCCTCTTCCACTTCCTCAACCTGAGGGTCTGTACAAGTATGGCGAGGATCGCAATCACTAGCAGTGATTCAATCACGTATGACATGGAGTACCATGTCATAAATTTTGTGCACCAGGTCTGAACCTCACTGATCAGAGCTGAGCACTGGGGAGTTGCTGTAAGTGAAACATTTACGGTGGGGGTTGTGGGGGAAACGTGTCTTGCTTCCGCACATACAAATATAACATTTAAAAGCAATAGGTGAGCTTCCATCATCTTCAACTTGTTCTTCCTTCTTTCTTCCTCCTGTATGGACAATCCTTGCTGTGGTCCCTGTTTCGTCCTTCGAAAGCTATGGGATCAAGCACAGTATCTGTCAATACAGCTTAATATCCGTACTTGTTAGTGTATCTGTCTTTCAATTCCAATTAACCCTTTAGAAATGACTGGCCAAGTCACACCCTGTGACTCCCCTCATTTTTTTTTTTCATTTTTTTTTTCAAAAGCGAATTTAATGAACACAATACACCTAACAACTCTCCTCCTGCGAGCCGTCTCGCAGGCTTTGCTCATTTACCAGCCGAATGTTCCTGGATGTAAATAGCATGTGGGATGGCGGCCTAAGGGCTGCCTAACGAAAAATGAAAACAACTTGGAAACGAAAGGTCGAATGGGTTGCGTATGGGCCGCTACGGGTACGATTTGAATGGGATCCCCGGGTAGGGCGTGCTGTGCCATACCCGAGCTTGGCTGACCAAAGTGGGTTCTCAGACAGGGCGGGTCCTCAGTGCCGTTTGTCCACTGCCTGAGTAACCTGGAGTAAACGGGCAAGAATGTGTTTAGCATGGATTTGCAGCCTCTATTCGCCGAATAGAGGGGCACCTAAAAAACAATGGGGGAGCCAAGATGCTCCTTCATCTGAAAACAGGGAACAAGTCGTGAACCGTGTCGGTTCACCAGAGGATACAACTGAAGTTCTCAGAAGTTTCGGCAGACAAACTAAAGTGTGTGCGAGGTTGTCGCACTCCTTACAACTGAAAAGATCTCCAATCAAACGGTTGGTTTGCGAACCGAAGTTCTCAAAGGTATTTGCGGACAAGCTAACGGGTGTGTGAGGTGGTCACAATCTTTTCAGCTGAAAAGAAGGTGTCCAGCCTCCAACTGAATCAATAACATTGAAACAAACAAACATAAACTGACAAACAAACATGCGTGCAGGTTCCATCAGAAAGGACATCGCTTCCCTCAAACGATTCCTATTTTACATCATCTGGACACCTCACTTTTCCTCTGTCTCTGTGAACAGGGTCACAAAGGGGTTGCCGTATCGGGATTCAGACACCGTGTCGTCCTGCTCTCCCGGATCCCACACCCTTGTGTGGATCAGGCATGATATCTTTGAATTGTGTGACCGGGGGTCACTTTCATCGTTGCGGACAAGTCTGGATGAATTGTCCCTGTGCCAGAGTGTTGGGTCCAAAAGTGAATGGGTATTGTCGGGGTTGGGTGGTGGGTCTGGGTTTTTAATGTAAGTGACTTCCATGGGGTCACTGTAGTCGGGGTCATAGTCGCTGCTATGTGGGCTGTAGTGTGGTGTGCTGTGGCTGTCCTCAGAGTCAGTGTCTGCATCGCTGTCTCTGCCGCGGCAACTTTTGGGCGTTTCGGGGCGTGGTCTGTCGTGGTCAGTGGGCGGAGTCGTGGGCGAGTCCGATGAAGAACTGGTCTGTGAGGGGGATGGTGGAAACGTGTCTCTAGTGGGTGGGGTGAGGTGTTCTGCTGCGTCTAGCAGGACATGGTGTGCATGGTTGGCCTGTGTTCCATATGCCTTTAACTGGTTGATATGGAACCACGCGGTCTTACCATGAGGATATTTTATCCTATAAACTGAGGGGCTAATTTTATCCGAAATTGAGTATGGTCCGGAGTATTTTGGTGCCAAAAAACTGCTGGGGTTGTATACAGATAGCATTACCTGTTGCCCAACCTGGAATTCTGTGGCGTGTACGGTCTTATTAAAGAATGCTGTGCGTTGTTTACGGCGTTTCCCTAGCTGAACTGCGGCTGCAATATGTGCAGACCTCACAGTCTCAACCAAGTCTTTAACCGTCTTTTCGTGTGTGAGGGCCGTCACTTCGGGGCTAGTCATGTCCAGTCCTAAAAGGAATTCTGTACCTTTCATAGGGCGTCCGGTCATGAGTGTGTGTGGTGTGTATCCTGTGGAAGTGGAAACTGTATTTCTGATGAACATTAATGCAAATGGGAGAACTGAATCCCATGTGGAGTTGTTCTCTTGAACCATTTTCCTAAGCGTGGATTTTAGGGTCCGATTCATGCGCTCTACAATCCCGCTGGACTGTGGGTGGTACGCAATATGAAAATTTTGTTTTATTCCAAATATTGTCAGGACGTTCTGCATGACCCGTCCTGTAAAGTGAGATCCCTGGTCCGAATCAATGCTACGGGGTAAACCCCATCTCGTGAAGATGTGGTGGGTCAGGATCTTTGCAGCTGTCTTAGCTGTATTCGTTCTAGAGGGGAATGCCTCTACCCATTTGGTAAAGGTATCGATGACCACCAGAACGTATTTATAGCCATTCCTACAAGGGGGCAATGGGCCTATAAAGTCGATCTGGAGGTTTGTCCAGGGGCCATTAACTGGTCGAGTATGCCGAAGTTGTGCCTTTTTAGAATACCTCTCCGGGTTATTCTGGGCGCAAATAAGGCAATTCTCGATGTAGTGACCTACATCTGTCCTTAGGTTAGGCCACCAACAGAGTTGCCTGAGGTGCCTCGTGGTTGCGTCGGTCCCTTGGTGCCCGTGTCCATCATGGAACAAAGCAATCATTTCATTCCTGTCCTGCTGCGGGACCACATAAAGCTGAGCCTTTATGATCACACCCTCATGTGTGGTCAGTGCGTGTCTGAATTTATCATACTGCGGCACAAAGTTGCCTTTGAAAATCTCCCTGAGATCCTCATCCTGCTTTTGTGCCTCTACTAAATCTTTAATACTGGTCTGTGAGACTTGGACTGCGCTCACAGGGGCGCTAGCTGGTGCGCTAGCTGGGGGTGTCCATAAGTGTCCTCGCCTGGAACCTGCCTTAGCCAGTGCGTCGGCTTTTACATTCCCAGGGGGGGATGACCTATGGTGGCTTCTTACTTTTATGATGCCGAAGGTCCTGTCCTTCGCTTTCTCTAAAATGTGCTTGAGTAAAGGGGCTGATGGAAGGGGTTTCCCATCTGCGGAGACAAAACCTCGTGTCCTCCACAGGGGCAGAAAATCGGTTAAACTATTACAGACATATAAACTGTCCGAATATATGTCCGCTGGGCTGGGGAAAGAATCGGGGTGGTCCACTATATAAGCTATGGCCGCGAGCTCTGCTGCCTGCGCGCCTAAGTGTCCGGGTAGTTTTAAAGCTATCTCTTCGAGAGCGCGCCCCTGCGCGTCCTCTACATAGATGCCGTATCCTGTGATACGCTCACCTTCTAAAACTGTGGATGAACCGTCTACGTATATCCTCAGTGGTCCACACGTGTCTGTGGGTTGGGGACTTTGTTTTGGGTTCCCTATCTTCCTGGGGGGTGTCTTTGCAATAAAGGGTCCTGTGTTATGTAAGGGGGCTACAATTTCACATTCATGGGGCTGTCCTGGGTATTGGAGGTTGTCGGCTAAAAATGTGTGTGTGCGGGTCCGTTTTACTGTAATGTCCCGTCCTTGTAAAAGTAGTGTCCACCTAGCTGCCCTAATCTGGCTAACTGAACCGTCCTTCAGTCGACCGTCTAGGAGTAACTGTGTGGGGGTGTGCTCGGTCAAAATGGTGGTGGGGTTGAGTCCGGTAATGTAAGAAAAATATTGCACTGCCCAGAAGACAGCAAGGAGGTGCCTCTCGCAGGCTGAAAATCCTTGTTCAACTGGGTCTAACAGTCGGGAGGCATAAGCCACTGGTCTTAGCTGCTCGTGCCGTTCCTGAAGTAACACGGCCGAGAGGGTCAGATCTGTGCTCGCTACCTCTATTGCATAGGGGGAAAGTGGGTCTGGGACTTGTAGCGCGGGTGCTGCGCTAAGGGCTTTCTTTAACTCTTCCACAGCCTCTGTATGCTGCGGAAGCCATTCCCAGGGGGCTCCTTTCTTAAGGAGGTCTGAGAGTGGGGCGGCTTTTGTCGCGAATCCGTCGATGTGGTTCCGACAATAACCAACCAGTCCTAAAATGACCGGAGGGCTGAAACATTCTGGGGAAGGGGCAATTTGACAATCGAATCAATTCTTTTGAATTCGATCTCGCGTTTGCCGTGTGTGATGACTGTTCCCAAATACATCACTTTACTTTCCAAAATCTGGGCCTTTCTTGGGTTAACTTTACATCCAATCTCGGTTAAAAGTTCCAGGAGTTCGGCCAGAAGCGTAATGTGCTCTGCCTTTGTGTCTGTCTGCAGTAGTAGGTCGTCTACATACTGTACCAGACATTCGGGGCGGGAAAATTTTTCTAAGCCATTCGCCAACTGTCGGTGGAAAATGGAGGGGGAATTGTGGAATCCTTGTGGAAGGCATGTCCACGTATACTGTTGAGCTTTAAAAGTGAAGGCAAATTTGTACTGGCACGCCTTTGCCAATGGGATTGACCAGAAGCCATTGCTAATGTCCAAAACCGTGAAATATTTGGAGTTGAGTCCCTGCTTGAGCATGGTCTCGGGACTTGTTGCTACCGTGGGGGCTACTGCTGGGGTTACTTTATTGAGTTCCCGATAATCAATGGTCAGACGCCATGATCCGTCGGGCTTTCTCACTGGCCAAATAGGGGCATTATTGGTCGAGGCTACTGTTCTAAGCACACCTTGCTCCAATAAGCTACCTATCACTTTCTCTATTTCTACCTCTGCTTCTAGGGGAAATCTATATTGTTTTTGTGGTCTGGGGTCAGGTCCGGTAACGTGAATTTGTCCAGCCATTCTGCCGCAGTCATGCCGGTGACTGGCAAATGCTGTCCTGTGTTTATTCAGTACTGCCTTAACTTGTCTGTCCATGTTTAGTGTAGTCGGGTCAAATGAATATTCTCCTACTGCACTAATCCTGTTAGCGTACTCTCCTACTGTGAGAGTAGCGGGTGCTCTGTCCGATCTTGCCATTCGCCAGACACATTGGTTCACTGGGTCGAACGACAGGCTATGGGCATTCATAAAATCTATCCCGAGGATGTGTTCTGCTGTCCGGGGAAGATTTACTAAAACAACGGGGTGTTTGGTGGAAATGTTCCCGAGCTGGATTGCTACGGGTGCTGTAATGTGTCCCTGCTGCGAGTGTCCGGTGAACCCGCTAAGTGTGATGGTGGAGGTGGTCGGCCACGTGTCTGTGTGTGCCGTGGTGGTGGAGTTAATTGTGGTGCGGGAGCCTCCTGTGTCCCAAAGTAACTCTATGGGCTTCCCTCTTAACTTTGCCGTGACTACCGGTCTTCCTGATGGATCCCATAGTGTGTCACAGACCCAAGTGGGGGAGCCCGAACACCGTCAGTCCGTTCCGTCCACATTGGTCTGTCCTGACTGTATCCCTATACTATGGATCGGTTTTGTTTTATTCCTAATCAGAGTGCCTGTCTGCTGGCCTCTCTGTGATCTCTGGGGTCCATTACATTCTTTTGCCCAATGCCCTAACTGTCCACAGTTGTAGCATTCCTGCGACTTCTGTGGAGGGCTGCTCTTTCCTTCATTCACCCATGCGGGTTTTTGGTGCTCTCTCACTGCCTGTATGTCTGCTGCAGCCTGAGCTTCTTCTGGGGATTGAACTCTACTCTTGCCCTGAACTGATTGCTCCCAAGCGCGGGACAATCTTTTCAGGACCCACTTCTCATTATGGGCTTCCTCTGAGGGGTCATAGCTGTTGCAAGCGCTCTGTCCTGCTTCTGTTGCATGTGAAATTATGGTGCGCGTCCATTTAACCATGTTTTCACGGTTCAAATGGGCTCTATTTAAATCGCCAAATACTGCATTAAAATGGATCCACAGCCTTCCGGCGAATGCTGTGGGGTGCTCGGATTTCTTCTGCCGGCACTTATTAAGTCCTTCTACGGGGTCACCTCGATTATACCCTATGGCATCTAAAATGGAGGTGTGCATTTCCTCTAGGGTGCCTCCGCCAACATTCTGTGGGTCGGGGAGGGCTGCTACAACCGATTGGTCCAAACTCAGAACTGTGAGTTTGACCTGCTCTCTCTCGTCCAGGCCGTACATGGTAGCCTGCTGTTTTACCTTAGCGAAAAACTGGTGGGGGTCTGCGGTGGGGAGAAACGGAGTGATCTTCTCACATGCGTCCCTGAGTTGGGTTACAGTTAAGGGGGTGGTGTAAGTTATATCGGGTGCGCCTTCTGTGGTCGCTTTTCTCTGGGTGGTGACTGGATTCATTGGAATGGTGACGAGCTGATCTGTGGGGGGGTTGGGGTGCTTGCCTTTTCTGCTGCGCTGCTGGCGCACATGTTCCCTGAACATAACGCTGCGCTGTCTCACTTAACTCTTTCCAGTCTGGGGCATTCTCCTCATCTAACTGGGTTCCAAAGGTGCTTTGAAACCCATTTTGCACCGAAAGCAGCGATTGCAGCTCTGCAATCTGTTTCCTGCATTTCGCGTGGTCTACAGTACTTTGCCTTTGTTCTGTGGTGGCAGCATGGAGTGCTCTCAAAGCTGCTTTAAGGTCAGAGCATTGCCTCTGCAAAGCCTCTACCTGCTTCTCTGATTCTTCTCTTATCAGGACGGCACGTTGCACGTCCTGATAGGCCTTTTCGTACTGGGTCTGGGAACTGCTGAGATGGGCTAGACAAGACTGATGTGCCCTCTTGGCATCATCCACCTCTCTACCTTTCTCTGCCAACTTCCCTCTAAGTTCCATATTTTCCTTCTCGATGTCCCTGACATCCACTTTACTCATTCTATCTCTTTCTTCTAATTCTGCCCGGAGCGTCTGAACGACCTCCTCTGTGCCTCGCAATTGTGCCAAACAGGACACAATCGCCATCGGCTTACGTGCTTTACTCATGTTTTTCTTGTGAATTTGAGAGAGGTTCTCCCACCAAGTATGTCCTATACTTCCGGGACCTGTCTCCTCATTCAAACAAAACTCTTTCCAAAGGGGCCATCCCTTTCCTTGCAGATATTTGCGGAGTTCCAGCTCCCACATGGGACACTGACCTACCCTGCTACTGCTGCTGGTCGCTGCGACCACAAACCGTTCTGGGTTCATGAGGCGTTCCATTGCCTGCATGGCCATTTTCTCTGACTCACTTCTAAATTTAGGAACAGGGGGTGTTGAGGTTATGTCTCACGAAACGGGTAAGGCTTACGCTATGTTCCGTTCACAAAACTACCGAAAGTTTGTCGCAACAAAAATGCTTTCAGGTTTTCCTTACAACCCTGTTAGTACACATGCACTAAACACACTTCCGAATTACGCTTATTGCTTTGAACACCTTGAATATTTGTGATTTCTTTCCGTTTTCTTTACCAGATTTCCAATTCAAATTTCAGGGTCCTTGACGGAGTGGGGGTACCACTTATAACCGTGTCCCGGCGGAGTCGCCACTAAATGTTGCACGTTTTGCTATGGGTGTAAAACGCGTTTATTGGGGTGTATTAACTTGCCTGTGTTAAAGGCCGTGTGCTTAACACCACTAGGCTCTGTCTATGTATTTTCAGCTCAGGAGTCGCCAGTTGCCATATAGACAACTCACATATATTCCAAGGTCAGGTTCAAAGTAATAAAACGATACACCGATTAGTAAGTTCCAAACGATCAATATTTATTATACAATTATAATAAATACGCATGCACACACTAAGGGACTAAGCTATGACTAAACTAAGCAAACAGAATACTTAACTACACAGGAACAGGCAAGGTCAGGGAGCGAGGCCTTCGTCCCGGTCTTGGGCTGCAACCTTCAGAAAGCGTGCTGGTCACTGGGGGTCTAGCGGGCTTGGTTCGCGTAGCGAGCGTCGTATTGGCACTTACGGTTCGGCGGCTGGTGCTCAACGGCTGGAGTCAGGATACAGGTTCAAGTTCTTGGTCAGGGCCGGAGCACGAAACAACAGACAGGACCATGTGTGGGGGTCTATATTTATAGGGGTCCCCAATGTCCTTCCCTCTTCTTGGGCGGGCTTTACCTTTAGGTATCGATTGGATCGCTTCCAATCGATATCTTTTGAATTCCTCCAATGTAAGGGTCTTTCTCGATGGTGGGGGCGGTTTCTATAGTGGATACTTCTGGTGCCGCTCTGTCTGGACATCCACTTAAAGTATCTTATTCAAACCCAAATGTTGCCATTGTGTGTGCCTAGATCTGGACTGCCTCATTAGTATGTAGAACGTTCTGCCATTATCACCTTTGGTTGGAGATCTTCCACCTGGCCAGAAACTGGTTTTGCTGCTTGCAAAATGCTAATGAGTGTTTGCAGGCTGTTTGCCTTGGCTAAACTGTTTTTCCCTACAGTCTTAGCGATTCTCCATTTTGTTTGGTTCAGTGTCCATTTTAGGTGGCTACAGTGGCTACACATGTCATAAACATTACTGTGGAATATGTAAAACAAAACAGAGGAAAAATCACAAAGCTTGTTGGTTAGTCACCACTTCCTGTAATACAAGAGGGTTTGTATCCACACTTGGTCTATTTAACATAGATTGGTCTTGAACTGCATGCTTAACTGGGTCTTTTATTACAATTTCAAACAATCATTGTTATTTAGAATTCTTTTCACACATGGCCTGTGCAAAAACAAATATATAACAAGAATTCAACCAACTTAAACGTACCGGATGAATAAACATAAATACTCACTTCAAACCCTGCAGAGGCCACATAACACTTTGTCTTGTAGACTCATGAATATTGCAACTTTGTGTTAGACAGATATTATCCTAGATGTCAATGTTGGATCGGGAAAGACCAATTGGCCCTTTCAGCCTGTCCGTCAACATCTTGTATGTTTTAGGATGAATTTTATAATCTGGCTATATGAAAGCAAGGAAGACTGAACTGACAATTGCTGAGATCCTCCCCTCCCATCATTGTAATAGGCACTCTATGCCCTTTGAATGACCATGGAACGCATTGTCTTTTTCTTGAGCGGAGAGCCATCTAATTAAGCAGCAGCTCTTAAAGTTTTTATGTTCATCATTTAACTGTGGGATAATTTGATCAAGACATTAAAAAACATGATGTGGTGTTTGTGTCCATTCTGGGGCAATCTGGCGAGAGGGTCACGTGGCCTACTTATCCAATCAGGGACCAGAGTGGGTTTCTGCCTCAGTTCGATCCTAGAAGCCAACTCGCAGACAGAAGGGTGTATGCCACAATATTGTATTTATGTGTAAATAAACATTGCAGTTCTTAATTGTCTAACACATTCAAATCTGGATATCGATGGAAGGAGATTTCTGCAGAATCCCTTACCTCAGCTGACAAAGTGTTTTGAAGGTTCCGTTGCAGGAGATACAGCAAAGAAAGGTGTCCAACTTGGCACAAAAGACTATTCACCTGCAAAGGGAGTTGGGCAAAATCATTAAAACAGCTGCCTTCTGTAATCTCATCAAGCCGTCCAATCTTTGGTCATGCCAGCGGTAAATTACGTTTGCCTCAAACTCATTTAAAAATGAGTGGCGTGCACAGGTCAGACCTCAGTTTGCTCGTGACTTTCAGGTGAGTGCAATGTGCATAGTCTACCTTCCATAACCATTGTGTCATAGTGCTAATTGATTGTCAAATAATTTTTGAGCCAAATGGGTTTGAAGTTGTATTATTTCAATTCTTTGACATAATAACTGTTTTGCTGTAAGCAAGGAAACGAGCAGCATTGGAGATTTTTCACCAAGATAGTCAGCGATAGTAGTCTTTATGATTCACAATTTCCAATCTACCCTATCTCCCCCATAATTTTGTACAACTAAATTGAGTCCCCCCTTAACCTTCCTGTTCTAAGGAAAATATTGGGAGCAAGCGTATTCCACTGTTGGTGAGGCAAGGGATGTGCGCTCTAGAGGATAAAAGAGCCCAGCTTGGTGTCTCACAGTCACTGTCTCGAGGCTTGGCTATCTGTCCTGGGCTGCAGATGGAAAGGCGATGGTAACTGGAAGCATCGTCAGCCTGTATAAAGAACAAAGAACAGTACAGCACAGGAACATGGCCCTCCAAGCCTGCGCGACCATGCTGCCCGTCTAACCTAAAACCTTCTACACTTCCGGGGCCTATATCCCTCTATTCCCATCCTATTTATATATTTGTCAAGGCATCCTTAAACGTCAATATTGTACCTGCTTCCACCACCTCCTCCGGAAGCGAGTTCCAGGCATCCACTACCCTCTGTGTAAAAGACTTCCCTTGCACATCTCCTGGAAACTTTGCCTTTCGCACCTTAAACCTATGTCCCCGAGCAATCGACTCTTCCAGTCTGGGAAAAAGTTTCTGATTAGCAACTCTGTCCTCGCCTGTCATCGTTTTGTAGATTTTTATCAGGTCGCCCCTCAACCTCTGTCGTGAGAACAAACCAAGTTTATTCAAACTCTCCTCATAGCGAATACCCTCCATACCAGGCAACATCCTGGTAAACCATTTCTGTATCCTCTCCAAAGCCTCCACATCCTTCTGGTAGTGTGGCGACCAGAATGGAACACTAGGTTGTATACAGCTGCAGCATGACTTGCCAATTTTTGTAGTCGATGGGGCGAATGGCCTCCTTTTGCACTGCAAATTCGATGATACTCAATGCCCCGTCCGATGAAGGAAAGCAGGCTATATGCCTTCTTACTTTCTCACTTGCGTTGCCACTTTCATACTGGTTCACTACCTCAGGAACTGGTTAGATACACGGTGGATTTGTTTGTTGAGCTAACATCTTTTAATTGTGTTTTCCTGAGATTTGTTAATCATGTAAGCATTTTTCAACTTGGTGGTCAAGGCGGCAAAATAAGTTCAGAACTCCAATCTACTACCTTATCTGATCCCTGGAGTGCCCGTTTGGCTCAGCCATTGCATTCTGATCAAACCCCACTCCAGGATTTTAACAATCTTGGCTGAGATGATAAATCAAAGCCCTCAAGGAATTCTCAGTGGCCTTGTCAAATTCAGCCTCAAACAGCACCACCACAGATTAATTGGCTATTAATTGTATTTCTTGTATGAGAGGCATTGTTTTGTACAGATTGGTCTTACTTTTACTCACAAAATGTGAATAAATTGGAGGACATGGTGGTGCAGTGATAATGTCACCAGACTAATGTTGCTCGTTATGCTTTTACTTAATTGCTCTGTTTTATTAACCTTTGCTCTAGAGTCGCCAGGTATCCTTCTGATACCACCACGAGGTTCAAAGCCAAGTGCTGATCAATAACTCAATACACCAGTTAGTAAGTTTCAAATCAAAACACATTTATTATACACACAGTCAATCACTACTCATACATAAAACTCTACTTACTAGACTATCACTATAACTAAAGGCCTATACTTAGCTTTCAAATGGCCCACCAGGTCAGAGGAACAATGGCCTTTGTCCGGTTCTGAGTCTGCAGGTTTCAAGCTGGTATGGAATAGTAGCTAGGAGCGCCTATCTCGTAGCGTGTGTTGACTGAAGACTTACTTGGTTGTTGCAGCTGCTAGGCAGGTCTCTCCTTGTTGAGAGTCACGGTCAAGAGTTCTTTGAGAGCTGCCAAGAACTGTTAGGCAGGTCTCTCCTCACTGAGAGCCAAGGCCAAGTGAGCGAACTGAACTTGCGGACTCTACTTTATAGCCCCCAGAGGTTTTGCACCCTTTTGGGCGGTCCCCGGACCTGGTCCCAATTAATTGGACCATGTCCCAATCGGTTCTATCGATTTCTCCAATACTGGAGCTGTTCCCTGATCGTTGGGCGGGCCCCATGTGTCCGTCGGCCTGCCTTTGTCCTGGCTCCCGCTGGCGCCGGGGAGTCTGGTTTGGTCCCGATTGCTTCTATGTTTCTAATTGTTTCTAGGGATTGCTCATTAGTACGTGGATGGCTATTGGTTTCGGTTCTGAGTTCTGCAAGTCTTACAGGAAACCTTGCACCTGCTTGTTTTCCTGTGGCTGGCCGATTTTCCCTGCATTCTTTTCGGGCATCCATTTTGGAACCGGAAGTGGCCACCCCAGGTGGCTACACTAATAATGCAGAGGATCAGGGCAATGTTCTGAACACAAGCCCATTGCGGCAGCTGGTGGTGCTGTAATTCAATTTATTAAAAAATCTGAAATTAAAAAGCAGTTTCAGCAATAGTGACCACAAAACTATTTTGATGGTCAAAAAAACCCATCTGATTCACTGACGTTCCATAGCCAAGTAAATCTTCCATCCTTACCTGGTCTGGCCTGCAGCAGACTCCAGGCCCACAGCACTGCTCTCCAAAATGGCCTAGTAAGCTACTCAGTTCAAGTTAAATTAGAGGTGGGCAACAAATGCTGATCTTGCCAGTGACACACGCATCTCATGGAAGAATAAAAAGAAACATTGGAACACTCTGCAATGCCCTGAGGTGACATGGATCATACAAGTGCAAGTCATTTCTTGCTGTCTGGACATCACAACTGCTTTGATGCGTTGTTGCTATGTTATAGGGGAAAATCAGTGGCCATTTTGCACAGAAAAGACATTGCACATACAAGAACCTTAATGGCTGATTGGAAACACATAATAAAGGTGGGTTTATCAAGCTCCTCTTGTAGGTGAACATGCACACAGCCTTTTGATGGTGTGGGTCGAGAGTCACAAGGAGCACAGGCCCGTCACAAGGGATGAGCTCAGGAGGGAGGCTAGGAATGTCCACCACACCAACTATGGGATCCAGTATTCTTGGGTGAGGCTGGAAAGCAACATGAGGAAGCTCAACCTTTGCATTGTGAGGATCGAGATACGTCAGACACACGGATAGTGAGAGAGGGAGTGTCGAATTCTCTTTAGAAATAAAAGTGAAGATCAACCATCTTGCTATACCACAATAATGGCGCTGCCTCAAAACTGAACAGAAAGAGCACACTGCTGGGCTCAGGGCCCTTTCTGATCACCCTTTAACTGCAATTGTGAGCATGAGTCAGTTTAATGAAAAGAAAGCCAATACATATGCTGCTAGAATATCAATGATGATGAACTGCCTTCACTCAATGGAGAAGAAGTATTCGAAACGCTTACACCACACATTTCAAATAAAGATTTAATAAAATAAGAACATAAGAATGAGGAACAGGAGTTAGCATCCAGCCCCTCAGGCCTGCCCTGCCATTCAATATGATCATGGCCGATCTCCTCTCAGGCTCATCTTTACCTTCCTGCCCACTCCTCCTAACCCTTTATCCCACTACTAATTAAAAACCTATCGACCTCCTCCTTAAATATTTTAGTGTTCCGGTATCAACAGCACTTTGGGGTAAATCATTCCACAGATTTCCGAGCTTATAAGTGAAGTAATTACTCCTCATTTCTGTTTTAAATGTTTCACCCGTTACCCTAAAACTATGGCCTCTCGTTATCCAATAAGGGGAAACATCTGCTCTGCGTCTACCCTGTCAATCCCCTTTAGCATCTTATATAGCTCAATTAGATCTCCTCTCATTCTGCTAAACTACAGAGAGTATCGGCCTAAACTGTTGAATCTTTCTTCACAAGACGAGTCCTTCATCCCTGGAAACAATCTAGCGAAACCTTCTCTGAACGGCTTCTCATGCATTTACATCCTTCTTCAAGTAAGGGGACCAAAGCTGTGCGCAGTACTCAAACACATGTCCCTGACATAGCTCAAGGGTACAGAGACCAGTTCAAATGAGATAGACATCACATGAATGTTAATCTCACAGTGGGATATTATCACTGAGTGAGAGATGGCTACACTTCAAAATAAGAGGATTCCAATGTACAAATTCATAATTCCTTCATCAACCAAAAACATTTGCATAACCATCAAATGTATTCATAAAAATGCAATTCCTTTAAAGTGACAGCACACCCATGACCTAAAATTAACATTAAAATTTCTTAGCTTTCCTAACCTTACCACTACGCCTCGATGCAGCCTCAACATCCACAGCAGAGGTGGAGGAAGCCTGCCAACTGATACATCTTGATGTCTATGATGGGCTTGGAAGATATCCTCTGGGTGGCCCAAAGCCTGGAGAGCTCTAGCTTGATAAGGGTCTCTTGATCAGGAGCAGATGCAACCTTGGCAGACTGAGCAGCTGGACTGTGAGTGTATGCACACCCATGAGTGTCCTGAGAGAAGATAGTCTGGTTATTCAGCTGACACTCATCCTCCACAAGGGCCCCAGCCTGACTCCTACAGGAGATGGTTCACTTTGAGGGATGTCAGGGTATCTCATCCCCATGGCGCCTACATCCTGATGATTCCCACCGAGGTGTGTGGCCATGGAGTGCAGTGCCGAGCGCAAATTCAACAAGACATGCTCGACCAAGATTTCCATGGTTGTCCCCAACCTTCGCATGGTGACCTCGACGCGTACATGTCAGAGCTATGACATCAGACAGAACGCAGATGGACGTCCTATTCCTTAGCTCAGGTCTACTGAGTAACTGCTGAACCTCTCCCTGATGAGCCGCCACTTATTTTTGCATCTTTCGAGGCTATCATCTGACTCGGACTGAGTGAGTGGCTGTTCTCGAGCAGCCCTCTGAGTGCTGGAAAGCCAGGTTGTCCCTGCCTCCAACTACTACAGGACATGTCAGTGAGGTGTTGTCCAGAAAGTGAGCCCGAGCAGAATCAAGATCTGTGCCCCACCGAGGTTTAGGCCTGGTAGAGAGTGCAGGTGAGCACAGTGATGGTTCGCCTGGAGCTTCCTCGTCAGATGTGGTCTGGGAGCTCAGACTGGAGCTTAGTTGCCTTGTGGGCCTCTATCTGCCAGTGAATACAGTTTCAGGAAATGAAAATGAGCAATGTAATCCTGCATGTGACTCACTGTGATTGTCAGGTGTCAGGACATGATAAGGTGATGGAGCTGGGATCTCTACTCAGTTGGTGAAACAAACCAATCTCCCCTCCCCCACATGAGCAATGCCTTCATAGCCTCTCGGTTTAGGGGTGACCAGAACTAGGGTATGAAGACGCCTCCCACTATGGGAGTCTTAATCCACTGAGTACTGTGATGCCTGGAGAAGTCATAATGAGAGGCACAATATTCATGGCAGGGATCTAAAGCCATTGACACTACAGGAGAATGATGATGACTTACAGTGAGGTCAGAGCAATGCTCCTCTTACCCTCTGTCTGGCTCCTGCCTGACAGAGAGCTGGGTTTCGCTGAACGGAGTGACTTAGGGGCCCAGAGAGGCTGGATGTCACACCTCAGCTGTTACTGCCTCCTCTGAGGTCAGGAGTCCCGGTGTGTTCTCAGCCTACTGACGAGTTGGACAGATTCAAACTTTTCAGCCGATGGCATCTTCATTACTAGAAATTGCTGGCGGGCATGCGAGGACTGAGCGATGCGGTGGGCGGCAGGGGGAGGAGGTGGACTTTCCATGGATGGGGGTTGGGGGAATGGTATCGGGGGGGGGGGGGGGTACCATGCCAACAGCAGTGTAGCATTACTGCATTGTCAGTAGGAGGTAGGAGAGACATAGCGCTGCCTTTCTTACACTGCAAAGGGAGAAAGTGCCAAGTTACTGCGTGGGTTTACGGAGTACGACTCCATGACATTACAGTGTGCAGGCTTTTTATGCGTCAACAAAATGATTTTTAATAAAACTGAGTGATTATTTCTACCTGTGTCCACTAGGTACCAATTGTGTATTATTCTTCCTCACCCTCCCACTACATCTAGGTGTATCCCCAGGATTCAGCTGAGATTGAGGCAGCCCGCTGATTTCCTCACCCCTGACCTTGGCGGGTGTCTCCTGGGAGCTGGGACCTTGAAGGTCCCGGCCTGCTTTCGAGCTGCATGGGTTTGAATTGCTGCTCATATATCTCCTCGGTGTGCAGGGCTGGAAGTGGGTTAGGGGACGAGGGGTTAGGAGTGTGCATTACAAGTATTGGAACCCCATGAGGTAACTGGGAGAGAGGTCACCATAGAGGTTTGAGGGATCTGTTATGGGGTGCATTGGGAAACATAAATGGAGGCAGATTTACCCCGTATGCACCAAGAAGGTTATTCATCTTCTTTCAGCTCTGTAGCCTCATCCTGCTATAGAGTGAGCTGGCACTCACTGTCGCAGCTACAGTCTCCTAGGCAGGATTGGTCACCTTGCTGGCCCAATCGGGGTAGAGGGTCTCCCGCCTCTGCTCAAACCCATCCAGAAGCTTGGAGAGGGTGAATCATGGTGCCACTGAATGGGATGAATCATGATTCAGTCTTTCTGGCAACCATGCCCCCAACAGAGTATATCAGTTTCAAAATATGCTTCAATATGCAACATCAGTTTCTGTTTTCCACTTCTCTTAAAATGATTGATTCTTTTTGAAAGATTAAAACAATTGACTGGATTCTGTAGCATCAATTTTGTGGTACTCTTCCATTTGTGGTTAGTCTATGTATCTAAGTGGCATAAAGTCAATACACAATACTCCCAGTAAAGAAGGCATGATCACACAGTCAAACAGCTAGCAAGGGTTGGTCTATCACAATGAAATCACCAGAAAATAGGAGTACCAAATCCTCCATCTTCAGTTCTATCTTTGCAATTAGTTGCACCTCTACCTCAAAATTTATTACTCATTACAAAACTGAGATCAAGAGTTTTTGTCTCAAGGTTAATTGTGTAGGTCGCCCACCGAATGAACATTCAAACATGTAGGAAGTCAACCATCCCTCAAAGGAGCATAGAATTTCACTTGAAAAGACATCTGTAAATGCAAAAATGATTCTTTTCTGGGGATGCTTTTGCCGGTGGTTATTATTGTGCTAATGTAGTTTTATAAGTGCTTTTTAGCTTAAATCAAAAGCAGAATCCCAAATAATATTAAAAAATGTTCATAAAAAATTGCATATTGCAGCTGGTCGAAGTATGAAAGTTAAAAAAAACAAGACTAGGAATATATAACGGGTCAGGCAGCATTTGCGAAAAAGAAGTGACACTTTCAATTCATGGTCCTTCCTCAAGACTGGGACATATTATGGATGAACTATATTTTTAAAACTCCTATTACATTGCCGAGCTTGGAGAAGGGCCAAAGTCCTAGACCGCCAACTGTTCCATGGTTTCTCCAAATCTGGTAAGCATCTTTTCTGCTTTTATTCTCAAATTATATGATTTCTCTTGTCAATTCTTCATAATCAGAATGTCAACGCTCCCAGCTTTTTTGACAATTTAATAATTGCAGTGAAAACTAGCTCATATGTGGCTGTACCAATGTAAAAATGTTGTTCCTATAATATCAGCACTGTCTCAGTTTAAAATTGATGTTGTGATCAGTAAGAGAGTCTACTTATAATAACTTTGCAGATAATACGACTGTGGTGGGTCGTATCTCAAACAACGACGAATCAGACTACAAAAGGGAGATAGATTACCTGGTTGCATGGCGTACCGAAAACAACCTCTTTCTAAATGTCGGAAAGACCAAGGAACTGATCATCGACTTCAGGAAGCGTAATATGACGCCACCCCCCCCCCCCCCCCCCCCCCCCCCAGTCTGTATCAATGGCTCCGAAGTACAGATGGTCAACAGCTTTAGGTTTACAGAATTTTGCAGTGCAGAAGGAGGCCATTCGGCCCATTGAGTCTGCACCGGCTCTTGGAAAGAGCACCCCACCCAAGGTCAACACCTCCACCCCATCCCCACTACCCAGTAACCCCACCCAACACTAAGGGCAATTTTGGACACTAAGGGCAATTTATCATGGCCAATCCACCTAACCTGCACATCTTTGGACTGTGGGAGGAAACCGGAGCACCCGGAGGAAACCCATGCACACACGGGGAGGATGTGCAGACTCCGCACAGACTGTGACCCAAGCCGGAATCGAACCTGGGACCCTGGAGCTGTGAAGCAATTGTGCTATCCACAATGCTACCGTGCTGCCCTGGTGGTCACCATCACCAACAGTCTGTCCTGGTCCACTCACGTTGATGCAACAGTAAGGAAAATCCAACAATGTCTCTACTTCCTATGGAAGCTAAAGAAATTCGGCATGTCTGCATCGACTCTCACAAGCCTCTACAGATGTGCCAGAGAGAGCATCCTATCTGTCTGCATCACAGCAACTGCTCGGCCCAAGATTGCAAGAAACTGCAGAGTGTGGCGAACTCAGCCCAACGCTTCACACAAGCTTGCCACCCTCACATTGATTTTGTATACACCTCCCGCTGTCTCAGGAAGCAGACAGGATTATCAGAAACCCTTCCCACCCAGGCTTTGCCTTCTTCCAGACCCCTCCAACAGGCAGAAGGTACAGAAGTCTGAAAACCCACACATCCAGACATAGGAACTGCTTCTTTCCCGCAGCTACTAGACTCAATGACTCTCCCTCGGACTG
This sequence comes from Scyliorhinus canicula, assembly GCF_902713615.1. Taxonomy (NCBI): domain Eukaryota; kingdom Metazoa; phylum Chordata; class Chondrichthyes; order Carcharhiniformes; family Scyliorhinidae; genus Scyliorhinus; species Scyliorhinus canicula. The sequence continues at coordinate 72,958,592 of NC_052152.1, forward strand.
ATCTGTTCCCTGTAAGAACACTATTCATGATGCCCTACACTGATCTTGCTCATGCATTTGCTTTGTTTAGCACCTTGTTCCACACTGTAACTAATCACTGTTTGTCGATGTACCATTTGTCAATGTACTCTGTTGATTATTCTTTTTTGTCTACTATGTATGTACTGTGTACATTCCCTCGGCCGTAGACAAATACTTTTCGCTGTTGTAGCCACCTAAGATGGACACTGGGCTACAAAATGAAGAACTGCTAAGGCTGCAGGGAGAAAACAGTCTTAGCAAGGACAAGCAGTTTGCAGAAGGATAATTAGCATTCTGCATGTACAGAAACCAGTTTGTGGCCAGGTGCAGAATCTCAGCTAAAGGTGTAAGTGGCAACAACGATTTACATAGTAATGAGGTGATCCAGATCCAGGCCCACACAATAGAAACATTTAGGTATAAATGGATACTTTTGAGTAGACGCCCAGACGAAACGGCACCATAGTATCCATCACAAAGAACCATAGAGACCGCCCCACCCATCGAGAAGTGACCCTCAGATTGGGGGGGTTTGGAAAATATCGATTGGGAAAAAGGCCCAATCGATACACAGCAGGTAGAGAACCGCCCCGAAGAGGCACGGACTTTGGGGGACCTATAAAAGTAGATCCCGCACATGGTTCGGTCTGTTGTTTTTGGCTCCGGCTCTCTGCTGTTTTCATCGCTTTGCTGATACATCGCATCCTGACTCCAGTTCCATCACCAGCCGTTGAGCCACCAGCCACCGAACTGTAAGTGTCACCACAACGATCGCTACGTGATCCAGACTTTGCCAGACCCTGACGATTTTAAGACCCTGAGAGTTGCAGACCAAGAACGGGACGAATGCCTCGCTCCCTGACCTTGCCTGTTCCTGTCTAGATAAGTATTTTAGTCGTTTAGTTTAGAAGTAACTTAGTCTCTTTAGCGTATGCATGTGTATTTATTATATTTGTTATAATAAATATCAATCGTTTGAACTTACTAATCGGTGTACAGATTTATTACTTTGAACCTGACCTTGATGTACTTGTGAGGTGTCTAAATACGGCACCTGGCGACTCCTGAGCAGAATTACATACACAGAGCTGTAGTAGTGTTAAGCTCACGGCCTTTAAACGGAGGCGTGTTAATACACTCCAATAAAACACGTAAAACTCAAGTAAAACGTGCAACATTTAGTGGCGACTTCCTGACGGGACGCGGTTACAAGTGGCACCCCCACTCCGTCGAGGACCCAGAAATTTGAATTAGAGATCTGAGTAAAGAAAAAGAAAAAAGATTCACAAGTAATCAAGGTGTTCAAACGAATAAACGTAATTCGGAAGTGTGTTTTGTGCATGCGTACTAACAGGGTTGTAAGGAAAACCTGAGAGCATTTTTGTTGCGACAAACTTTCGGGAGTTTTGTGAACGGAACATAGCGTAAGCCTTACCCGTCTCGTAAAACATAACCTCAACACCCCCGTTCCAAATTCAAGTGAGTCAGAGAAAATGGCCATACAGGCAATGGAACGCCTCATGAACCCAGAACGGTTTGTGGTCGCAGCGACCAGCAGTAGCCGAGTAGGTCAGTGTCCCGTGTGGGAGCTGGAACTCCGCAAGTATCTGCAAGGAAAGGGATGGCCCCTTTGGAAAGAGTTCTGTATGAATGAGGAGACAGGTCCCGGAAGTATAGGACATACTTGGTGGGAGAACCTCTCTAAAATTCATAAGAAAAACCTTAGTAAATCACGCAAGCCGATGGCAATCGTGTCCTGTTTGGCACAATTGCGAGGCACTGAGGAGGTCATTCAGACGCGCCGGGCAGAATTAGAAGAGAGAAATCGGATGAGCAAAGTGGATGTCAGGGACATCGAGAAAGAGAATATGGAACTTAGAGGGAAGCTGGCAGAGAAAGGTAGAGAGGTAGATGATGCCAAGAGGGCACATCAGTCTTGTCTAGCCCATCTCAGCAGTTCCCAGACCCAGTACGAAAAAGCCTATCAGGACGTGCAACGTGCCGTCCTGATAAGAGAGGAATCAGAGAAGCAGGTAGAGGCTTTGCAGAGGCAATGCTCTGACCTTAAGGCAGCTTTAAGAGCACTCCATGCTGCCACCACAGAACAAAGACAGAGTACAGTGGATCATGCGAAGTGTAGAAAGCAGATTGCGGAACTGCAATCTCTGCTTTCAGTGCAGAATGGGTTTCAAAGTACCTTTGGAACAAAGCTAGATGAGGAGAATGCTCCAGACTGGCAGGAATTAAGTGAGACAGTGCAGCGTTATGTTCAAGGAACATGTGCGCCAGCAGCGCAGCAGAAAAGACAAGCACCCCAACCCCCCACAGATCAGATAGTTACCGCACCAATGAATCCAGTCACCACCCAAAGGAAAGCGACCACAGAAGGCGCACCCGATATTACCTACACCACCCCCTTAACTGTAACCCAACTCAGGGACGCGTGTGAGAAGATCACTCCGTTTCTCCCCACCGCAGACCCCCACCAATTTTTCGCGAAAGTGAAACAACAGGCAACCATGTACGGCCTGGACGAGAGAGAGCAGGTTAAGCTCACGGTTCTGAGCTTAGACCAATCGGTAGTAGCAGCCCTCCCCGACCCACAGAACGTTGGCGGAGGCACCCTAGAGGAAATGCACACCTCCATTTTAGATGCCATAGGGTATAACCGAGGTGACCCAGTTGAAGGACTTAACAAGTGCCGACAAAAGAAAACAGAGAATCCCACAGCATTTGCAGGAAGGCTGTGGATCCATTTTAACTCAGTTTTCGGCGATTTAAATAGAGCCCATTTGAACCGTGAAAACATGGTTAAATGGACGCGCACCATAATTTCCCATGCAACAGAAGCAGGACAGAGTGCTTGCAACAGTTATGACCCCTCAGAAGAGGCCCACAATGAGAAATGGGTCCTGAAAAGATTGTCCCGCGCTTGGGAGCAATCAGTTCAGGGCAGAGGCAAAGTAAAGTCACCAGAGGAAGCTCAGGCTGCAGCAGACATTCAGGCAGTGAGAGCACACCAAAGCCCCGCATGGGTAAATGAAGGAAAGAACAGCCCTCCACAGAAGTCGCAGGAATGCTACAACTGTGGCCAGTTAGGACATTGGGCTAAGGATTGTAAGGCACCCCAAAGATCGCAGAGAGGCCAGCAGACAGGCACTCTGAATAGAAACAAAGCAAAGCCGATCCATAGCATAGGGATACAGTCAGGACAGACCAATGTGGACGGGACGGACTGACGGTGTTCGGGCTCCCCCACTTGGGTCTGTGACACTCTTTGGGATCAATCCGGAAGACCGGTAGTCACAGCTAAGGTTAGAGGGAAGCCCATAGAGTTACTTTGGGACACAGGAGGGTCCCGCACCACAATTAACTCCACCACCACGGCACAGGCAGACACGTGGCCGACCGCCTCCACCATCACACTTAGCGGGTTCACAGGACACTCGCAGCAGGGACATATCACAGCACCCGTAGCGATCCAGCTAGGGAACATTTCCACCAAACACCCCGTCGTTCTAGTAAATCTTCCCCGGACAGCAGAACACATGCTGGGGATAGATTTTATGAATGCCCATAGCCTGAAATTCGACCCAGTTAACCAGTGTGTCTGGCGAATGGCAAGATCAGACAGAGCACCCGCTACTCTCACAGTAGGAGAGTACGCTAATCGGATTAGCTCAGTAGGCGACTATTCATTTGACCTGACTACACTAAACACGGACAGACAAGAAAAAGCAGTATTAAATAAACACAGGACAGCATTTGCCAGTCACCGGCATGACAGCGGCAGAATGACTGGACAAGTTCACGTTACCGGACCTGACCCCCCGACCACAGAAACAATACAGATTTCCCCTAGAAGCAGAGGGAGAAATAGAGAAGGTAATAGGTAGCTTATTGGAGCAAGGGGTACTTAGAACAGTAGCCTCCACCAATAATACCCCTATTTGGCCAGTGAGAAAGCCCGACGGATCATGGCGTCTGACCGTTGATTATCGGGAGCTCAACAAAGTAACCCCAGCAGTAGCCCCCACGGTAGCAACAAGTCCCGAGACCATGCTCAAACAGGGACTCAACTCCAAATTCTTCACGGTATTGGACATTAGCAATGGCTTCTGGTCAATCCCATTGGCAAAGGCGTGCCAGTACAAATTTGCCTTCACTTTCAAAGCACAGCAGTATACGTGGACATGCCTCCCACAAGGATTCCACAATTCCCCCTCCATTTTCCACCGACAGCTGGCGAATGGTTTAGAAAAATATTCCCGCCCCGAATGTCTGGTACAGTATGTGGACGACCTATTACTGCAGACAGACACAAAGGCAGAGCACATTACGCTTCTGGCCGAGCTCCTGGAACTTTTAACCGAGATTGGATGTAAAGTTAACCCAAGAAAGGCCCAGATTTTGGAAAATAAAGTGATGTATTTGGGTACAGTCATCACACACGGCAAACGCGAGATCGAATTCAAAAGAATTGATTCGATTGTCAAATTGCCCCTTCCCCAGAATGTTTCAGCCCTCCGGTCGTTCTTAGGACTGGTTGGTTATTGTCGGAACCACATCGATGGATTCGCGACAAAGGCAGCCCCACTCTCAGACCTCCTTAAGAAAGGAGCCCCCTGGGAATGGCTTCCGCAGCATACAGAGGCTGTGGAGGAGTTAAAGAAAGCCCTTAGCGCAGCACCCGCGCTGCAAGTCCCAGACCAACTTTCCCCCTATGCAATAGAGGTAGCGAGCACAGATCTGACCCTCTCGGCCGTGTTACTTCAGGAACGGCACGAGCAGCTAAGACCAGTGGCTTATGCCTCCCGACTTTTAGACCCAGTAGAACAAGGATTTTCAGCCTGCGAGAGGCACCTCCTTGCAGTTTTCTGGGCAGTGCAATACTTCTCCTACATTACCAGACTCAACCCCATCACCATTTTGACCGAGCACACCCCCACACAGTTACTCCTAGACGGTCGACTGAAGGACGGTTCAGTTAGCCAGATTAGGGCAGCTAGGTGGACACTACTCTTACAAGGACGCGACGTTACGGTAAAACGGACGCGCACACACACATTTTTAGCCGACAACCTCCAATATCCAGGACAGCCCCATGAATGTGAAATTGTAGCACCCCTACACAACACAGGACCCTTCATAGCGAAGACACCCCCCCCCGGAAGATAGGGAACCCAAGACAAAGCCCCCAACAAACAGACACGTGTGGCCCACTAAGGATATACGTGGACGGTTCATCCACGGTTTTAGATGGTGAGCGTATCACTGGATGCGGCATCTATGTCGAGGACGCGCAGGGTCGCGCACTCAAAGAAATAGCTTTAAAATTGCCAGGTCACTTAGGCGCGCAGGCAGCAGAGCTCGTGGCCATAGCTTATATAGTGGACCACCCCGATTCTTTCCCCAGCCCGGCGGACATATATTCGGCCAGTCTATATGTCTGCAACAGTCTAACAGATTTTCTACCCCTGTGGAGGACACGAGGTTTTGTCTCCGCAGACGGGAAACCCCTTCCATCAGCCCCTTTACTCCGCCACATCCTAGACAAAGCAAAGGACAGAACCTTCGGCATTATAAAAGTTAGAAGTCACCATAGGTCATCCCCCCGGGAATGTAAAAGCCGACGCACTGGCTAAAGCAGGTTCCAGGCGAGGACACTTGTGGACACCCCCAGCTAGCGCACCAGCTAGCGCCCCTGTGAGCGCAGTTCAAGTCTTACAGACGGACATCAAGGATTTAGCAGAAGCACAGAAGCAGGATGAGGATCTCAGGGAGATTTTTAAAGGCAACTTTGTGCCTCAGTATGATAAGTTTAGACACGCTCTGACCACACATGAGGGTGTGATCATCAAGGACCAGCTTTATGTGGTCCCGCAGCAAGACAGAAACCAAATGATTGCCTTGTTCCATGATGGACACGGACATCAAGGAATCGACACGACCACGAGGCACCTCAGGCAGCTCTGTTGGTGGCCTAACCTCAGGACCGATGTAACCCATTACATTGAGAATTGCCTTATTTGCGCCCAGAATAACCCGGAGAGGTATTCCAAAAAGGCACAGCTTCAGCATACTCGACCAGTTAATGGCCCCTGGACAAACCTCCAGATCGACTTTATAGGACCATTGCCCCCTTGTAGGGATGGCTATAAATATGTGCTGGTGGTAATTGATACCTTTACCAAATGGGTAGAGGCATTCCCCTCAAGAACAAATACAGCTAAGACAGCTGCAAAGATCCTGACCCACCACATCTTCACGAGATGGGGTTTACCTAGAAGTATTGATTCGGACCAGGGATCTCACTTCACAGGACGTGTCATGAAGAACATCCTGACCATATTCGGCATCAAACAAAATTTTCATATTGCGTATCACCCACAGTCCAGCGGGATTGTAGAGCGCATGAATCGGACACTAAAATCGACCCTTAGGAAAATGGTTCAAGAGAACAATTCTACATGGGATTCAGTACTCCCATTTGCACTCATGTTTATCCGAAATACGGTTTCCACATCTACAGGTTTCACCCCACACACACTCATGACCGGACGCCCTATGAAAGGTACAGAATTTCTTTTAGGACTGGACATGACTAGCCCCGAAGTGACGGCCCTCACGCACGAGAAAGCTGTTAAAGACCTAGTTGAGACTGTGAGGTCTGCACAGATCGCAGCCGCAGTTCAACTAGGGAAACGGCGCAGACAAAGCACAGCCTGCTTTAATAAGAACGTACACCCCACAGAATTCCAAGTTGGGCAACAGGTAATGCTATCTGTATATAACCCCAGCAGTTTTTTGGCACCAAAATATTCCGGCCCGTATTCAATTTCGGACAAAATTAGCCCCTCAGTTTACAGGATAAAATACCCCAATGGAAAGACCGCGTGGTTCCATATTAACCAGCTAAAGGCATATGGAACACAGTCTAACCATGCACACCATGTCCTGCTAGACGCAGCAGAACACCTCGCCCCGCCCACTAGAGACACGTTTCCACCATCCCCCTCACAGACCAGTTCTTCATCGGACTCGCCCACGACTCCGCCCACTGACCACGCCCCGAAACGCCCACAAGCTGCCACAGCAGAGACAGCGATACTGACACTGACTTTGAGGACAGCCACAGCACACAACCCTACAGCCCACGCTGCAGCGACTACGACCCCGACTCCAGTGACCCCATGGAAGTCACCTATATCAAATATCCAGACCCACCACCCGACCCCGACTACCCCGACAATGCCCATTCAAGTTTAGACCCAACACTTTGGCACAGGGACAATTCGTACAGACTTGTCCGTAATGACAAAAGTGACCCCCGGTCACATAATTACAAAATTGCATGCCTGATCCACACAAGGGTGTGGGATCCGGGAGAGCAGGACGACACGGTGTCTGAATCCCGATACGGCAACCCCTTTGTGACCCTGTTCACAGAGGCAGAGAAAAAGTGAGGTGTCCAGATGATGTAAAATAGGAACCGCTTGAGGGAAGCGATATCCTTTCTGATGGAACCTGCACGTATGTTTTGTTTGTGAGTTTATGTTTGTTGGTTTTAATGTTATTGGTTCAGTTGGAGGTTGGACACCTTCTTTTCAGCCGAAAAGCTTGTGACCACCTCGCACGCACTTTAGCTTGTCCGCAGAAACCTTTGAGAACTTCAGTTCCCAATCCAATGGTTTGATTGTGACCGCCTTACACGCACACTAAGTTTCTCCACTGAAATCTTTGAGAACTTCAGTTGTCTCCTCTGGTGAACCGACACGGTTCACGACTTGTTCCCTGTTTTTAGATGTTGGAGCATCTTGGCTCCTCCCTTGTTTTTAGGTGCCCCTCTATTCGGTGAATAGAGGCTGCAAATCCACGGTTAACACATTCTTGCCCGTTCATTCCAGGTTACTCAGGCAGTGGACAAACGGCACTGAGGACCCGCCCTGTCTGAGAACCCACTTTGGTCAGCCAAGCTCGGGTACGGCACAGCACGCCTTACCCGGGGATTCCATTCAAATCGTACCCGTAGCGGCCCATACGCAACCCATTCGACCTTTTGTTTCAAAATTTGTTTTCATTTTTCGTTAGGTAGCCCTTAGGCCGCCATCCCACATGCTATTTACATCCAGGAACATTTGGATGGTAAATTAGCAAAGCCTGCGAGACGGCTCGCAGGAGGAAAGTTGTTAGGTGTATTCTGTTCCTAAAATTCGCTTTTGAAAAAAAAAATGAGGGGAGTCACAGGGTGTGACTTGGCCAGTCATTTTAATGGGTCAATTGGAATGAGAGGACAGATACACTAACAAGTACGGATATTAAACTGTGTATTGACAGATACTGTGCTTGATCCCATAGCTTTCGAAGGACGAAAGAGGGTTCACAGCAAAGATCGGCCATACAGGAGGAAGAGAAAGAGAACGAAGAGAAGACCATGATGGAAGCCTATCTATTACTGTTAAATGTTATATTTGTATATTGGAAGCGAGTCACGTTTCCCCCACAACCCCCGCCGTCAATGTTTCCCTCACACCAACTCCCTCGTGCTCAGCTCTGATCAGCGAAGTTCAGACCTGGTGCACAAAATTTATGACATGGTACTCAATGTCATACGTGATTGAATCACTGCTAGTGATTGCAATCCTCTGCATAATTGTACAGACCCTCAGGTTGAGGAAATGGAGAAGGAGAGCCTCCCGTTCCTGCCCCTCAACCGTTTATGGAGTTCGATCCCCTATTTTTCGGTTTCATCAATCCCCCTTGCCCCTTGATGAATAAAGCACTATGTTAATAAAGGATACCCATGTATTATATTGTTCTGAACTCGACTGCCGAGTCAGGAAGTGATATGTAATGTGGTGTGAATGGATAAGGTTTTTAGACTGTAATAAAATGTTTAAGGATAAGGATAATAGTTGTGATAGGTAGAGGTTCCCGGGTTTGGTAATGCATGTCCCCTTTGACATAGCGCCAAGTAGAAATGTCAGATAAAAAATTTTCTTCCCATAATTAAAGACAGAGTAGACGCCCAGGAACTTGCTGAGGTCAGGGAACCCAAAGAGGGCACCCAGAAGCACGCGAAGCAACGCGCATAAGTGATCCTTCACAATTTTATTGTGAGGATCACAAGGAGGGAATGTAGCCACCTAAGATGGACACTGGGCTACAAAATGGAGAACTGCTAAGGCTGCAGGGAGAAAACAGTCTTAGCAAGGACAAGCAGTTTGCAGAAGGATAATTAGCATTCTGCACGTACAGAAACCAGTTTGTGGCCAGGTGCAGAATCTCAGCTAAAGGTGTAAACGGCAACAACGATTTACATAGTAATGAGGTGATCCAGATCCAGGCCCACACAATAGAAACATTTAGGTATAAATGGATACTTTTGAGTAGACGCCCAGACGAAACAGCACCATAGTATCCATCACAAAGAACCATAGAGACCGCCCCACCCATCGAGAAGCGACCCTCAGATTGGGGGGGTTTGGAAAATATCGATTGGGAAAAAGGCCCAATCGATACACAGCAGGTAGAGAACCGCCCCGAAGAGGCACGGACTTTGGGGGACCTATAAAAGTAGATCCCGCACATGGTTCGGTCTGTTGTTTTTGGCTCCGGCTCTCTGCTGTTTTCATCGCTTTGCTGATACATCGCATCCTGACTCCAGTTCCATCACCAGCCGTTGAGCCACCAGCCACCGAACTGTAAGTGTCACCACAACGATCGCTACGTGATCCAGACTTTGCTAGACCCTGACGATTTTAAGACCCTGAGAGTTGCAGACCAAGAACGGAACGAATGCCTCGCTCCCTGACCTTGCCTGTTCCTGTCTAGATAAGTATTTTAGTCGTTTAGTTTAGAAGTAACTTAGTCTCTTTAGCGTATGCATGTGTATTTATTATATTTGTTATAATAAATATCAATCGTTTGAACTTACTAATCGGTGTACAGATTTATTACTTTGAACCTGACCTTGATGTACTTGTGAGGTGTCTAAATACGGCACCTGGCGACTCCTGAGCAGAATTACATACACAGAGCCGTAGTAGTGTTAAGCGCATGGCCTTTAAATGGAGGCGTGTTAATACACTCCAATAAAACACGTAACACTCAAGTAAAACGTGCAACACTGTACTTCGGTACATGTGACAATAAATCAAATTAAATAAAAAGTTGGAAGGGAGAAAACAGGATTCTAAACAAAACGATATACAGTTAACCAATAAATGGCTAATGTATTCCAGCAATAAATCGGCTATTTCTAATCCCTGCAATGAACTATCATTTTGGTGAAGTGTGAATTGTCAAGATCGCAAATTAGAACGGGGAAGTGAATATCTTTGCAGAAGAATACATCTATTTTGCATTGAATGGTTAGTTAGTCTGTTGGTTTATATTTGTGGTTGGGGAATATAGTGCATGGATACGCTTTACAATTGATTTCCTGATTTCAGATTTGTACAGAATAGAAAGTGGAATTGCCTGCTCAATCAAATATTTACTCAACATGATGGAGCACGCTCGAGAGGCTGAATGGCCTACTCTTGTTCCTAATATTCCAAAGTGATTACAGACTCAATTGTTTTTCTAACTCTGGAAATGTGAAAACTCCCCCCCCACCCTCCCGCCCTCATTGCCAACAGATACAATTCCGTTCAGCAGGTACTTTCTACATTGTATTAAGTGACAACAATGTTCTCCGGTTTTCAATATCTTAAGGACAAGCATCCTCTGTGAAGATTCAATACTTTTGCTCATTTCACTACAGGGTTCTTTAAACCAAAAGAATCTCTCCTCTGCCATGTCGTCTGTGCCATTGTTCTCTGCTCTAAGTGGAAGCAGTGTGAAAATTCACATTCACTCAGGGAACTAGGTACTGGTAGCACCACTTAAAACATCTTTGTCTGCAATAGGAAGCTGCTTGTAGCATTCAGAAGTGATAACAATGATGTATTTGCATTGACGTCAATTTCAAAGTTGCTGGCGAAAATGTTTAAATGCCCCATTGTTGTCAGATTGCAACAGCTGCAGTAAGGAGCTCAGTCTGATTTTATGGGAAGGTAAAATGGAGAGGGAATTGGAAAAAAAACAGCTAATTTCAACATATCCCTGATAATTTCGTATTCTCAGCGACCCAAGTAAAGTCCAGAAGATTATTCGACAAGAAGAACAACTTAAATTCGTATTACAGCTTTGGAATCATTGGGCATACTAAATGATCCGAATCCCACGTGCTTCAATGTACTCGGGCAAGCAGATTGCACATGCCCGGGAAAGACGATTGATATGCATCAACCACATCCCAAAAGGCACAACTCTTTTGGCTGCAGGTGTCAGCGAATTTAGCAATCAAAGCACACCTCATTGGATACAAGTACAACGCTCCAATGTCCTGCTTGGGCAGTCTTTTTTTCCCTGTTAGTACAATTTAAAGGCAACGTTTCCCAGCTCAAAACATTAAAACAGATGTGTGTTTGTTTCAGTAAGTGGCCTGCACGTTGAAAAGACATCTCTGAAGCGTCTGGAATTCTACTACAATCAGCGGAAAGCACAACTTTCAAGAAAACCTTCATAATTTCAGGGTTTTTGTCTCTTATCTGGGTGTACACACTTTGTGGTAATATACGCACACAGTTCTCTTAGTATAGATTCCAGTAATGTAGTCCCACAAATAAGACTGATAGTCACATGTTTACAGTCCTTCAACTGCAGGCTGTGAACAATCTGCTGGTTGGCATTTGGGAAAGAGAGTTTAAGTTGCTGTGTAAGGGATTGACCATATTATCCACCCTGTTGTGCAGGCCACTGCAAAGAACAGGAAAATTATGTTCGCACAATTGTGTCCACTATAGCTGATACTGTATCGCCATTGGTTTTAATGGGAGGTAATCACGATGATAAGTCCCTTAAATGCCTCTTCAGCGAAGATAACAGCAGAGTTGTGTAAAGCTCCCTGTAAGTTATGCGGTGGCTCACGTAATCTCATAAAATGCTTCCACTATATTTCCTGGGTCTTTTGCGGCATTTAAGAGTCCCTACGATTGTGGATTTGTCTTTGAAATGGTGTATGTCTCCAGGAAAATCTGCAGCATTGTCTCAATTTTGCAGAAATATTAGGAGTGTTGCAGAACCTTGTTTTATCAGCTTGTTAAGAACCATACCGAGCATATCATGCCAGAGGTCTGTAAAACTCCAACAGCTGCATTGATCCATCTGCTGATTTCCCCAGAGGCTATTGTCTTCTTTGAAAAAGCTGCCAAAATAAGTGAAATAACTTCTGGAACTGCTCAAGCTCACCACCTCCTGAATGGCATCTTTTGTCCGATACATTGGAGGCTAAATTGGATAACCCCCAGCATACAGAGACACAGATCAGGATTCACAATGTGATGCAGGCAAGGTGTCAACTGCTCATTTGAATGATTGCTGCATGCAGCCAGCACTCGCCATGCTGTTCGATGTCAGCCTGCATCAGCAAGGGACTCAAGATTGCAATGCATAAGTTATCATCTAGCCTGAATTTTTTAAAGTTAACCTGCACTTCTTTAAGAGTGGGTACATTGTAGCTGGACCAGGTGCTGGTAGTTGTGCAGGAAGTGAAACTAGCCTGGGAAACACTGAAGAATGGTACAACATGGAAGAAGATAGGCTCAAATGTTTTTAGATGTCTTGGTGGAGGAATATGTCGGCCCTTAACTTCCTGCCTGCTTTCGGACATAAGTTGATTGTCTTGCGCATGTGGAGGTGGAGGTCACATCGCTCCAGAGTTCCCAACCTATTTCAATCTTCCGGCCATTTTTTTCTTGTTTCGTCCAGGAGGGAGCATGCCTTTCCCAATAGTTGCTTGTACAGGTCCCCAGCAGTTTCCCCCGCTAAGTTACCTGCACCCAACAATTCTTCTAATAATGAGTGACCTGGTGTCCATGGGTATATCATCATTTCTCTGCAGACGAAGTTCTTGCATGTGTCATAACTCGTTCACCCTGGTCAGTTAAAGCCTCTCTATTAGTTCTTCTAGCGTTGTTAGTCTACTGCCTGAATAGAAGTCACTAACTGTAAGTGTCCCCCCATCCTGTCACCGCCTTTTGAAGGTGGCATCCATTTTGGCTGATGCAAACCTGTGATTGTTGCAGATGGGGGGTCATTGTGTACATTTTTGTCAGACTGAAGTGTTGTCTTAGTTGGTCCACATCCGGAGCGGGTCTATTACCACTGGGTTTGTTGAGTGCTTGGTTGGTGGGGTTTGGAGCACTGCTGTGGCCAGGGCCCAGACAGTCGCCCCTGTGCAGGAGCTCTCCTCCATTCTTACCCATTCTGCTTCTGGCAAGGCTATGCGTAATGCAGCTAAAGTTGGTACACAGAGCACACCTAACCAAAACCGGAATGAACAGGTTCTTCTAGGAGGCAGAAGAGAAATGCCCCAGACTTGTCAGTTTCTGGACAGCCTTCTTTGAGGCAATGTTCAGGGTTGTGGGGGTGAAGGTGAGGCCATGCCCAAAAGTGGCAGTCTTCAGGGTGTCAAACCAGCCAGAACTCTTTATGGGATGGGGGTGACATCCTAGCCGTAGCCCCCCTAATCGCCCGCTGAAAAATCCTGCTCAGCTGGCGATCAACAGCACCACTGTCTGGTCAACCTGTCAGACTTTCTCCAACCGAAGAAAATTAAATTGACCATTCAGGGGTCGGAAGAGGGCTTCCTTCCACAAGACGTGGAAGCCATTCACCAACCTATACCAACATCCAACAGAGCAGAGGGGAAGGGGTGGAGGAGGGGGGCCACAGAGAGATCACAAGCACCAACGAAAGGGCAGAAAGGGAGAACGGGGAAGGATGGAAGATAAGGAGGGGAAGAAAATAAGCACATACGCCGAGCACATCCTGTGCGGAAGGGGGGGGGGGGGGGGGGGGGGGAATAGATAATTTGTAAATACGAGCAGTAGACAAGGGTTGATGTATCACTATGTAATATCTGTGTCACTATATGACGTGGCAATGTATGAAAATGAAAAATCAATAACAATTTTTTTAAATGTTGATTATCCGCCGCATATCAAATGTCACAAGGACATTAACTAAAAAAAAATCCCTGGATTCTTTTAAAATCTTATGACCAAATTAAAACATACAAACACAGTATTACGGTGGTAGAAAGGATACAAGATGGGGACTCTTCTTCCGAGGTAGTATGGGCTGAGGTTAGAAACAGGAAAGGAGAGGTCACCCTGTTGGGAGTTTTCTATAGGCCACCTAATAGTTCTAGAGATGTAGAGGAAAGGATGGCGAAGATGATTCTGGAAAAGAGCGAAAGTAACAGGGTAGTTGTTATGGGAGACTTTAACTTTCCTAATATTGACTGGAAAAGATATAGTTCGAGTACATTGGATGGGTCGTTCTTTGTACAATGTGTGCAGGAGGGTTTTCTGACACAATATGTTGACAGGCCAACAAGAGGTGAGGCCACTTTGGATTTGGTTTTGGGTAATGAACCAGGACAGGTATTAGATCTGGAGGTAGGTGAACACTTTGGAGACAGTGACCACAATTCGGTGACCTTTACGTTAGTGATGGAAAGGGATAAGTATACCCCGCAGAGCAAGAGTTATAGCTGGGGGAAGGGCAATTATGATGCCATTAGACATGACTTAGGATGTGTTGGTTGGAGAAGTAGGCTGCAAGGGTTGGGCACACTGGATATGTGGAGCTTGTTCAAGGAACAGCTATTGCATGTTCTTGATAAGTACGTACCAGTCAGGCAGGGAGGAAGGGGTCGAGCGAGGGAACCGTGGTTTACCAAAGAAGTGGAATCTCTTGTTAAGAGGAAGAAGGAGGCCTATGTGAAGATGAGGCGTGAAGTTTCAGTTGGGGCGCTTGATAGTTACAAGGAAGCGAGGAAGGATCTAAAGAGAGAGCTGAGACGAGCAAGGAGGGGACATGAGAAGTCTTTGGCAGGTAGGATCAAGGAAAACCCAAAAGCTTTCTATAGGTATGTCAGGAATAAAAGAATGACTAGGGTAAGAGTAGGGCCAGTCAAGGACAGTGGTGGGAAGTTGTGTGTGGAGGCTGAGGAGATAAGCGAGATACTAAATGAATACTTTTCGTCAGTATTCACTCAAGAAAAAGATAATATTGTGGAGGAGAATGCTGAGACCCAGGCTATTAGAATAGATGGCATTGAGGTGCATAGGGAAGAAGTGTTGGCAATTCTGGACAAGGTGAAAATAGATAAGTCCCCGGGGCCGGATGGGATTTATCCTAGGATTCTCTGGGAAGCCAGGGAAGAGATTGCTGAGCCTTTGGCTTTGATTTTTAGGTCATCATTGGCTACAGGAATAGTGCCAGAGGACTGGAGGATAGCAAATGTGGTCCCTTTGTTCAAGAAGGGGAGTAGAGATAACCCCGGTAACTATAGGCCGGTGAGCCTAACGTCTGTGGTGGGTAAAGTCTTGGAGAGGATTATAAAAGATACGATTTATAATCATCTAGATAGGAATAATATGATTAGGGATAGTCAGCATGGTTTTGTGAAGGGTAGGTCATGCCTCACAAACCTTATCGAGTTCTTTGAGAAGGTGACTGAACAGGTAGACGAGGGTAGAGCAGTTGATGTGGTGTATATGGATTTCAGTAAAGCGTTTGATAAGGTTCCCCACGGTCGGCTATTGCAGAAAATACGGAGGCTGGGGATTGAGGGTGATTTAGAGATGTGGATCAGAAATTGGCTAGTTGAAAGAAGACAGAGAGTGGTAGTTGATGGGAAATGTTCAGAATGGAGTTCAGTTACGAGTGGCGTACCACAAGGATCTGTTCTGGGGCCGTTGCTGTTTGTCATTTTTATAAATGACCTAGAGGAGGGCGCAGAAGGATGGGTGAGTAAATTTGCAGACGACACTAAAGTCGGTGGAGTTGTAGACAGTGCGGAAGGATGTTGCAGGTTACAGAGGGACATAGATAAGCTGCAGAGCTGGGCTGAGAGGTGGCAAATGGAGTTTAATGTGGAGAAGTGTGAGGTGATTCACTTTGGAAAGAATAACAGGAATAAGGAATATTTGGCTAATGGTAAAATTCTTGGTAGTGTGGATGAGCAGAGGGATCTCGGTGTCCATGTACATAGATCCCTGAAAGTTGCCACCCAGGTTGATAGGGTTGTGAAGAAGGCCTATGGTGTGTTGGCCTTTATTGGTAGAGGGATTGAGTTCCGGAGCCATGAGGTCATGATGCAGCTGTACCAAACTCTGGTACGGCCGCATTTGGAGTATTGCGTACAGTTCTGGTCGCCTCATTATAGGAAGGACGTGGAAGCTTTGGAACGGGTGCAGAGGAGATTTACCAGGATGTTGCCTGGTATGGAGGGAAAATCTTATGAGGAAAGGCTGATGGACTTGAGGTTGTTTTCGTTAGAGAGAAGAAGGTTGAGAGGTGACTTAATAGAGGCATACAAAATGATCAGAGGGTTAGATAGGGTGGACAGCGAGAGCCTTCTCCCGCGGATGGAGGTGGCTAGCACGAGGGGACATAGCCTTAAATTGAGGGGTAATAGATATAGGACAGAGGTCAGAGGTGGGTTTTTTACGCAAAGAGTGGTGAGGCCGTGGAATGCCCTACCTGCAACAGTAGTGAACTCGCCAACATTGAGGGCATTTAAAAATTTATTGGATAAGCATATGGATGATAAGGGCATAGTGTAGGTTAGATGGCCTTTAGTTTTTTTTTTTCCATGTCGGTGCAACATCGAGGGCCGAAGGGCCTGTACTGCGCTGTATCGTTCTATGTTCTATGTTCTATGTTAAACACTCTTAAGCATGACGCATGTAAAGTTATATAATAATATGGTGCAGATTTAAAAAGTTTCACAGAGTTAAAACAAATAACAAAACCTTTGTTCACTTATAAATAAATAATAATCACCTTTGATCATTAAAAAAGTAAAAAAATTACTTTAAAAGAACCAACAGCAATGCCTGTGTAAAAGAAAGGAAGCAGTGCTCCGAAAGCTAGTGATTCAAAACAAACCTGTTGGGCTTTAACCTGGTGTTGTAAGACTTCTTATTTGGTAGTAATAGAATGCAGACTTCTTACTGTATAAAAAAAGCAAAGAAAAACTGTGTGGGAGGCCGGTGATGTAGGGTACGGATGGTATGGCCTACTCGGTGAGCGAACCCATCACCGTTCGCCACCCCTAGGACCACATCCACCCAGGGCCTCAACCCCACCTCTGCCTTCGTGAAGGTCTGTGGGCCCGTGTGATGGAATGGCCAGCACCCATGCAGGGATCACGCGGGGAGACAGTGGAATGTGACACCGGGGCAGGAGTCAGACTATGTCAAACGATGCAGAGCACCTGAGCTCATCGCATTGCGGGCTGTCATCAACATTTATCCCATGGACCGGACTCGTTGGTTCTGCCGACCAAGGTGACTGTGGTGAAGCGGGTGGGATGGAGTGTAGTCAGGGGAAAGGGGAGGGGTGGGTAGCCAAGGGGAAGTGGGGTGGGGCGGTACGGCTGGTCTGCCGGTGGCCAGGCCGCCTTGTCGGCGAACTGATGGTGATTAGGTTGTCCCATGTGCGGCGGCCCTGGTGGATCACTGTGCAGCCTCCTGTGCCTGGCTGGGCCCTATTGCCATGTCCATCCTCCGCATCCTCCTCTTCAGATGAGGCCTGGCATTCATCCTCCTCCTGCTCCAGGATATCACCCCTCTGCTGCGTGATAGGGTGGAGAACGCAGCAGGCCACCAGGATGTGGGACACCCTCCGAGGGATATATTGGAGGGCCCCACCAGAGTGGTCCAGGCACCTGAATCGGACTTTCAGGATGCTGATGCACTGCTCAATGAAGCTCCTGGTTGCTGCATCGTTGTAGCGGTTCTCCAGCCGGTCTGGAGTTTCCGGACAGGTGTTATTAGCCATGACCGCAGCAAATTACCCATCGTCCAAGAGCCAACCCCTCACCCGAGGAAGTGCCTCGAAGGTGAAGAGCACCAACAAATGCGCCAGGATGAATGCGTTGTACACACTGCCTGGATACCGGGCACGGACGTGCATGATGTGAAGTCAGTGGTCACACATCAAAGGCACATTCATGGAGTGGAAAGCCTCCCAGTTGATGAATGGAACCTCTTCATGTGCCGGTGCTCGTAGAGAGACAGGTGTCTCGTCGATCACCCCCTGGATCTGTGGAATGCCTGCAATGGTGGCGAATGCCCGGGCAACTGGTGAGCTTGGTCAACATTGAAGTTGATATTGTGTGCTGCCCGGGCATATAGGGCATTCATGGCAGTGCAGATGCACCTGTATATGGATGTCAGCAATATCCCAGACAGGTCGCCACTCGGTGCCTGGAAGTTCAGGGTGACCCCATGGTTCCAGGTGCGGCATCTGTGGATGTTCTCCTTGAGTGGGCTACATGAAACCCTCCCAGCAGAGTGTCTCCTGGCTTTGGGCTGGTGTTGGGGGGGGAGGGGGGGGGGGGGGGGCACTGTGTGCCATTGACCGATGTCATGCTTGGTGACATGCATGCAGGCAGGGCCCACAGATGAGCCAGGCGAGGGGGTTGGATATCTGTTGGGACCTAAATTGTAATGTGCCGTGGGCCCTGTGTGCGACGTAAGGATTGTGCCTCCCAGTCCAGGGGCAGACGGATTGGAGCAGGGACACATTGGGCAAGCGGGCTTGGTGGTGGCCAGTGAACCTGCATGCTGGGCTAGTTGATAGTGCCACTGGTGTGGCGTCTGCCCTGAGAGGGGCAGTGTGCCAGGGTGTGTGCAAAGCCTTCAGTGCATGGGTCCACTTTTCGGGGTGCATTCAGCTCTCCCCCTGCTCTCCGTGCAGTGAGGCAGCGCCTTGGATAGGTGCACTGAGGAGTGTCAACACCTGGTGGACCACTGGCTATGCTGGACCACGCACATCCCATCGATGGGCCGGCTGGGGTCTGAGGGTTCCTAGGGTTGGCCTGGTCAAAGTGGGCAAAGTGGGCAGTCAGTGGAGTGTGCAGCCAGATGGATGCCTTGCAGGCTGCGGCAATGGTGATCCAGACCTGCGCATCCCAGTCCTGGGGGGATACTCCAAATTGACTGCCCATCCCTGGTCGTGCCCCACTACCACCCCCCCCCCCCCCCCCCCCCCCCAGCCCTGGCAGATACCCCTAGTCAGCGGCACAACTGTCAGCCCACTGTTGCGTCTTTGGAGATTTCTCTTACCTCCCCCCTCACCATGAACCATGGTGCTCAGGTCCCATTTTTGAACACCACATGTGAACCACACCGGCGTCACTTCTCATGGCGGAGGTGGAGCACCGCGGGAGGTCAGACACTACCGGGTTGGGCCCATTAATGATATGTTAATGAATGCTACCGTACATTTTTCATGCCCACGATGGCGCATGGCGTGGAACGTGTTCACGCTGCCATTGGGCGTCCAGCGCCGACCTCGATTTTTGGCTTCTGCGCCTGCTCGCGATTCGCGATTCTGGTGTTGCTGGACGGAGTATTCTGCCTTAGTTCTGTTACTCTCTCCACGGATGATGCCTGACCTGCTGAGTATTTCCAGGTCTTTCTGTTTTATTCTATCCACACACTTTGGACCAAACACAATGCAATGTTCGAGGGCTGTTCTCAGACTTCTATTGCAGCACAAGTAGCAGCCACCCAATGACTGAGTGCTGCAACCCCAGCTTGCTGCCGTCATGGCTGTGAGTTAGTGGCATCGTGGCAGTCCAGCAATCTGTCTTTGATCCTGGGAACCACCCTGTGGCCACGTCCCAATTCCAAAATGGATGCCCGCAAAGAGTACAGGGAAAATTGGCCAGCCACAGGAAAAACAAGCAGGTGCAAGGTTTCCTGTGTATTAAGATTTGCAGAACCCAGACAGAACCGAAACCAATAGCCATCTACATACTAATGAGCGATCCCCAGAAACAATCAGAAACATTGAATCAATCGGGACCAAACCAGACTCCCCAGCGCCAGCGAGAGCCAGGACAAAGGAAGGCCGACGGACACATAGGGCCCGCCCAATGATCAGGGAACAGCTCCAGTATTGGAGAAATCGATAAAAACGATTGGGACATGGTCCAATTAATTGGGGCCAAGCCCAAAAGGGCGCGAAACCCCTGGGGACTATAAAGTAGAGGCCCCAAGTTCAGTTCGCTCTCTTGGCAGCTCTCAAAGAACTCTTGACGGTGACTCTCAGCAAGGAGAGACATGTCTAGCAGCTGCACCAACCAAGTAAGTCTCCAGTCAACGCACGCTATGAGATAGATGCTCCTAGCTACTATTCTATACCAGCTTGAAGCCAGCAGATTCGAACCGGACAAAGGCCATTGTTCCTCTGACCTGGTGGGCCATTTGAAAGCTAAGTATAGGTCTTTAGCTGCAGTGATAGTTTAGTAAGTAGAGTTTTATGCATGAGTAGTGATTGACTGTGTGTATAATAAATGTGTTTTGATTTGAAACTTACTAACTGGTGTATTGAGTTATTGACCAGCACTTGGCTTTGAACCTCGTGGTGGTATCAGAAAGATACCTGGCGACTCTAGAGCAAAGGTTATTAAAACAGAGCAATTAAGTAAAAGCGTAACAAGCAACATTTATTGGCGACCTCTGACGGGACGCGACTTAGAAGTGGCCCCCCCACTCCGAGAGAACCTAAAATTTGAATTAGAATCCAATTGGGAACAAAAATAACCACAAATGTTCAAGCAGTTCTGATCAATCCTCCAGAATTCGGAAGTGTGGTAATGCATGCGTACTAACAGGGATATAAGGTAAACCTGATAGATTTTGTTGCGAAAAACTGTCGGGTGTTTGTATTCCGGAAATTAGCAAAAGCCGTACCCGTGTTTGCTGCACCGCTTTATTACCGCTTGTTCCAAATTTAAAGAGAACTCAGATAGGAAAAATGGCAATGAAGGCAATGGAACGCCTTATGAACCCGCAGGAATTCGTGGTCGCAGCGACCAGTAGAGTAGGACAGTGTCCCGTTTGGGAAGAAGAGATTAGAAAGTACCTCAAAGGGAAGGGATGGCTCCTTTGGAGTGAATTTTGTGCAAATGAGGAAACAGGTCCCGGGAGTATAGGACATACTTGGTGGGAGAACCTGACAGAGATTCACAAGAAGAGCTTGGGGAAAGCTCGCAAGCCGATGGCAATCGTGTCCTGTCTGGCACAATTGCGGGCACAGAGGAGGTCGTTCGGATGCTCCGTAAAGAGATAGATGAGAGGAATAGGATGAGTAAAGTCAATGTAAGTGACATAGAGAAGGAGAACATAGAGTTAAAAGGGAAGTTGGCAGCAAAAGACAGAGAGGTGGATGATGCCAAGAGGGCACATCAGTCTTGTCTGGCGCACTTAAGCAGCTTCCAGACCCAATATGACAAGGCCTACCAGGACACACAACGTGCGGTCCTGGTACGACAATAAACGGAACAGCAGGTAGAGGCATTGCAGAAGCAGTGCAGCGATTTAAAGGCATCCCTACGAGCGCTCCATGCTTCCACCATGGAACAGTGGCAGAGCTCGGTAGATCATGCAAAGTGCCAGAAGTAGATTGCAGAATTGCAATCTCTGCTTTCAGTCCAGAATGGCTTTCAAAGCACATTTGGATCCCAATTAAATGAGGAAAACGGCCTTGATTGGCAAGATTTAAATGAAACAGTGCATAGGTATGTACATGGAACATGTGCGCAGGAGAAGCCCCAGGAAAGAAGAGCACCCCAACCCCCAAAGAGCAGATAGATCACACCCCCATGAATCCAGTAACCACCCACCGCAGAGCCGCAGCAGAAGGAGAAGCAGATTTCCTGTATACGACCCCCTTAACCGTGACCCAATTACGGGACGCGTGTGAGAAGATCACACCGTTCCTCCCCACTTCAGACCCCCACCAATTCTTTGCTAAGGTTAAGCAGCAGGCAACCATGTACGGCCTGGACGAACGAGAGCAAGTGAGGCTCACAGTTTTGAGCCTCGACCCTTCCGTTGTAGCAGCCCTTCCCGACCCACAGAATGTAGGAGGAGGCACCCTAGCAGAGATGCATATAGCGATCCTAGATGCGATCGGCTACGATAGAGGAGACCCAGTAGAAGGCCCGAATAGATGCAGGCAGAAGAAAACAGAACACCCCACAGCGTTTGCTGGACGCTTGTGGATCCATTTCACGGCTGTTTTCGGAGACTTAACCTGCGCCCATTTGTCCTCAGACAACATGGCCAAATGGACCCGAACCCTTATCTCCCATGCCACAGAGGCAGGACAGAGAGCTTGTGCAAATTATGACCCCCTCAGATGAGGCCCACAACGAAAAATGGGTTTTAAAAAGGTTGTCCCGTGCTTGGGAGCAATCCGTACACAATAAAACCGCATTTCGGAAACCCGATGAAGAGCAGGCAGAGGCAGATATGCATATAGTTAAAGCGCACCAAAACCCCGCATGGGTAAATGAAGGTAGAAACAGCCCACCCCAGAAATCTCAAGAATGTTATAACTGTGGTCAATTAAGACACTTTGCACGAGAGTGCAATGCCCTGCAAAAGCCACAGAGAGCCCAACAGACAGGCACTCTAAATAGGAATAGGACAAAGCCTATTCATAGTGTAAGCGCCCGTTCAGACCAGGGAGACATGAACGGCACAGACTGACGGTGTTCAGGCTCCCCACCTTTGGTCTGCGACACCCTTTGGGATAGGTCCAGCCGACCGGTCGTTGCAGGAAAAGTATGGGGTCAGCCCGTTGAATTTCTTTGGGACACAGTAGGGTCCCGCACCACACTTAATTCCTCCATCATGTTCCAAAAGGACACGTGGCCCACTACAGACACCATCACCCTCAGCGGCTTTACAGGCCACTCACAGCAGGGACACATAATAGCCCCTGTATCCATTCAGATTGGCAATATTAGAAACCAAACACCCCATAGTGTTAGTTGATCTACCCCACACAGCAGAACACATTTTGGGAATCGAATTTATGAGCTCCCACAACCTTTCATTCGATCCAGTAATCAGATGTGTCTGGAAAATGGCGAAAACAGCAAGAGCCCCCACCACGCTCACTGTAGGGGATTATGCTAATAGGATCAGCGCAGTAGGTGAATACTGGTTTGACCCGAGCACAATTAGCATAGACAAGCAGGTTAGAGCAGTTCTGCAGGAAAAGAGAGCAGCATTTGCACATCATAAACACGACTGTGGCAGATGGCTGGCTCAGTTCAGATTACAGGATCTGACCCCAGACCCCAGAAGCAATACGGATTTCCCCAAGAGGCAGAGGGAGAAATCGCCAAGGTAATAGACAGCTTATTAGAACAGGGCACACTAAGATCAGTAGCCTCCACTAATAATGCCCCGATTTGGCTAGTACGAAAACCCGATGGATCATGGCGACTGACCATTCATTACCGGGAAATTAACAAAGTCACCCCAGCAGTAGCCCCCACTGTAGCCACAAGTCCCGAGACCATGCTCAAAAAGGGACTCCATTCACGATATTGTACGGTTTTGGACATCAGCAACGGATTCTGGTCCATTCCATTGGCTAAAGCATGCCAGTATAAATTTGCATTCACTTTCAAAGATTAGCAATATACGTGGACATGCCTCCCACAAGGATTCCACAACTCCCCCACCATTTTTCACAGGCAGCTGGAAAATGGTCTATCAAAATTTTCTCGCCCCGAATGTCTGGTCCAGTACATAGACAGACACAAAGGCAGAGCAGATCTGGCTTCTGTCAGAACTCCTAGGGCTCCTGCAGCAGATTGGATGTAAAGTTAACCCCAAAAAGGCCCAAATTTTGGAAGACAAGGTGATATATTTGGGAACAATTATCACGCACGGTAAACGCGAGATCAAGCATAAAAGGATTGACTCGATTGTCACATTGCCCCTTCCCCAAAATGTCTCAGCCCTCCGGTCGTTTTTAGGACTGGTTGGCTACTGCCAAAACCATATCGACGGTTTCGCCACTAAAGCAGCGCCCCTATCCGACCTTCTAAAGAAAAAGACACCTTGGGAATGGCTTCCGCAGCATACAGATGCCGTGGATGCTTTAAAACGCGCACTCATCGCAGCCCCCGCACTACAGGTTGCAGACCCACTCTCCCCCTACGCTATAGAGGTAGCTAGCACAGACCGCACCCTTTCGGCCGTGCTCCTCCAGGAACGGCACGAACAGTTAAGACCTGTTGCATACGCCTCAAAAGTTTTAGATCCTGTGGAGCAGGGATTTTCTGCCTGTGAAAGGTACCTGCTTGCAGTCTTTTGGGCAGTTCAGTATTTTTTATACATAACAGGACTCAACCCCATCACAATCCTCACAGAACGCACCCCTACACAATTTTTATTAGACGGACGACTTAAAGATGGCACAGTCAGCCAGATCTGAGCAGCCCGTTGGACCCTCCTTTTGCAGGGATGGGGCATCACTGTTAAAAGGACTAAAACCCACACTTTCCTTGCGGATAACCCAGGCACCCCTCATGAATGTGAGATTATCTCACCACACCACAACACAGGCCCCTTCATCGCTAAAACACCTCCCAAGAAGATAGGTAGTTCACCCCAGAGACCCCAGCCCACGGACACGTGCGCACCCCTGAGAATAAATGTGGATGGCTCTTCCACTGTATTAGATGGGAAACGCATAACAGGATGTGGAATTTATGTTCAGGACGCGCAGGGACGTGCCCAAGAAGAAATCTCCTTAAAGCTACCAGGACTCTTAGGCTCGCAGGCAGCAGAACTGGCAGCTATTGCTCATATAGTTGATCACCCCGACTTGTTCCCAAGCCCAGCAGACATATACTCGGACAGCCTCTATGTCTGCAACAGCCTGACAGAATTCCTACCCCTGTGGGAAGCAAGAGGATTTGTTTCCGCAGACGGAAAGCCCCTACCATCAGCCCCATTACTCCGCCATATTTTAAAACAGGCAAAGGACAGGACATATGGCATCATAAAAGGTCGTAGTCACCACCATTCTTCCCCACCTGGAAATGTGAAAGCTGACGCATTAGCGAAAGCAGGTTCCAGGCATGGTTATTTTTGGAACCCCCCCCGAAGGCGCCCCAGTACACGCTGTTCAGGTCTCACAGACCAACATCCAAGATTTAACGCAGGCCTGACGACAAGATGAAAAGCTCAGGGAAGTTTTAAAGGAAACTTCCCAGCACCGTAGGACAAATTTAGGAATTCTCCGACCACACATGACGGTGTGATTCTGAAAGATAGTCTTTATGTAGTTCCTGAGCAGGACAGGAATCAACTCATTTGTTTGTTCCATGACAGTCATGGACACCAAGGAATTGAGCTCACTACAGCCTACCTCAGGCAGCTCTGTTGGTGGCCAAATTTAAAAGCAGACATCACCCACTACGTTGAGAATTGCTTGATCTGTGCCCAAAACAATCCGGACAGATATGCAAAAAAGGCTCAACTTAGCCACACCCGCCCCGTTAATGGCCCCTGGACTAACCTCCAGATTGACTTTATAGGACCCTTACCCCCTTGCAGGAATGGTTACAAATATGTGTTGGTGGTCATCGACACATTTACAAAATGGGTAGAGGCATTCCCATCAAGGAATAATACGGCAAAGACCACAGCCAAAATTCTGACCTACCAAATCTTTACGAGGTGGGGACTCCCCCACAGCATTGAATCCGACCAAGGCTCCCATTTTGCGGGCCGCGTTATGAAAAACATCCTGACAATATTTGGCATTACGCAAAAATTTCACATCGCATACCATCCCAGGTCAAGTGGTATTGTGGAAAGGATGAATCGGACCCTAAAAGCCACCCTTAGAAAGACGGTTCAACAGAACAACAGCACTTGGGACTCAGTCCTCCCGTTTGCTCTCATGTTTTTACGGAACACGGTTTCCACATCCACAGGATACACCCCCCACACTCTCATGACCGGACGCCCCATGAAAGGCACAGAATATTTATTAGGATTGGACATGACCAACCCCGAAGTGACGGCCCTCACCCACGAGAACACTGTGCAACAGCTTGTAGATAATGTTCAAACGGCTCAGCTAGCAGCCGCAGTAAAACTAGGCACCAGAAAGAAACAGAGCAAGGCTTGTTTCGACAAGACAGTGCATACGACTGAGTTTGCAGTAGGGCAGCAGGTTATGCTATCCCTTTACAACCCCAGCACATTCCTGTCACCCAAGTACTCAGGTCCGTACTCCATTTTGGACAAAGTAAGCCTCGCCGTGTATTAAATAAAGTACCCCAACGGAGAGACTGCTTGGTTTCATATTAACCAGCTCAAGGCATATGCCTCGAAGTCCAACCACGCACACCACGTCATGCTCGCCGCAGCAGAAGACCATGCCCCGCCAACAGGAAACGCATTTCTACCCTCCCCCAGCCGTCCAGCCCATCCACGGACTCGACCTCGACTCCGCCCCTAACTCTCACCTCCGCCTCTCCACGCTCACAGACAGCAGTGACAGCGACAGTGACTGCGGAAACACAGACGACAGCCACAGCACACCTCGCTACCATCCCCCTGAGACAGGCCCCACTCCCAGCGACTCTGAACACGATTCGAGTGATCCCTTCCTGATCACATACCTTAAAGCCCCACACCCAGGACCACCGCCCAACGATGAAGATCCCGACTCCATTACCTCCGAACTCGACACATGTATTTGGCACCGCGACAATTCGTTCAGGCTCATCCGGAACGATGAGATGAACCCCAACTCACACCATGCAGCTTTGGCGACCCTTATCCATACAAGAGTATGGTATCCGGGAGAAGATGATGACATTGAGTCTGACTCCCACCACGTGAATCCCTTTGCGACCCTGTTCGCAACAGAAAACTGAGGAGTCCAGATGATGTTTTAAAAAGGAACCGCTAGAGAGAAACGGTGTCCTTTCTGATGGAACCTGCACGATATTCGTTGCATGTTTGTTTGTTTGTGTTTGTCAAAGGTTCGTTGTTTGAATTTAAACAGCCTTCCACAACCCCATGCCAAATATGTCCGCAGATACCTATGTGAACTTACCGACAAGCTTATCAGCAGAAACCGCTGAGGACTTGCCAGAACCCAATTCGTAACTGCTCTTCCGATCCGACAGTAAAGACATTACTGCAACCCCCCACGATGACTACATTCTTGCCCGTTCTTGCCGGTTACTCAGGCAGTGGAGAAACGGCACTAATCCCCGCCCTGTCTGAGGACCCCCCCCCCCCCCCCCCTCCCCCGGTGGTCAGCTAAATTCGGGTATAGCACAGCCCGCCCTACCTGGAGATTCCATCCAACTCTTACCCGCCGCGGCCCATACACACCTCATTTTGGCTCTTTTGTTTCAAAAATGTTTGTTTTGTTTTAAGGTGACCCTTCGGTTGCTTCCCCTCAGGCTATTTACATCCTCAAACATAGGGATGTAAAATCACACAGGCTGTGAGACGGCTTGCACTGTTTCAGTACTTTCAAGAATGTCTGGTCCTGAAATTCAGTTTTTAAAAACATGAGGGAGTCACAGATGGTGACCAATTATAAAGGGTAATTGGCACTAAAGACAGACAGACTAAAACACGAGATCTTAAGCAAGATAATAACAGATGTTATGCTTGTATCCACAGAATTCCAGAAGCTCCAGGATAAGAAGAGAAGAAAAGAGAGAAAAGAGAAGAGAAGGTGAGGACGACCTCCATCTTTCTTTTCTGGACATTATGTATTTTGTTGCGCGTGAACCCCCTTACCACCACCCCACCGGCCATCAATGATTCACTCCCCCATAGTACACAGAGCCCAGTAATAATTAACAGTACCCCGACATGGTGTGATACGTTTATCACATGGTATTCCCTTTCGTATGTTGTTGAAGCACTTCTAGCATTGGCGATACTCTGCAGCATCGTGCAGACTATCCACATCAAGAAATGGCGAAGGAGAGCCTACCGCTCTCGCACCCCGGTATGCAGGATAAGATCCCTTATTTTCGGTTTCCACCAGGCCCCCGAACCCCTTGACCTGGAATAAAGAACATTTGTTTTGTTTGTGCGTCTTCATTTATAATTAAAGAAATGTGTTCATTTGTGACTAAAGGATTGTAAAACTCTGTGTTTGACTGCCAAACCAGAGGAAAATTTGAATGCTGCTATTTGTACAGTTAGGAAGTTAGTATGTTTGAATGATTTAAGTGAGAATAGTTTATTGAGGATAGTTAGAGGTTCCAGTTTTTTTGTTTTGTAATGCATGTCCTTTAATGACATAACGCCCCCTAGAGTTTTGATGTTTTGTATGTAAAATTGTTAGTTAAAATGTTATTGCATAGTTAGGGTCAGTGTAGAGGCCAAGCAGGAATGCGCGCTGGGTCAGGGAATGAAGACATCACAGTAATGTGATCCTTCACGCTTCGCGTTGAGGATCACAAGGAGGGAGTGTAGCCATCTGGGGTGGCCACGTCCCGATTCCAAAATGGATGCCCGCAAAGAGTACAGGGAAAATTGGCCAGCCACAGGAAAAACAAGAAGGTGCAAGGTTTCCTGTGTATTAAGATTTGCAGAACCCAGACAGAACCGAAAACAATAGCCATCTACATACTAATGAGCGATCCCCAGAAACAATCAGAAACATTGAAGCAATCGGGACCAAACCAGACTCCCTGGCACCAGCGAGAGCCAGGACAAAGGAAGGCCAACGGACACATATGGCCCGCCCAATGATCAGGGAACAGCTCCAGTATTGGAGAAATCGATAAAAACGATTGGGACATGGTCCAATTAATTGGGGCCAAGTCCAGGGTCCGCCCAAAAGGGCACAAAACCCCTGGGGACTATAAAGTAGAGTCCCCAAGTTCAGTTCGCTTTCTTGGCAGCTCTCAAAGAACTATTGACGGTGACTCTCAGCAAGGAGAGACATGTCTAGCAGCTGCACCAACCAAGTAAGTCTCCAGTCAACGCACGCTACGAGATAGATGCTCCTAGCTACTATTCCATACCAGCTTGAAGCCTGCACATTCAGAACCGGACAAAGGCCATTGTTCCTCTGACCTGGTGGGCCATTTGAAAGCTAAGTATAGGCCTTTAGTTGCAGTGATAGTTTAGTAAGTAGAGTTTTATGCATGAGTAGTGATTGACTGTGTGTATAATAAATGTGTTTTGGTTTGAAACTTACTAACTGGTGTATTGAGTTATTGATCAGCACTTGGCTTTGAACCTCGTGGTGGTATCAGAAAGATACCTGGCGACTCTAGAGCAAAGGTTATTAAAACAGAGCAATTAAGTAAAAGCATAACGAGCAACACCAGCAATCTGTCTTTGATCCTGGGAACTACCCTGGCGGAGTGACTGTGGCTCAACATAATACAAACCTGTTGTCTTTTCTCCATTTGCCATCATTCATTCTCTGCCAGTGTCCTTCCGGCCTAGACTGCTTATGTCCAAGCCAAAATGGCACAATTTGTGGCCCTTGCCTTCCAGGGCCAGAGGTACTCAAAGTTGGCCTCCATTGCCATGTGCAGTCTCCTCCATCGAAAATCAGCAGCCTTGTGGGGGTGCTTTTCATAGAACAGTACAGCACAGAACAGGCCCTTCGGCCCTCGATGTTGTGCCGAGCCATGATCACCCTACTCAAACCCACGTATCCACCCTATACCCGTAACCCAACAACCCCCCCTTAACCTTACTTTTTAGGACACTATGGGCAATTTAGCATGGCCAATCCACCTAACCCGCAC
Source organism: Scyliorhinus canicula (assembly GCF_902713615.1). Lineage (NCBI taxonomy): Eukaryota > Metazoa > Chordata > Chondrichthyes > Carcharhiniformes > Scyliorhinidae > Scyliorhinus > Scyliorhinus canicula. The sequence continues at coordinate 72,988,311 of NC_052152.1, forward strand.
ATCTTTGGACTGTGGGAGGAAACCGGAGCACCCGGGGGAAACCCACGCACACAGACAGTGACCCAGCCGGGAATCGAACCTGGGACCCTGGAGCTGTGAAGCATTGATGCTAACCACCATGCTACCCTCCTGCCCTAATGCTTGGGCAGCAAAGGCACACTGAAGCCAGACCCTCAGGATGTAGGTATGACTGTTGTATGGAATATGGAATGATTTCATTCATGAATTTCATTAGAATTTTTTATTTTATGTTGGCTTTGTATTTTTGCATTGTTGCCAAGCAGACATTGTAATGGTCAGTAGCCGATGGAATTTAAAAAGAATCAGAAGTTGGAGTTGCAGTAATTGGTGTTGCACCAGGACAAGTTCTTCACTTACAGGCCAGGATGAAAAGGATTGTCTGGGTTGCCACCTCGCTTCCTCATCTCTTGTCCACCAACTCCTTGTGTTCCTGCTCCTCACCTGCTTGCCGTACAGCTGCTGTCCCCTCATGCAGCATGCAACAGGCCACCACCAATCTTTTTAAAAATAAATTTAGAGTACCCAATTCAATTTTTCCAATTAAGGGGCAATTTAGCGTGGCCAATTCACCTAGTCTGGACATCTTTGGGTTGTGGGGGTGAAACTCACACAAACACGGGGAGAATGTGCAAACTCCACACGGACAGTGACCCAGAGCCGGGACTGAACCTGGGACCTCGCACTGTGAGGCAGCAATGCTAACCACAGCGCCACCGTGCTGCCATGCCACCACCAATCTTGACAGCAACCCAGAGGTGGATTTACACTTTGTGGGACCTCATACTCACCTTAATTTCTGGGTCCCCCATCCCCCCAGTGATGTAATTCCCCTTCTGACCCCACCCACCCTCACCCCACAGAACACAAAGGCGCAAGGCACAAAATTACGCAAATTGATCACTGCTATAGTACAAGTCTGCAACCCTGGCTAACCCCTCTTCCCAACACACTCTCCTCCATTGGCCCCCCCACAGCCTCACACTAATTTCCCCCCATCCCCGCACAGTCTCCCCCAACCCTCCCACTCTCACAATCTCACCAATGTTGCTCACTGGCCTCTTCAGGGTTGAGAAACCTGCTGGCTGCGCCTTTTTTCACACAAGTAAAACAAAGGGGGCTGGATTCTTCGATTGAGACTAAGTGTGGACGCCGGCGTGGAAACAGTGATGTTTTATGACAGGTGCACTGATTCAGCAACTCTAAATAGGCTAGCGCACCATCGCCATGTGGAACGCAACCGGTTTCAATTGAAACAGCGCCAGATTCATCGGGTCCATGATTGCAGCACATGAAACTCATACGCTGCAGCCGCACTTAAATTATCCTTCCCCCCCCCCCATACACCGTCCCAGTCAACAAGATGGCTGGAAGGAGAGCAGAGCCATGATTCAGGGGCGCCGAGCTGGACACAGGAGAGGAGAGGCGGATGACCCTGTACCCCGGCCCAGGAGGAAGGCTGCCAGACGCCGCCATTCACCATGCCTGGGCGCCGGTGGCAGACACAGTCAGCGCCGTGGGCTACGTCGTCCGAACTGGCATGCAGTGCGGGAAAAATCTGCACGGCCTCCTCAGGGCGGCCAGGATGAGTAGGCAGCGCTGTGCCCCTGCCACCAACCTCGCTACCCACACACACATGTAACCTGGAACCCGCCGGGGAACAGCCAAACTCCCACCCTGACCCACATGCCTGCACCCATACCAGCCACAATGGCTGTGTGCCCTGGCAACTGAGGCCATCATCTACCCAACTCCTGGGCTGCATGCGTCAGAACGTCTAACGGTGTCGTTGTTTGTGTCTCCCCCCTCTCCCCCCAATACAAGGCCGCGCACAACCGCTGGGAGCGGAAGAAGACCGGAGGGGGACCGCCAGGCCTGCGGCCCCTCACTGTGCCCGAGCAGAGGGCACTGGATGTGGTTGGTGGCCCAGAGGAAAGGGAGGTCATCGACATGGAGGTCGACGACGGGTGAGCAAGTGAGACCCCTGCTTAGTTGCGTATCCTCATGACACATGTGTGGACTCCCCCAACACCCCTCACCCTCACCCCCACCTCACCCCCACATCCCACCACATCCGCCTCACCTCCCTCACCCCTCACCCCCATCTCCCAACCCCAACCCCGCCCCATGCCCCCTCCATCCCCCGGCTGTCTAATCATGCATGTCGTTTGGTGTCTTACAGGATCTGCTGGAGATTGGCCCGGTCCATCCAGTGACCCCGGCCCCGCCAGTGCCAGATACAGGCAGCCGAGCACTGACGGGGAGAGCAGCTGTAACACCAGCCCTCTGCCCGAGACCCCAGAGTTTGGGTCGGAGGAGAACACAGATGGCTTCAGCACAGCAGGTGGAGGTATGAGCAGCCGAGGGGCCGGATGGTAGGAAGTCTCCTGGAACATCCAGTCCCAACACAGTGCAGATGCAGGCAGAGACCCAGGGACTACGGGAGGGGATGACAGCCAGCGTCCTGCACCTGCGGGCACAGGTGGAGGAATCCATCCACGTGTAGAAGCAGGGGGTGGTGCAGGTCATGCGTGCAACCCAGGCCAACACCACACGATTGGAGGCAATGGTGGGGGGGGGGGATGGTGTTGGATATGGGTCAGCGGGTGCAAGGCTTGGGGCATTCTGTGCAGGCCGGGCTGAGGCCCAGGACAGGGCTGCCCTTCACAAGCAGTCATACGCCAGAGCCACCTAGAGATTGCAGCAGCACTCCTCAGCATGGCCCAGCCACAGCAGGCCATGGCTGAGAGCATCGGCAGCATTGCCCAGGTGCTGGCCAGCATGTTTCAAACTCACAAGGAAGTGGCCCACACCCAGAGTGTCGTGACCCAGTTACTGTCACTGACCCAGAGGGATGCGGCCCAGTCACTGACTGGTGGCACTGTGGCAGAGTGATGTGGTGCAGTCCTAGACAGAGATAGTCCACTCTCTGTGCTCCATGGCCGCAAACATGCAGACCCTTGTCGAGATTGGAGCGGAGCCGGGTTGGGTGGTCAGCAAGATGGCCGCTGTAATGGCGGTAGGTGCCTGGGCACCCCGCCCCCCGGCTGCTCGGCCCGCCCTGCCCCCCCTCTCCCTACCCTCCCCAGGCCCTGGCAGGGCCCCCCCCTGCTGCAGCCAGCATGGCCGGTGTCCGATCTGGCAGCTCGCAGTCACTCCACACCATTTCCTACCTCCTCCCTCTCACTCAGCAGCCAGGATGCCAGGTTCACGATTTTTAAAACCACAAGTGAACCACGTCATTGGGAAATCAGCCCATCCGAGGCGCTAAATCACGGAGGCCCCAGAGCATCGGGCATCAGGCCCGCTAATGATATGCCTAATATATTTTAAGGCCGTGTGGCAAGCGCCGCATTTACGTCATTTTGGGGGGCCAGAGAATCCCGATTTGGCACCAAACCGACTTCTACCGCGATTTCGGCGTCGGAAGCTATTCTCCACCCAATCGTGTTTCTCAATTTTGGCGTCAGCTAACCAAGAATCCAGCCCAGGATCTTCCGCCTCTGAATCTATCCGGCCTTTTGTTTGAACCAGATTTTTTTCCTGCTCTAAAGGGACTCAATCAATGAGAGTCTGATGTTGTTCTGCATTTCTGACTAAGCTCATTGGTATTTGTTGAACCTATCAGCAAATGCAGAATTACCAGGATATGATTGGTGCCTACAAACATCGGCTGGCACGGCATCATCCCCTCGCACCCCCCGCGCCCCCCCACCAAACACGGTATTACAGACATGAGGCAAGGTTAATTTAAACACTAATTTCTCCTCTTACCACCCATTCACAAACAGAAGGTGTTTGATCTTCCCCCCCTTTTACTTTTGTGCATAACCCTGCAATAAAACACGGGATAAGATGAACTCAAAGGGTTCGTTCATTTGCACACACTCAAAATGCAGGAAATGCGTCACAATGTTGCCTCCTATGCATTTGAGCAGTAAAAGAGGGATAGAGAAAAGAAAGAGACCACAGAGAAAAGAAATGAGGCTGGATGGATTCTCCGTTTCGGGGACTATGTCTCTACGCCATCGTGAAAATGGTGGTCTTTTGTGAAAACTGGCGTCAGAAGGCCAACAATTCCCCGTTTTGCTGGGGGTTAGCAGGAAGGCAGCGTAGAGCTCACAGCTCTAGCTGCTGATACGGCCCCCAGCATTTCTGGTTCAGAGGTCGCGCATATGCATGGTGGCGGCCTGCAGCGGCTGCCCCGTGCTCTATGGCGGACTCAGCACGTGGACCTGGATCGCCAAAGTAGTGCCCCCCAGCGGCTACTCACGCGCCCCAGACCGCCTGCCCACATTGCCCCCAGCCCCAAATGAAGCCCCCCTTGCCCGCCAATCGTCCCTCCCTCAACTGTGGCAGCCCCGGACTGAGCCCGCAGCCGCCACATGAGGGTCCGGACAATGTGAGCACACGTACACCACGCCGTCAGGAATTCGGCCGGTCGACAACAGAGAATCGCGTGGCGGGCCTCAGGCAATGGCCTGTGGTAGTGGATACTCAGCGCTGCGTATTCCTCAAGTAGGCCGATTTTAATTGAAAAACCGGCGCTGCTCCTAATTTCGGCGCCAAAACGGATTATCCGACCCGTCGCCAAACGTGATTTCAGCGCCGGGGAGCAGAGAATCTAGACCAAGTTGTTTCATGTGGGTTCCAGAGTCCAGAATCAAAGTCTAATGAGAGATTCCTTTAAACAGGTCTGTGTGATGAAAACCAATGCTGGTTAATTCACGTTTCCATTGTATGTTTCGGCATACAGAGATGATTCAGTCTTGTGGGTGATGCTTCAGGCTCTCTAGCAGAAGCAGTGTAGATGGGACGAAGTGTCCAACCTGGGCCAGAACTCCTTGTCTCTGATGCTGCTAGTGAATGGTAAAATGGCTGGCTGGCTTGCAGTACAGCAGGGAGATATTCCTGGTTCCACAAACTGGAGGTCAATGTTACATGACTCCCACCACTGCACACCATTTTTGACGAAGTGAGTGTATCTCTTGTCTGGGTCCCAGGAACGTGGAATGTCTCAACTGTTGAGAATTGAAAGGAAGGGTATGCGCCCTTTGCCTTAGCAGACTCCCATTGGCCAGCCAGGTTTATAATAATAATCTTTATTGTCATAAGTAGACTTACATTAACACTGCAATGATGTTACTGTAAAAAGCTCCAAGTCGCCACATTCCACCGCCTGTTCGGGTACACAGAGGGAGAATTCAGAATGTCCAAATGAAAAAAATGAAATGAAAATCGCTTATTGTCACAAGTAGGCTTCAAATGAAGTTACTGTGAAAATCCCCTAGTCGCCACATTCCAGCGCCTGTTCGGGGAGGCTGTTACGGGAACCGAACCGTGCCTCTGGCCTGCTTGGTCTGCTATCAAAGCCAGCGATTTAGCCCTGTGCTAAACACCTAACAGCATGTCTTTCGGGACTTGTGGGAGGAAACCGGAGCACCCGGAGGAAACCCACGCAGACACAGGGAGAATGTGGAGACTCCTCACAGACAGTGGCCCAAGCCGGGAATCGAACCTGGGACCATGGCTCTGTGAAACAACAGTGCTAAGCACTGCGCAACCGTGCCACCCATGAAATGCAGTTGGCCTCTTTTAATTTGGTCTGTGCAGCTTTACAGGGGAATCATTAGTGACTCTTCAGAGATAAGAAGGTGCAAATTTCTCTGCAACTTCCAGATAAATCTTTTTTTAGTTTTAAAAATATTTAGAGTACCCAATTCATTTTTTTCCAATTAAGAGGCAATTTAGCGTGACGAATCCACCTATCCTGCGCATCTTTGGGTTGTGGGGGCGAAACCCACGCAAACACGGGGAGAGTGCGCAAACTCCACACGGACAGTAACCCAGAACCGGGATCGAATCTGGGACCTCGGCGCTGTGAATAGATCTTTTTTTCCAAGGGTGACAGACAGACAAAAATTCATCCATGTCTGTTTTCAGTTTTAAATTTCTTGAGGTAGCAATGAGCCATATATATTTATAAGAAAATATACAGGATGAGGTCTTAGTCCCTCACATTGGTCAAGAGTTGAATCCAAAGGTGAGGAAAGAGTAACATCCCTTGACAACAAGGCAAGATTTGACCAAGTGCTGTATCAAAGAACCCTGGCAAATCAAATTCAATGGGAATCAAGAGAAAGCTCTCCGCTGTTTGGTGTCATACCCAGCACAAAAGATGATGGTCATGGTTGTTGGAGGCCAATCATCTCAGTCCTTGGATATTGCTGCAGGAATTACTATGTCCAACCATTTTGAACTACTTCATCAATGATCTCCTTTCGTCATAAGATCAGAAGTTGGGGTGTTCACTGATAATTGCCCATACTGAGTACTATTTGAACTTTAATTATATTACCATTGCTGAATTCCCCACTATCAAAATCCTGGGGATTGCCATTAAACAGAAACTGAACTGAACCTCATATCAATACTGTGGTTACAAGAGTAGGCCAGAGCTGAGGATTCTGAGGCACATTACTCCCCAAAGCCTGTGAACCATTTACAAGTCTCAATTCGAACGTGATGGAATCCTCTCCACTTTCCCGGATAAGTACAGCAGCAACAACACTCAAGAAGCTTGTCATCAAACAAGAAAAAGAAGCTTAATTGGTTCGAATCCCATCCACCAATCTGAACATTAATCCCTTCCATCACTGATGCACAGTGACAGCAGTGGGTACTATATACAAGATACATTGTGACATAAGAACATAAGAACTAGGAACAGGAGTAGGCCATCTGGCCCCTCGAGCCTGCTCCGCCATTCAATTAGATCATGGCTGATCTTTTGTGGACTCAGTTCCACTTTCCGGCCCAAACACCATAACCCTTAATCCCTTTATTCTTCAAAAAACTATCTATCTTTACCTTAAAAATAAGAACATAAGAACAAGTGACAACTCAAGGCTGCTGCAACAGTACCTACAGCCTTTACCACCTAGAAGGGCAAAGGCAGCAGACACACAGGAACACAACCACCTGCAAATATCTCTCCAAGCCACACAACATCCTGCCTTGGAACTATATCGCCATTCCTTCACTGTCGTACTGTCAAAATCTTGGAATTCCCTTCCTAACAGCTCTGTGAGTACAGCTACACCACATGGGCCACAGCAGTTCAAGAAGGCAGCTCATCACTACTTTCTGAAGAGCAATTAGAGGTGGCCTCGCCAGTAACATGCCCATGAAAAAATTAAAAACTTTCCATCACATGGTCTGCTCTATATAACAGCATGACCTTCAGAGTATGTACGTTGACCTTCCGTCCAATAGCCCACTTTTGTTTTGATGTGGTGGCTTAAATGCAGTTTGCACAGTGACTGCCATAGAGTGAGGGTATCATGACAGCTGCCAGGATGCTGCTGGGCATTGCTCCGCATGGTTTGCTGCCTATGTTCATATGGTAGCTGGATGTTGAGAGCGTGGAATCTCTTTTGATTCCTGTATGAGACAATGTTGACATGAGGTGCCCGCAAAGTGAAATATGCACTATCAGTCACACCCTGCACCGTGGGAGAGCTGCAGTGCTAGCAAAAGTGTGTGCTAATTCCAACTGCTTGTCTCTGGCAGGATAGAATAAAATGGAACAATAACAGAAAATACTGGGCAATCTCAGCAGGTCTGACAGCATCTGTGGAGAGAAAAGGGAGCTAACTTTTCGAATCTGGGTGACTCTTTGTCAAAGCTGTAGTTATTGGGCAGCCAAAGACTAAAAGCCTTCGGGTATTTTTAAAATTATGAGTTAATTTCAATTGTGTTGCAACTCCGGGTCAAGTGGGGCTGGAATTGAGGACGTACTACATGTGTCATAACACATTCAATTGTAATACCATCATTGAATTCCCCACTGTCAAAATCCTGGGGGTTATCATTGACGAACAGGCAGAAGAAATTTAAAAGCAACTAACCTGGAAGTAGTTGGTGATCCTTTTTAAATAGCACTGGTCAGGATTCTTTTCTGCCGCTGAGCATGTGTTCAGCTGTGCAAGGTTAATGAGAGATCATTAACTGGAGCATTGAGCTCCAAAATGGCACGGCTAGCATCAAATCACACTGATTGACCCAATCTTCCTGCTCTCTGCATTTTCAAAGGACATGCACTGTGTACGCGCTAATACCCTAATCAATATGCTGTCTGCCTCAATTTGCCTCACACCTCTTTGCACATACTGTGGATGTTATTTTGGTGCTCTGAAGGATTTATCGCACTAATGAGCCCAATTTCTCACCCATTTCTTTCTTGACTTGTCGTGTGCAAACCACAAAGGCAAGGATTCCGTCATAATGCTATCAGTAGCATTATTCTGTACAATACACTTTCTACAACTTCAATGGGTTCAGCCCAAAGAATATTGGGAGCAACTCACAATGAAATAAGATAGAAGCCTAAACAATAGAGCCAAGGTAAAGATCAACAATCCAATGGGAGAGTAGCAGCAAGGCTAGAAACAAAACGTGGGTGGGAGTGGTAAGAGGTTAGGAACATGACAATTCATCAGAGACCAGTTACCATCTGTAGTGTCAGGTTGGAAACAACTGAGCTGATAAATTAAACAGCAGATGCTTGTCATGTCACAATTGAAATTAGCGCTTGAAAGTCACAGTTTAGTTATTTTTTAAAAAGCCTTCCAATAAAAAATATATTAATTACATAACAGAACCAAGAACATAATTAAGAATTCAAACTGAAGGATAATAACCATTGTTATTATCAATAAACTCTGAATAGAGGGCTAAGAATTCTGTGGAAAACCCCAGATGATGATATGTCTTACAGTGATGGATTACATAAGTAGTATTAACTGAACTTATTGATATCTGTTAACCGTCTTTAAGCTAAAAATTGATCAGTTGTTTGCCAGCATGCAACAATTAATGCAGAGATCCCAATTTAAATCGGAATTCAATACAGTAGTTGTTGAAGCACGAACATTGTATCCAGTTACTTGCGGGCTCTTTAGCACTGAAGGAAATCAATAAAACTGATAAAATGTTCAGGGTTCTCCACATGTGCTTGACTAAAACAGCTCTTTGATTTCAAATATTATTTCAGCTGTTTAGAACAACATATGTAGTCCATGTGAATGGTATGTGGCAGGGTAGCAAAGTACATAAATATTAACAGTAATATTCAGCAATCGTGCCTGAAGTGCTGCAATATGTTTAATGGCGTTCTGCCATTGTAGGTAATTCACTGTATTCATTGGATCCATAGAATCCTTACAGTGTAAATGAAGGCCATTCAGCCCATTGAGTCTGCACCAACCTTCTGAAAGAGCACTCTACCTAGGCCCACACCCCCGCCCTATCCCGTAACCCCACTCATTGATCATGGCCAATCCATCTAACCTGCACATTTTTGGTCAGTGGAAGGAAATCAGACAGACACGGATGAACTTGAAAACTCCACACAGAGAGTCACCCAAGATCGGAATTGAACCCAGGTCTCTGGCGCTGTGAGGCAGCAATGCTAACCACTGTGCCCCCCGCAACCCGATAGTATTGCAGTGCATTAACTATGAATGGTGTAAGTAGATCCCTATTCCACGACCCAATCTTATAATATTTTAATTTTTTCTATTGATTGTCCATTACCTACGAGGAACAGCTCATCTTTCCACTAATAGCTCTTTTGTAATATACTCAGCTGCTGTCCCTTTTGATAAACTCTTCCATGTATGCTCTCAACACAGTGTATATTTATCTCATTGTACCCCTTGCAGGCAGAATACTGATACTAGACTATCAATCTATGTTGTTCAACCAATGTCAATTAGCAAATCCCTCTTTTTACAATCAAAAGCTGTGCATAGTAAAATGGAGGGAAGCTGAATTGGAAGAAGATTCCCAGGCCTTATCTTATTACTACCTTTGAGGATCCAGCACAGAGGATAGCAAAGTTTAAATCTTGGCCCCAAATCAAGATTTATCCCGAAATCATTACGTGCTTCCACACCTTATAAACTCTTTGCTTCGCTCACTTGTGACCAGGACATATTTATTTTAGCTCCAATCCAATTAATAGGAGGCCAACAAGAATTTGAATGGCTTGTCCCTATCCCTGCAGAAACACAAGACTGCTCTGTTTTGCATTCTCTAGGAGTTACAAAATGTGAGTTAAAGTGTACTTCTAGAGAACAAGATGAAGACGCTCGGAGGCGCGTTCAGGCAATGTATGGATGTCCTGTTAATGAGACAGTCTCTCCACAGGAGTGGCTCTTGCAGCTGCCAAGAGGCTTTCACCATCAACTAATTCTTGTTGCCTTCCTAATAATTGGATTGGAGCTAAAATAAATATGTCCTGGTTACAAGTGAGCAAAGGAAAGAGTTTATAAGATGTGGAAGCACGTAATGATTTTGGGATAAATCTTGATTTGGGGTCAAGATTTAAACTTTGATATCCTCTGTGCTGGATCCTCAAAGGTAGTAATAAGATAAGGCCTGGGAATCTTCTTCAAGAGCTGTCAAGAGGCTTTCACCATCAACAACTTCAGCTATTTGGGAATCATTTTCTTGATGAGTTTCAATATCCACCTCCTCCTTTTATCCACATTGATTCCTCATTGTTTTGGAAAGCCTGCAGCAAACAATGCTGATTGATGATGCTTTACCAGATTGTACAAGATCTCTTGATTTAATTAGGTATCAGAACCATTGCTTAACCATGTTTATAATGTGTTTGATGGTCGTTCTTGTGGATGCATGAGCCTTATTAGAACTGTAAAGGGGTATAAGTCTTGGTTGCCATGTGCAGCCACCTGATCTCCAAGAAGCAAAATTTACAATCTTTCATTCTGGATTACATAATAAGGAAGTGGTAAATTGTGACTACAGTTAGAGAAGCAGGCAATCATCTGAATGATCTTGTGTTAATGGTTGCTGATGAGCTGCTAATTGTAGCCTTTGTGATTGATGAGTATTCCCCTATAGAGTGTAGGAGTGATACCTCTACTTAGGGAATACCTTTCATTGAGAAGATTTCCAATGTTTGCTCTTGCCAGCTGTCCTTGTAAAAGAGATAAAGTTGCTTGCTCTAACGAACAATGCCTGCTTTATGTTACTGGACTCCACATTAACTAATATTGTTAAGGTTTTTTGTCGCGTGTTCTCTACATGATAGATTACAGGGATCAACGGACCTTGCAGCTACTGGCAATGTCTTTCCTGGTCGGGAGTTTCATGCCAGATCAGTCTGTGATCAAATTCTTTTAATGCCTCTCTGTTGAATCAAAACCACTGCAGGTGTTTCTCCTCAAGCAAAGTAACACCAGGGGCTGGTTTAGCACAGCGGGCTAAACAGCTGACTTGTAATGTAGCACATTACAATCCCCTTCTGGATTCAAAACTCTCCATACAGATGCTGCCAGACCGGCTGAGATTTTCCAGCATTTTCTCTTTTGGTTTCAGATTCCAACATCCACAGTAATTTGCTTTTATCTCTTACATATCTAGTTGGATCTAGAGCCAAAACAGGAGGAAGACAAAATGGTAGACAAACAGGATAAAGTTTTATCAAAGGAGAAGAGGACTAGCTAGATGACCTTTCCAACAAAAGTTACAAAGCATCCTTTTCCCTTGAGGATGCATCATTCGAGGTGTACATAAGGAGAGAATAGTACAGTAAGGAAGTGTAAAATGAACTATAGATCCTATTGCTGATTATCCACTGTCATGATATGCATTCATGCACATAATGAGATACAGACAGGCAGCTAATGAATACAGAGAACAGGACATAACCAATCAGCAGGCAGAACACTTGGGGGTGGTTTCCCACTATAAAAGGCACAAGGCGCTCACAGTCCGCCTCTTTCCACTGGTGATATCTACAGTGAGTCAGGGTGTACATATCATATAACTCCTACAGCACATGGCTAAGAGCTAGTCTGGTTCAGTCAGACAGATTAATCACACTAGGTTAGCAGAGAGTGAAGTTCACAGAGGATTGAACTAACTGTGTGACAGGTTCAATAAATCATATTGAACTAACTTCAAATTGTGGAGTATCTCTCAGGTAAAGCTGCACCCAGCTGCAGCCCGTGTTGTCTTACTGTGCTTAACACGACATCCACCAACCTCCTAAATACAAAATTAAAGAACACATTTACTTCAGAACACTGACTAGGAATTCTCCGCAAGGTCTGACGCTGTTGTGAAACCCGGAGAGGTTTACGACAGCGTCGGAGGCCTCTCCTTGCCCCCTATTCTCCCACCCCACCCCCCCCCCCCCTGGGGGGGGGGGGGGGGGGGCTAGGAGGGCCGTGCCGTAAATCTCGGCCGCGGGGCCTTGTCGCTGGCATCAAGGCCCGGCACGCCGAGAATGACGCGGCCGGCGTGCCTAATGACGTCAGTCGCGCATGCGCAGGTTGGCCGGCTCCAACCCGCGCATGCGCGGCTGACGTCACGACGGATGACAGCTCAAACCCGCGCATGCGCGGTTGCCGTCTTCCTCTCTGCTGCCCCTCTAGACGTGGTGGCTTGATCTTGCGGGGCGGCGGAGGGGAAAGAGTGCGTCCCTTTGAGATGCCGGCCCGACGATCGGTGGGCACCGATGTGGTTGCCGCCGGCGTGAACCGGTCGGGAACGGCAGGCCGCTCGGCCCATCCGGGTCGGAGAATCACGGGCTGCAGTGAAAAACGGCGGCCCGTGATTCTCTGAGCGGCATGTCGCAAAACGCGACACGCCATTTTGGGGGGGTGGGAGAATCGGGGTGGGGGCGGGGGGGTGCCAGAGCGGCCCTCCCGCAATTCTCCCACCCGGCGTGGGAGCGGAGAATCGTGCCCTAGATATCACATAGTAGTCATAATGTGTTACTTTTGTAAACCCAGCTGACTTTAACAACATGGGTATTCCAAATCCCCGGGGGAAACTTTAAATGTCAGTTCCTAACTGTATGTTTTGCAACATTTAATCTGAGGAAAGATGTGAAGACCAGAGAGGAATGTTCCAGTCTTGTAATAATGAAACAAATCAAAGTTTATTGACCGGTAAAATACCTCACAAGAAAAATAACAAAAGTTTCCACTGAACTACATCAATGGCTATGTACAATACATTTCAATTCATCCAGTTCCAAATCCCTCTACTTTCCTAATATTGGAGTTAAACCTCCCCAAACAACATTTCATTGGTTTAAACTTTAAGGAAAATCCAACAATTTTTACCACATCAGTGTCTCTTGTGGGGTTGCTTCTGGCTTAGAATAGAGACATAATGGCTGTTCAAATTTCTCCAGGCACTTGCTGGTTTGGGAGTGAACACAGCTTTTTCCTGTTTCTGGCTATGGCCTTGTGACAGTTCTCTGTATAGGATGAACTCTGCCACTGATATACTGCTTTTCCTTTTGATCTTTCCTTATCTGAACTACCTGTCTTAGAGGTCCCCTCTTGATGACATTTGTTAAATGAACTCATGCTTTTAGAACGTACTTGTGAAATTCACCTTCATCTTCTCTTTTGAACCATAGAATTATAGAATCTCTACAGTGCAGAACAAGACCATTCAGCCAATTTGGCCTCCACCAACGCTGTGAAAGAGGACCCTTTCCAGGCCCACACACACACGCCCTATTCCCGCAACCCCACCTAACCTTTGGACACTAAATGGAAATTTAGCATGGCCAACACACTAACCTGCATATCGTTAGACTGTGGGAAGAAACCACTTTGCTTTAAGTCGGGAAATTGTATGCCCTATTGTTATCCACTTCTCTTAAGTAAACAAATGTTTACAATGTTGTCAAGCCAATTCACATACAAAGACCTCTGTTCCTTCACCTCAGCTCACCTGCCTACCTACCCAATTCATAGTTAAAAACAGTTTGTTCTCTTTTAATCCTGCAGCCACCAGAACACCTTCACAATGATTAGATTAGTTAGTTTGCATTTTATCATAACTTCATGACATTGTGTATATTTTTCTTATTCTTTGAGATGTGATGAAGCAGGCATTTATTGCCCATCCCTACTTTTTCTTATGAAGATACTACTGTGCCTTCTTCTTGAACCACTGCATTCATTAATTGGGATGAGCGCGCAATGCTGTCAGGTTGTGAATTCCAAGATTTTCATCCATCGCTAATGGGGGAACCGTGCTATATGTCCAAGTCTGGGTGATGTATGATTTGGAAGGGAAATTGGAGGCAGCAGAATCCCCCTGCAACTGCTCCCTTTTTCTTTCCAGCACAAGTGAAAGGTGCTGCCATAACAGCCTGGGCAACTTGTTGAAATATTTTCTGTGGATGGTGCACTTGGCAACCACAATAAAGTAGCGGTGCGTGTTTAACCTAAAATATAAAGCTGACATTTATGTTCCAGTTGTATTTCTGATCACTGGTGACCCCAAGACGTTGATGATGGGGGATTCAATGATATCAATGCCATTGAATGTCAAGTGTAAGAGGTAAGATTTCATTTTTGGAGCTGGCACTTTTGTGGCATGGATGTTATCCCACACTTGTTAGAATTTGCTGCAGCAAAACAGGGACTACAGTATTATCAAAGGAATTGCCAATGAAGCTGAACACCATGCAATCATCAGTGAATATCCCCACTTCTGACCATGTGGTGCAGGGATTGTCATAGATGAAATACATGGGTCCAAGACACTGTCCTGAGAGACTCTTGCAAGAATGACCTGGGGCTGAGATGATAGACTCCAGCAATCACAGCTATCTTCCTTTTTTGTCAGGTTTGACTCCAGCCACTGGAGACATTTCCCCTGATACCCATTAACTTCAGTTTTACTAGTGTTGCTCGGGAATTCACTCAGTTGAATGTTACCTTGATGTCAAGGACACTCACTCTCACTCAATTCTACAATTCAGCTTTTGTTTCAATGTTTGGACCAAGGCTGTATTGAATTCTGGAGGGGAGTGGCCCCAGATGAACTCAAGCTGAGCATCAGTGAGCAGGTTGCTGTTGAGTCAGTGCCATTCAATAGCACCGTTGATGACTCTTTCCATCACTTTTCTGATGAATGGGAATAGGCAATTGGGGCAGTAATTTGCTGGTTGGATTTGCATTGCCTTTTTATCTTGCACAGCATACGTGGGCGTGATTCAGTGACCCTGTTGCACCCGGCACGGATCTGGGCGTAATGGGAGAATTGTGTATGAGCCCAAATTGAGCTCCACACTAGCACCAGGACGATCGTAAGTCAGCTGACTCTCTTGGCCCGGCGTGATCTGAATCCCGCCCTCACTGGGCGAGATCCAAATCTGAATATTTAAATGAGCCAGGGCATCATTTATTACTGGTCCACACAAATGTGGACCAGTCATATCAGCATCTGGGGGGTCTCCAAGGCCATTGGAGACCACCGGGTGGTCGAAAGCAGGGAAGGGTGGCACACTGGCACTCCCCCTGGCACCTTGGCACTGCCAGCCTTGCACCTTGACAGTGCCGCATGGTCACCCTTTCAGTGCCACCCTGGGCCCGGGTGGGGTCCATGCCATGTAGAGGGGGACTGTGGGAGGATTGCTGGGGGCCTCCCCAATGTTGGAGGGTAGTGAGGGGTGTCAAAAAAAACAGGGGGCCTAAAAGGGGTGGGGGAGAATTGAAGCAGCCTTTCAAAATTGTACCTTGATCAGTGAGGAACGCCAGCAGGAAATCCTCCCCGAGTGCAAATAAAACAGCAAAGTGCCATTAGACAGCTGGATGTTTCTTGGCACTGCAACCACAAGAAACACTCCGCTGAATGCACTGTTCAGCAGACTTTAACTTCAGTCTGCTAAATCACGCCCAGTTGAATAACTTCCCACATTGTCAGAAAGACATTGGTTTTGTAGTTATTCTGCACCATCAAAGTCAGTAGTACAGATAGTTCTGGGGCAGAGGTCTTCAGGACCATATGTTGGTGTCGAATCCTTTAGTTTCTGCCGTGTCCAGTGCACCCAGCTGTTAATCCTGCCTTGTTGAATGAACTGAATTGAATTGAATTGAATTGACTGAAGACTTGTATCTGTGATAGTGGGGACATCAGGAAGAGGCCAAATGCCAATGTGTTGAACTCTCATCTTTGAGGATGGGATGTTCATAAAGCCTCCTCCTCCCTTGACTTGCTTAATGTCCACTGTCATTAATGACTACATTTGACAGGGTTTTCAGAGCTGTAAACTAATCCGTTAGCTGTGGAATTGTTTAGCTCTGCCTGCAGCATGCTGTTTTTGCTATTTAGATTCCATGTATTCCAGTGTTGTAGCTTTACCCATTTGGCAACTCAGATATGCTTGGTGCTACTCTTGGCTTTACTTTCTACACTCGATGGTGATTGAAGAGTGAGGGCATTGATTGGCTGGGTTAGGATCCAATACTGCTGCTGCTGATAGCTCACAGAGCCTCATGATTGTACAATTCTGCTAGAACTGATCTTAAGCTATGCTACTTAATACTTGTTACAATGTCACATGGGATGGTGGAAGGTATCCTCAATTTGAACACAGGGCCTGAGCTTTTTGAAATCAGATACCTTTGCACTCATTTCTCTTTTGGAAAACAGGGGCAATAATAAAGAAAAAAAGACAGTCCAGCATAGGGACTGGCCTTATGTAGACCATCTTTAGACATTGCTTCATTCTATTCATAGAATCCATACAGTGCAGAAGGAGACCATTCAGCCCATCGAGTCTACACCAATCCTCTGAAAGGGCACCCCAACCAGGCCCACTCCCCCACCTCATCCCTGCAACCCCACCTAACCTTTGGACACAAAGGGACAATTTAGCTTGGCCAATCTACCTAATCTGCACATCTTTGGACAATAGGAGGAAACCGGCTCACCTGGAGGAAACCCACACAGACACGGAGAGAACGTGCAAACACACCAAGTCACCCAAGTTTGGAATTGAACCCGGGTGGGCGGCACGGTGACACAATGGTTAGCACTTCTTCCTCACATCACTGAGAACCCGGGTTCGATCCCGGCGTCGGGTCACTGTCCGTGTGGAGTTTGCACATTCTCCCCGTGCCTGTGTGGGTCTCACCCCCACAACCCAAAGATGTGCAGAGTAGGTGGATTGGCCACGCTAAATTGCCCCTTAATTGGAAAAATAAAAAAATAACTTTTTAAAACAAGGAATTGAACTCGGGTCCCTGGCACTGTGAGGCAGCAGTGCTAACCATTGTGTGCCACCTTGCCGCCCCTACATTTACCAGTAAACTATTGCAGTTCGTATGCCACCAGTGCCTTCAATCCGCCCAATTGACCCAGGCTCACCTGCCCAACCATTAAATCAGGACGCGCGGTAGCTGCAACTGCAATTCCATGAAAGCCGAAAGCCACCAGTCTTTGGAACATCCCTGGAAGCATTGCCTGCAACCAACTGGAAGTTGCATAACAAATCCATTTTGTGTTTTAAGTATTGAAGAGTGAGAGTGGTTTATTCCTTTGTGAAGCTTTGAAGTAAAACCCCCAACACTATAACATTTTTAAAAACTAATCGATTTTATGCAGCATATATGTTTATGTAAAATGCCTCCTGTTTTGTACATTTGGAAATGAATAATTAAATGGTACAAAGATTTGCAAATTACTTATTTTTTATCTCCGCCTTACAGAAACTCTGATCCCAGCATAATATTTCTTGGCAAATAACGTATGTATTTATCAGGATTTACTGAAATTCACTTCAATGCATTATCATTTTTAATTTCAATGTTGCAAATTATCAGGTCACTGGGCAGTGAAATTATTGGCACCCATAGAATAAATTAGTCTTATGCACTCAGAGACTGTGAGTCGAGGCATAATCGGGTCTGACTTCAGCCGAAGCAAATGAAATTAATTCAAAAGTAGGCAAGAGACTGGCCGGTCGGTCCCAGCACAAGCATGCGTTACCGTCATTCATCTTATTTTGCTTAAAACTAAGTGCATTTACCTGATTGTGAATTTCAATTTAGTCCTTTCTCTAAAGCAGAAGCCTAATTTCTTCGCATTTTTCCCTTTGATATTCCTTCGGCATAATGACAATTTTGAGAAGTAAATACATTATTTGCAACATTTTCTTGTTCACCACTCAATACCATGTGACATCACTGGGACTTTTTGAAACTGTTACTTTCAACAAGTTGCAGTGACTTCAGCAGTCAGATCACTGTGACTAATCCACCTAAATCTTGTTTGTTAATTGTCCAGATGCCACAGGAGCAAAATATCCACGTCACAAACAGATGCATCGGCACAAAAATTATGCGCGCAGCAATGCAATAATTAATTAAAATACTTAATTGGTGAAATCTCATTTTGTAGTCCTGAATATTTAAGTTCAAATTGCAGGTGTTTATAACAAAGTTTAATTTAGTTACATGCAATCTAATTACTGGATCTTAAATTAACCCTTTAAACTGTTTTAGGTTGACAAAGATTTAACCAACAGGCAAAGATTCAAAAATTTGACAAATAGTATCAAGTTTATTGAAGAAAAGAGAAAAGGAATAAAAATATATTTTTCTAGTCAACAGATTTCAAGCAGCAGGATTCTCCGTTCCTGAGACTATGTGTTGATGCTGGCACAGGATTCTTGGAGTTCCATGGCAGCAAAGCTGGCACAGCATCTGGACCAATTCAGTTACTGTTAAGGGGCTAGCACCGGTGCCACGTGGAACACAATCGATTCCAATGAGAAATGATACATGATCCATCGGGCCCGAGATTGAGACTCAGGTAGCTGACAAGCTTCACTCCCCACACACACCACCCCAGCCAACAAGATGGCAGCGAGGACGGCGGCACCCTGTTTCACGAACACTGAGCTTGAGACCCTCCTGGACACGCTGGACGATGGGCGTTTGATTCTGTACTCGGGCCCGGAAAGGAGGCCGCGTACACCGTCCCTGGCCATGGATGCGGTCAGGGCCACGAGCAATACTCTCTGACAAGCCAACACTGCCCTGGTCCCGGCCACTGATACCACCAGCTACCCACCCCCTGGACTGCATGCGTCAGATGTCTAACAAAGTCATTTTCTGTTTTCATACCCCCTAAACCCCCATGAAAAGACCGCTCATAACTACCGGAAGTGGGACAAAACTGGAGGGGGGCCGCCGGACCTGTGCAACCCCCCCCCCTCCCCCCACCCACCACCACCACCACCACCGTGGCAGGGCAGAGGGCCCTGGGTGTGGTCGGCAGTTTGGAGGAAAGGGAGGTCGGCGGTGTGGAGATTGGCTGTGGGAAAGTAAATGAGACCCCGCTTAGTTGTGGTTACCCCCCAACACCACCCTCAAGCCACCCTCACCCCACGCCATCCTCACCTCTACACCACTACACCACCCTCCCTCCACCAGCCTCACCACCCCCCCGCCTCGTGGTCTAATCAGGCGTTTTGTCTTGTAGCATCACTGTTTTACATTTTCTTTCTTTGCGACCTTGAGGTTTACTTCACACAGCCAATGGTAGTGATAGTGTCGGTATTTTATGGTCCTCTGCAGTACCACCTGACATATCCACCTTTTTCTTTGCAATCTTTAAACCCATTGCTCTGGCAATGTCCAAAATTCTATTTTCACTGATGTTTAAATCCAGCTGTAGAAATGCGAGATAAGTTTGAAAGCTGTTGATATGTTAAGCCAATGCAATAATGTATGGGACAGGTCCATCCAGTGTTCCCGCCTCCAGCCAGTGCCACAACCAGAGCCCCCCCCCCCCAGTGAGCCGAGCACTGATGAGAACAGTTCGGATGGCAGCCTGCAACATGAGACTCAGGACACCCAGGAGCTCAAGTCGATGTTGTCACAGAATTCCAATCACAGCTGTCTCCAACACCCTGCACCATCTCAGAGACACTCACATCAGTTGGGCACTTTAGTGAAGAGGCTCCTAGGCTCCTGGAACACTATCTGTTTCGCACTACACAGCTGATACGGTAGAGCAGATGGAGGTAGGAACTCCCGAGGGGTGGACGGTTAGATGGCAGGCCGAACCCAGGAACTAGCTGCAATCCAGACGGGTTTCGGGCTTCTGGAACGGACAGTCCCATCTATACTGGAGAAGCAGTCACAGAGCCAAGGACTACATGAGCAGATGTCGGCGTGTATCCAGTACCTGCAAGTGCAGTTGGAAGAGTCCAACCGCATGTAGGAGTGGGAGGTGGTGCTGACCATGCATGCCACCCAGGCCAACATCACACATGGCGTCCATGGTGGAGGCATTGGGGGCAAGGGCTTTGGCTATGGGTCAGCGTGTCCAAGGCCTGGAGAATTCTGTGCAGGACAGGGTTGCCGTTCACAGGCAGCCATGTGGCAGAGCCACCTGGATATTGTAGTGGCACTTCTGAGTGTGGCCCCATCAAAGCAGGCCATGGCTGAGAAAATTGGTGGCATTGCCCAGGCGCTGGTCGGCATGGCACAGACACAGAGGGAGGTAGCCCAGTCCCAGAGAGAGATGACACAGTCACTGACTGATGTAGCACAGACCCAGAATGTGGTGGCACAGTGAATGGGTGATGTCCCAGGTGGCAATGGTCCACTCCCTGTGCTCAATGGCCGCGAGTATGCAGAATCTAGTTGAGAGCAGAGCGGGCGTCCAGGACTGGCAGTGCCAGGTGGCAGGGGAGTCTCAGGGAACAGCTCCACTCACATCCCCGTCCCATGGAGTAGCCCGGGTGCCATCGGTCACCCCGGGGAGGAGGAGGAGGAAGTGATGGGGTCCATGCCTGTGACTCCCGCAGGGGAGGTGCCGGAACACCGCAGTACCTCGGACTCCAGCTCTTCCTCTCCCTGGCGCATCTCGTGGGCAGTGGGCAGAACAGGGTGGCACTTAGCCACCTGGGACACCCGAGCAGCAGCTGGGCCATCCAGGCCCGGTCCCCCCAGAAGACACCTGCCAATAGGGACCGGGGTTGTAAGCCAGAATCACAGCAGGCCACCCTGATGTACAGTCTGGGGATCCACCAAGATGTAGTGTTAGGGCCCAAGAGGCCAGAAAGTTAGACACCAGTTGAGTTAGCATGGGTGCAAGGCACAGTTTAGTGATAGAGGTTAGGTACAATCTGTATATATGTAGCCACAATAAACACCTGTTCACACTGTTACAACCTGCCTCAGTGCTCTGTCAGATGGGTGTGAGGGGTGGGCTGGTCTGGGCTGGCCACAAATGGGCTGCAGGGGGAGGAATGGGAAGACATTTTGAGTGGCCTGGGCTCCCCACCCTCCCCCTGACCCTCCCCACCACCATCACCCATGGGTTTGGTGGGACCGTGTGATGGAATGACCGGCTCGCATGCAGCGATCACCCAGGTGGGCAGTGGGAAGTGCTACTGTGGGCAGAGTCAGACGTTGTCAAATGATGCAGAGCACCAGAGCTCAATACAGAGCAGGTTGTCATCATCCTCCACCCCAATGGACCAGACCCGGTGTTATGCCAACCCAGGGCCCGAACCCCGTAGTGCTACAGGTATGTATCACTCAGGGGATTATATGCGGAGTGGGGGGGGGGGGGGGGGGGGGGGCGTGGTGGAGGAGGGTGGTTTTCCTGGCCCTGGCTTGTTGTTCCCCCCTCACCGCCGGTGAACCTGGAGGCGATCAGTGTATTTCATATGCATTGGCCCTGACATACACGTCATGCGGTCTCCCATGCCTGCCTGGGCCCCATATCCTGCCCACTCTCACCCTCCCCCCTACTTGCTGCATGGATGTCGTTTTAGCGGGTCTTGCCATCGGTCTGCGGCCTACAGATAGGTGTCATCAGCAACGATCGCAGTGGATAAGCGCTGTTGCCCAGGAGCTAACCTCCCAGCAGGGGGTGCATCTCAAATATGTCAGGAATTGTTGAGTGTGCCAGGATGAAGGCATCATGCACGCTCCCTGGGTATCACGCGCAGATGTACATGTTGAGCAGCTAATGGTCACATATCAGCTGCATGCTCATTGAGTGGAACCCCTTTCAGTTCATTTAGAGCAGCCTGTCATCTGCAGGTGCTCGTAGTGTGTCATGCATCCCGTCGATCACCCTCTGGAGCCGGGGCATTGCAATGTTCTAGTCAGATGGCCTGATTTAAATTACAAGAACACTTGTAGCTAAAGCTACAAATGATTTATTAACATTAACTGTGGGTAAACTATATACAAAACAACAGATGAATTACAGTAAGTTCAAGCACAAGGAACCTCTCTTCCGCTTCCTCCAGCCAGTCTGAGGGTTCACCTGACTCTAACATTCATTTATATACTAGTGAGACTCCTAGTGGTCAGTCAGTGAACTACAATACAGTTATGATGCCAAGTCATCCCCTTTCTTTTGAAAGAATAAATTAGTACATTATCATCAGGATATTTACATGTGATATCATGAGCCTCTGAGTCTAACAGTATTAATTTTTCAATATTTTTTTAAAAACTGGTTTAACAAATATCTACATATATATGCTTGCATAGTCTGTACAAATAGTCCAAATCTACAAATTGAATCGATCAGGTTTTCTTCTAATTCTGGTTAACCTTCTCAATGTTTGACCTTGCTGCTCAGAACTTGTAGATTCAGTATTCTCCATGACATTCTCATGCTCAGGGACTGCTGAACTATCTGACACTGCAGCTTGCGTTGATTCGGACGTAGATTCATCATAACATTGCTATGAAAGTCTTCTCTGGTTTTCTAGAGTCCGCGATGATTTCTTCTTCAAACCAATCCATCCTTTGTCTGTACATTGTAGGAGCGAGGTGCTACTTCTTCGAGTACAATGGCTTTTCTCCGTCATCACTACTCATAGATGGTAAAGTTCCAGACACTCTATCATAGAACTGCTTTTGTTTAGCATTTCCTGCAGTACCACTACATTCTCCTCCTTCTTTGCCAAGTATGGAAGTGTGGTGTACAACCTTCTATTCATGAGTAACTCTGCTGATGATTCACCATGTGACAATGATGACGCTCTGTAACTCAGTAGTGCGAGATATGGATCAGATTGGCTATCCAATGCTTTCTTCAACAATTGCTCAACAATATGCACTCCTTTTTCAGCTTTTACATTGGCTTGTGGGTACAACGGACACGTCGTGACGTGATTGAAATCATACATGACTGCAAACTGTTGCCACTCTTTACAGCTAAAACAAGGACTGTTGTCACTCACGACGACTTGCGGAATTCCGTGTCTCGCAAACATTGACCTGCTTGCCGTTATGCTTGACAGTAGAGCCATATCGGGATAGTTTGAAAAATAGTCTATGATCATGAAATAATTTTTCCTTCATAGGCGAAAGAGATCCATAGCTACTTTCTGCCATGGTGCCGTAGGTAAATCAGATATTTGCATAGGTTCTTCTGTTTGCTTGCAACAATGCACCTGGCATGTGTTACAACTGACCATCCTGTCAATATCCTGGTTTATACCTGGCCAGTAAACAGAGTCATGAGCTCTCTGTTTACATTTTTCTTTCCATACATGCCCTTCATGTATCCTCTTTAGTGCAACCTTGCAAAGAGATTGAGGTATAACTATAGTGTTCAAACAAAGTTCCACTCCATTAATGATACTGAATTCAGATCTTATCTTGTAGAACTCCATACATTGATGTCTGGGCCACTGTGAGTTGATATTCCTCATCACATCTTGAAGAGTTTGATCCTTCCTGGTCACTTCTTGGATCTCACATTCTACCTGCTGTACCGGATCACCAGGTATGTAGTGCGCAACAGATGGTGTCCCAGGGGTTTCTTCACTAAAGTGCCCAACCAAGGTGAGTGTCTCTGGGATGTGGAGGGTGTTGGAGACAGCTGTGATGGGAAATTTGTGTCATCCTCAGACTCAAGCTCTTTTTTAAATAAATTTAGTGTACCCAATTCATTTTTTCCAATTAAGGGGAAATTTAGCATGGCCAATCCACCTAGTCTGCACATCTTTGGGTTGTGGAGGCGAAACCCACGCAAACATGGGGAGAATGTGCAAATTCCACACGGACAGTGACCCAGAGCTGGGATCGAACCTGGGAGCTCAGCGCCGTGAGGTAGCAATGCTAACCAACGTGCTGCCCTTCAGACTCAAGCTCTGAGGTGTCCTGCATCCGAACTTCTCTCGCCGTCAGTGCTCAGCTCAAAGGAAGCTCCGGCTGTGGCACTGGCTGGGGGCGGGGACACCGGATGGACCTGTCCATCTCCAGCAGGTCCATGATTAGACCATGAGCCGGGGTGAGTGAAGGTGGTGGAGGTGAGGGTGGGGGTGAGAGTGGGGGTGAGGGTGGGGTGAATGGGTGATGAGAGTGAGGGTGGTGTGTGATGTGGATGGGGGTGTGGGTGAGAGTGGGGATGAGGGGGTGGTGAGGGTGAGAGTGGTGTGGGAGTGAGAGTGGTGTGGGGGTGGTGTTCGGGTGGGCGTTGACACACGTGTCATGGGGAACCGCAACTCAGTAGGGTCTCACTTCCTCGCCCACGGCCAAACTCTACCCCGGTCACCTCCTTTCTTCCGGGCCGCTGACCACGTTCAAGGCCCTCTGCTCTGCCACTGTCAGTCTCCACAGGTCCGACGGTCCCTCTCCAGTTTTCTCTCACTCTCGGCGGTTATGGACGGCCTTCTCCCGGGGGGGGGAGGCAAACAGAAAACGACCGGTAGACAGTCCCACATGCAGCCCAGGAGGTGGGTGGCTGGTGGCTTCAGTGGCCAGGAGACTCGGCCATGTCGGCCGGAATGGGTGGCGGCATATGGTGCAGGGTGGGGGTGCGGCTGGCCTTCAGGTTGTGCGGGTGGGGAGGGGGGGAAGGTAGGGTTACAGGTATGTGGGACGTGGTTAGTCCCAGTGGCACAGTGCTACCTACTCACCCTGGCTGCCCTGAGGAAGTTGTGCAGCTCCTGGCTGGTCTGGACAGTGTTGTTGGTAACGCTGACCGCCTCTGCCACTTGCGCCCAGGCATCACGAATGTCTGCGGCTGGCAGCCTCCTTCCTGGGCCCGGGGTACAGGGTCAACCACCTCTCCTCCACCGCATCCAGGAGGGTCTCCAGCTTGGCGTGAAACGGGGTGCCACTCTCCTTACTGCCACCTTGTTGGCTGGGAGTGTGTGTGGGGAGTGAAGTGTGTCTCTGCGGCTGCAGCTTGTCAGCCTCCTGAGTGTCAATTGCGAAACCGGGGAATCCCGCGCCATTTTTCATTGGAATCGATCATGTTCCACGGGGCACCGGTGCTAGTCCCTTAACAGTAGCTGAATCGGTCCAGGTGCAGTGCCAGTTTTGCTGTCGTGGAACTCCACGAACCCTGTGTCGGCGTCAACACTTAGCCTCAGGAACGTAAAATCAAGCCCCTGATCTTTCCAAAAAAATGAGATAAAAATGGAAATGTGGCTCTCTGAACAAAATGATTGGGCAGGCCTGATCTGGTATCCTGTGCAGCTAAAGCGTGAGAGCATTTGACTGTTCAGAATCAATGCTCATCTAAGCAGCTGAAAGGTCATAAGTAGTAATTAACAGGGATTAAGAGGCACATCCTATATCGTGCTCATATCCATAATAGTCATGTGCCACTAGTTTGAAGAGCTGAATCATTTATGCTTTCAATTTCCTTTGCTCTAATGAAAACGAGCTCATTATTGTGAACTTCTCTTCATAACCTAGAGCTCATAAGATGTAGAAATGTTCCTTTTGTGCTTCTAATTCTGTCTATTGCACCAATGATTGTCGAAAGGTGCAGCAGTTAAACTGCATACCACTTTTAAAGTGGTTTTATAAAATAATCTGGTTAGATTTACTGGCATTAAAGTCTTCTGTTAAGACTTTTAGGAGCTAGGGAAGAAGTTAAAAAGTTGGACCCTGAAAATTTACTATTTCAATAAACTCTGGATAATTCCCAGCACCAGACACCAGTGAGAGTAGAAATAGGAAGATGGGGGTGATCAAAATATGCTTGAGGTATGGTGCAGGTGGAAGGCCTTCAGATTCTTGTGGTACTGGGATCAATTCTTGAGCAGGAAGCAGCTATTCAAAAGGGATGTGTTGCACCTCAGCAAGACTTGGACCAATGTCATTGCGGGGAGGGTGACTAGTGTAATTGTGGCCAGTTTAAGCCAAATTGGCAGTGGGTTGGCACCAGCATATAGAAAAGAAGAATAAAGTGGAGAAAATGAGAATGTTTGACAACACTAAAGAAGTAAGTAGCACCATGTTAGATAGGAGTGGACTAAAAAGGACCATGAAGAATTACAAAAACAAGTTTAAAATACAAGTATACAGATGCAAAGTGTGGTGAGTCAGGTTGGTGAGCTACAGTAGCTGTGTGGGAATATGATACAATGGTAATAATGGGAAAATGATGAGGGCTAGGCAGTTAATATTCACGCATATGAAGTGTTCAGAGAAGATGAAGAAGGTAAACAGTGATGTGGATGGCAGCACTGTTTAGGGAAGACATTGCAATGTTGGAAAGAAAGGATGCCCTTGAGGAGGCAAGGACAGGATCGATCTAGTTAGAATTGAGAAGGCAAACAGATATGCCCAACCAAATGAGGCTATTCGATACATTTGCCAAACAGTGAGAGATAAAGAATCAAATCTGTAGTGAAAACAGAGGTGTGCAAGAGCAATAGACGATGCAATTGGGGGACTTTAATTACTCAAATATCGATTGGGATAATGTTAGAGAAAAGGGATAGAAGGGGGAGGAATTTCAGAAATGTATTCAAGTGAACTTCCTCAGCCAATGTTGATTCATCCAACAAAGAATGAGGCATTGCTGGTCCTGGAGAATTAGGTGGACCAAGTGTTTGTGGAGAACACTTGAATAAGAGTGATCATTGTATCATAAAGTTTAAATGTGTAATGAATAAGAGCAATGAAAGTCCTAAAGTAGAATCATAGAAACATAGAATTCCTACACTGCAGAGGAAGACCATTCAGTCCATCATGTCTGCCTCTCGAAAGAGCACCCAACCTCCCCCACCCCCCTCCGCCCTACCCTCACACCCCCACCTAACCTGCACATCCTTGGACATGAGGGGCAATTTAGCATGCCCAATCCACCCAACCTGCACTTTGGACTTCTAAATTGGATGAGGGCTAACTTCAATAGAAAGAGAGGGAATCTAGCCTGAATACAATAGAACTCCCAGACACTCTTTCGAAGATACAGAACTGGGATTTGGACAGACACTGAGTTCTGAATGCAAATGGCTTTGCTTACACCTGCACTCAACAGAGAAAAGTCAGAATACTAACCCCAAATAGACTTGCCCATTAAAGGCAGATTTTGAATGCCCTGAGTCAACCTAAACACTATCTACATGGCAGACATCCCAGAAATACAGCAGAGAACTGACGTTGACCCTGCTAGCTGTGTGTTGATTTTCCAGTGCAAACGAAAGAATGACTGCATACCTCTTTAATTCCTGTTTATTGTTCACAAGACCAATTAAAATTGAAATAGAATTCACTTTTTTTATTTGAGGGGGAGGCATTTTGGGATCCTCTGACACGGGACAGAAACCAAACCCTATATATATTTTAAAACGTTATCGTCCTTGCTCTGCCTTATTTTTCAACTTGACTTCTCTACTGAACAAAGACAATTAAAATGGTTGACCTTCTGTCTGAAAATTACCCCCTAGTAATCTCCAAGACAAAAGACTCTCTTTTCAGTTGCAAGAATGTCACACCTTATTATGGCTAATGAGCTTCTAACGGACCACTTGGGACTTTACTGACCAATTTCAAAAAGAACTACAGGAATGGCATTTGTATTTGATAAGCCAACCTTGCTCGTGGGAGTCCGTGGGTCTGTTGAGACAATAACTTCCCACAAATCCACATTCCAGGTACTGGATAAACACCCTTTGTTGAAATCACTGTGGAGAAGGATGGGTCACCTAACCCAAGGCCCAGGCCTTTTGGGCAGTTTAATGTTACATTTCTAAGCTGTGTTGTTTGGCATCCAACTGGCAGGCCACACATAAGGAAACAAGCTCTGTCCAGGTTGGACCACCAATCCACCTAACCTGACTTTTCCAGAAGATTCTGTGTAATTGGGTACAGAACTGATGTCGTTTCTGTGTGCCTTCTACACCATGCAAATTCAATGCCACCTGAAAAAGTGACTATTACAACAATTGCCAGCTAGCTGGCCATCGAATGCCTGCATAAAATTCTTCCTTTTTGGCCTCTAATTCTGGACTCTGGAACTCACATGAGCCAACGTTCAGTTTTTCTATGGTTTTTGTACTGTAAGCCTCCTTTTCTCTAACCCTTTCTTCACCTTGTGAATGTGGAGTGCAAAGTTGCGAACGCTCCTTTTCATAGATTTTTAAATATGCAAAATAAACTAACCTTCTGACTGAATCCTAACTCAGGTTTGCTGTGGGGTCATTAGTAAAATTGGATCACACAAAACTGAGGGGTTGGAAAACTATGCCACTGCATAATCTAAAAAAAACGAATTCAAAACACCTTTTGTTTACAGAGAGGTGGTAAGAGGAAAACAATGCGATTTGAACCTGAACCCTCCTGTCCGTAACACTAATTACAATTCAACAAGAGGAAAAAGCAAGGGAACTAAAGCCTGGGTTTAGCATCAGTGGTGAGTGAGGTTTTGCAGACAATAATCAGGTGAAAAATTAATATGCACTTGAAGAAGTTTGAATTAACTCAGGAGGACAAGCAAAAACATTTATAAATGCATATTGTGTTTAACAATCCAATTGATTTTTAATGAAATAACAGAAGAGGTTCATGAAGAGAATGAGGTGGATGTTGTCGGTATGGATTTTAAAGAAGTGCTTAACAAAGTGCCACATTAAATTCTGCTGAACAAAATTAGGGCTCTTGGAATAGAAGGATCAGCAACAACTTTTCTAAAATATTCACTCAAAGACAGAAAATAGTGAGTCTTGATAAATGGTGATTTCTTTTAGACTAGAGTATGGTGGACACTTGTGTTCCCCAAGGGTCAGTGCAAGGATCACTGCTCCTTTTGATTATATAAATGGCTTTGATATTGGAATACAAAGTAAATTTTCAAAATTTGCCAATAATACCAAAGCTGGAGGTCTGGCAAACAGTAAAGGTGATATCAATCGATTGCAACAGGACATAGGCCAGCAGACTAGGCAGACAAGTGGCAGATGGAATTTAATACAAGAAAGTGTGAGGTGAAACATTTTGGTAGAAGAAATAGGGGAAGGCAGTAGATACTTAATAGCACGGTTATGTGTGCAGGGACAGATGGATCTTGGGAATTATGTACATAGATCTTTGAAGGTGACAGGATATATTCAGAGAGTCATTAGAAAAACATATGGGATCTTGGGTTTCATAAATAATAATCTTGAGAACAAAAGCAGTGAATTTATTCTGAACTTTTAAAGCTATTATAGGCCACAAGTAGGGTATGGAGCAGAGTACCACGTTTAGGAAGGATGTGTTAGTCCTTGAGAGGGTGCACGGAAGATTTATCAAAACGGTTTCAGGGATGAGAAAATTTAGCTACAAGGTTAGGCTGGAGAAGTTGGGGTTACTGTGTTTTTTTATAATGATATTAAGGCGCCAATCACTCGTACAGGATTGTATAAACATGCTCTGGGTTTATTTATTTAGACGAGGCATATGGGAACATTTATATGAGGAATGAAGCATCAGAGCTGCACAGCTGTGTCGGTGTATGTGTATTCTCCTGGAAGCACAAGCACAACTAAACAGGATCGCATGACACACTTACTTTATAGTGATATCATGCTACAATTCCTTAAAGCAGGGGTGGGCAAACTACGGCCCACAGGCCGCATGCGGCCCGCCAAAGGTCTTTATGTGGCCCACCAAGATCAAGTCATTAAAAAAAAAAAATTCTTTTTTTTATATAAGGTTAATGGGGGGGGGGGGGGGGGGGGGGCTGTTGGGTTACTGGTATAGGGTGGATACGTTGACTTGAGTAGGGTGAGCATTGCTCGGCACAACATTGAGGGCCGAAGGGCCTGTTCTGTGCTGTACTGTTCTATGTTCTATATGAGGCGCCCAGAATCATAACCGGGTGAAGCGCCATTTTTGAAAAGTAGAGAAAAAGAGGGCTAAAGGCAGGATGCCGCCGGGGGAAGCGCTGAGGTATATGCCGCACGCTAATTGGTTACAACCGGGACTATTAATTAATATACTATGCGGCCCTTTAAAATTGTGAATTTCTGAATGTGGCCCTTGCACGGAAAAGTTTGCCCACCCCTGCCTTAAAGGCATATTACAGCAATTCTGCTTGGAACAAAGGAGGTTGAGGAGAGATATGATGTACAAGATTATGACATTTTTAGATCAGTTAAACAAAATGTTATTCTTATTAGCAGGTGGCAAAAGGTCTAAGAGACATTGATTTACGGTTTTGGGAAAGAGAAACAGAGGGTTGTGAAGAATTGCAGCAAGATAATGCCCTGGAACACTCAAGGTTATTGGAAGAGGAGATGATTAACCATTACAAAATAAATTGAATAGGCACTTGAGGGAAATAAGCTTGCAGGGCTATTGGTAGTGTGAGGGGACTGGGACTGGCGGGATTGCTCTACATGGATTTGATGAACCGAGTGGCCTCTCCGCTACAATGATTCTCTGAGTGAGTAGTAAATTGAGCAGGAAATCTCCAGGGAATATTTTGGAGTTGCACAAGGGAGGGGCAAAAAATCTTCTACCGACGCCCCAATCAGACTTTCTGAATTTCTATCCCAAGGAAGGAAGGGTGCCACTGGAAATGTCTCTTGCTCCCTTGCACCTACATGTCATGGAGACTGTGCAGCGGCAGCGTCACACAACTCGAGAAAGGTTCCTCAGACAACAGGAGGGTGAAACTAAGGAGGCAATGCCCAGGAAATGCACCTGTGAATACCATGAGCACTGGCTCAACCCAAACAGTCTTGCCGACCTGGCCATATCCAAGTGCTGGTGCAGGGGGAAACTGTGACTGTCCAGGGAGATGGGAATGGGCATCTATGCTCTCCTTAATGCTGACCTTGCATCAAGTAGCCACCCATCGGTAGGTCCTGCCAGTAATAATAATCTTCATTATTGTCAAAAGTAGGTTTACATTAACACTGCAATGAAGTTACTGTGAAAATCCCCTAGTCGCCACATTCCGGCGCCTGTTCAGGTAAACTGAAGGAGGGAATGTCCAATTCACCTAACAAGCACATCTTTAAGAACTTGTGGGAGGAAATCGGAGCACCTGAAGGAATAGTGCTAGCCACTGTGCTAACGTAGGGGCAGCACGGTAGCATGGTGGTTAGCATAAATGCTTCACAGCTCTAGGGTCCCAGGTTCGATTCCCGGCTGGGTCACTGTCTGTGCGGAGTCTGCACGTCCTCCCCGTGTGTGCGTGGGTTTCCTCCGGGTGCTCCGGTTTCCTCCCACAGTCCAAAGATGTGCGGGTTAGGTGGATTGGCCATGCTAAATTGCCCGTAGTGTCCTAAAAAGTAAGGTTAGGGGTGGGGGGTTGTTGGGTTACGGGTATGGGGTGGATACGTGGGTTTGAGTAGGGTGATCATTGCTCGGCACAACATCGAGGGCTGAAGGGCCTGTTCTGTGCTGTACGGCTCTATGTTCTATGTTCCACCCAGAAATAATGATGGTGATGGTAGCCCTCAATTACTTCATCGCAGGATCATTTTAGGGTTCTACTGACCCCTGTGGCCCCTCTCAGTTCACTGCACACCGCTGCATCCAGGCCATGATAGATGCCCTGTTCCCAAGGGTTACTGATATCAGCTTCCCCATGAATACAGCCTCACAAGCACAGAG
Source organism: Scyliorhinus canicula (assembly GCF_902713615.1). Classification (NCBI taxonomy): domain Eukaryota; kingdom Metazoa; phylum Chordata; class Chondrichthyes; order Carcharhiniformes; family Scyliorhinidae; genus Scyliorhinus; species Scyliorhinus canicula. The sequence goes on from NC_052152.1 coordinate 73,020,011, forward strand.
AATAATGGATTTTGTTGCAATAGCTGGCTTCCCCAAGGTGCAGGGAGTAATTGACTGTAACCATGTTGCCATCATGTTACCCACAGAGAGACATGACAGATTTATAAACAGAAAGGCATAACATTCCATTAATGCTCAGCTAGTGTATGAGCACAGAAATATCTTCCTTCACATCTATGCAGTCTTTTCAGACAGCTGTCCAGGTGCCTTTTTTGTTCAATGCTTATTTATTGGGATGTTGAATCATTTAATTTGCATCAAACAAAAAAAAGCAGCAAGATAGCTATAGGTTCAGTGTGCAGCAGGTACATTGCAAAACAATAGTCATTACATTATTGGGAACAAATAACACTGCATGAATCAGGGGCAAAATCCCCACCATCTTCCTTCCATGGATAAACAACTTGTCTGCACCCAGACAGGATACAGGCAACATTATGGATCTACATCTCACCCATCAGTACTAAACAAAATGACAGAAGAAGACAACAATACCCCGAGAAGCCCAGTGCGAAGGAGAAATCAATCAACTCTTACAGTGCAATTTAAACTCTTCTCCAGATGCAGACTGGAACAGGCAGCCATCCTATACCTTTGAGATGGCAAAATGACAAAAATAAAGAGAGAGAACTGGACACAACCAAACCTTAATGCTAAGTAGAGGGTCTCCCATAGAAGAAGTACAAAGAGACGAAGAACAAGAGCCAAGATCAAGAAACCGATCTTCCAGAACCCCATCTCCCAGCCCCAGATCAAAAGACAAAACAGATCACCAGACCATCGGCACTAGTATTCCCCTCAGGAGGACAACATCGTAAAACAGGAGGGAAACCCACTCCAGGACGGGGGGATATTCATTATGACCCCCAGATTGGGGAGTGCCCTGAGAGCGGGGCCAACCCCTGGGAACTACATTACCTTCTCCGCAACCATGACCACTCAAAAGAAGAAAGAATTAGGCCACCCAAAAGTCAACGTAGATCCATATCTGAATGTTCCTGATCCCAAAGCGCACCATCCAACACCGCCACATCCAGCCCTCACAGACACCATTATTAAGAGAGCAATGGAATCACCAACCCCAAGTCCCCCCAAAGTTGGAAGAAGAGTGAAGAAGACCATGAACTGTCAGAACTAACCCCTTGGACCTACTAACAAATGAGACGAGGACCAGCCAACCAACTGCCAAGTAAACCCTTTCCAACTCCCAAGATAAAAAGAAGAAGAATTACTGGACATAACATTCGGACCCTTCCCCAATCTTCAGCTCTCTGGATGCGAACCTACCTATATTGGGCTCCCTCAAGGGAGGATCCCCCAACCAAGGAGCAAAAGGATACTGACTGTAATGCCGAGCTTGGCCTAGCCCAGCATTGTCACAAAGAAAACATAATGGAGAAATAGCTCCACGGGCTCCCTTGACATTCCAGTCTTTGCACCCCTCCGATGCTAAGCCAGCTCAGTCCCGAGCAGGACATCACACCTCTCCTCTCCCACCGCGCCCCAAACTGTTCAACACACATACCAACAAAAGGACCAACAGCCCATGTCCCAATAGAAGAACAGAAGAGAAAAAAGAAACCATCTTGGGAGGGACCACCCCACTAGACACACCACCGACTACCAAATAAAGGATATTCAGACCGACCTCACTCACAAGAGATCTGAAAGCAGTTAGAACAGTCAAAGAGGGCGACCCTCATCGGGAGAAGTGGCCAACTCTCCCTGCAAAGGGGAGTCCAACAAACCCTAGTCCTCAACAGATTAATACACAGTCTGCCTGCACCTGAAGAAGGAAAAGGCGCTGTAAAAAATACAAATAACTCTATTGGATGCCTTCCTCAAACATAGTAAGGACAGAACTAACCTGACCATGAACATACCCTACATCCCTCTCCCCACTCCGGCTCTGCTCATTCTCCTTTCAAAGATATATTCGGATGAACAAACTGTGCACAAATCCCAAATCAATATTCAGCTTAACGCGATAAAACCTCAGTAAATCAGGATAACCAAAGGTACAGGACATCACTCCCGAGATATTTACGTCCCTGCAAATAAATATATATACAACATTAACAGATAACAACTTGATTATCAGGCAGTAAAGTTCAAGATAACAACTGAGAAATGAACTAGTCATCAGGATAAAGACCACTCCACTGGCGCACAAAGAAAGTAGACATCTCGGATAAAGCAGGATTTGAAAGGAAGGGCACTGTTCAGGATCTACCAAGAATTCCAACGATCGGAACACAAACCTCATTACTTCCAACATGCCAACTCGATCAAGCCCAGGCGGTCGACTACGTAGGCTCCAGCAGCGGGTACAGCCCAGCTGGCTCAGACGACCCCAACCCCTCTCAACCGACAATCGGAACAAGACCACACTGAGCCAGAGGCTGGAAGGCCAACCCGACCCCAGGCCTCGGAGACAGGATAAATGTGTTCCATCGAATTTAAGTTGCCCGGCTTTCAGATTGAGATGCCCAAAACTTGGCAGCCAGTTCTCAAACTCAACTGGGAACATCTCTACCACCTCACCAGAGACATCAGGTACAACCAAGCTCCTCACCAGTTCCCCTACGTCCTCACCCAAATTCATCAAGGCGTGGAACAGGACATTTGACAGGAACTCAACCATATGGAGGTGGGCTTCCACCAGACACAATGCTGCCTCTGCAGCCAGAACCTTTTCATGCTGCCTCCATTAAGATGCCTTGCAACACTTGAAATTGGACTTTAATTTCCTGCACCGCAGAGCTAAGACTATCAGACAGATCACTTTCATTACTAGCATCCATCGGTGCACACCATATCATTAGGCCCAACTCCCTCCAGCCACCATAAATCAACGAGGCCAATTGTCTCCACTCGAAAGTGCAGAAACATTGACCAACAAATCTTGGTACAAAGTAAAAGCCATGCAAACCAAAAATGCCTTTAGGATGGAGCACAGCTTGTTGTTTTTGCAACCATAGGCTAAATGGAAACATGGAAATAAGTTCAGAGGAGGTATCCCTTGATCCCTACCTTAGGTTCCTCTTATCCACTAGTTGGCTTGTCAGTAACCCAGCAACACCTTTTCTGCCATGACTTATAAACCACACACAAGATGAACAGCTCGATAATGAGGCACCAGGATCAAGGTGGAACTAACATCTGAAAGATGAAATAAAGTTTCAGGTGCTCAGACAGTATCTCTTGCCAAGGGCTCAAAGATCGTAATGACGTGTTGCAAATTGTGCAACTTGGCCACGCAAGGTGTTACCAGGGAGCAGATGGAAGAGGAGGCTTAGCTGCCTACCGTTGGCACAGGCTGTTGCTCACACAAGGCCAGAAGAAACATCTGATGAACCCTAGTTTCAGTCAGAATGTATCAAATGACATCTTGTGTTAAATGCCTGATTCACCGAAAGGCTTGCCCATTTATGCGCAATCAGATATTCGGCGCTCTAACCCCAGCATCGGCATCTGCCCCACCATGGATGCCAATGTTCCTGTGCTGTAATTTTCTTTGTTCTTTGTTCTTGGTCTTATTAATCAACTGCTTCCTTATTTCTACTACTTGAGCCAATCACAAGTGAACTGTCTGGACAAAACTGAAATAAACTGTTTACGGCAGTTAAATGACCCAGGATACTGCGAGTTTCTGGGTTCCTCGTTGCTGCTGCTATTTATTTCTCCCAGGCCCACACACACACACCAGCAAAATCTTGAAGTAATACAATCCTTCAAAGAGAGATACTTGAAACATTGTAATTAGCTGAGTTGCATCGAAATCATTTCTCAACTATATATATAACTTAATTCTTTTATTTAAATTTTAATCTTGTCTGGTAAAAAGTCATTCCACAAAACATTACAGAAAAATGTTAATCTATAAGCACAGAATAAAGTTCATCTGAGCAGAAAAGCTCAGAATATCCAGTTAAATGCATCAACTCAATCTATTAACTATAAGAGACATCAAAACTGAATAATTTAGCATGGTTTTAATGTTTATTAGCATAAAATAATTATTCATTTAATAGCTATCCATTGAAGTGGAACTACTTGACTATGTTGAGAGCTTAAATCCAACTAAAATAGATTATATGAACCATTTAGACTGCTTCTGGGTTGCGACTATTTCATAACCGAGTCTGCATGGTTCCAGCAATTATTGAGCTCCTATTATGTAGTTTTATTTCGCCATGTGGACTGAAATGCTGCTGTTAGCTCAGTGATGGATTTACCTGCTGCTGCCTTGGATAAGATCTATTGTGCTTTATTTGGGGAAAGAAAATGCCACATGGGACAATGTCTTGTCATGTGCCATAGTTACCCATCGGAGGAGACAGCCTTTTCCACCAAGTAACTTTCCTTCCATAGACATTGACGCCAAGATCAATTTAATGAGCCCATGGATAGCTATGACAAAAAATGCTCTGACATTTTATCGGCACAAAAGATATTCTGATTATAAGTACCCACGGGGTTGAGTGCTTTTCGCATAACGTCTGAAATATACCTTGCAATAGAACATACAAGTACTGTTTATTTATCAGCGTAAGGGTACAGTGAAGCTGAGTAAAACGTCAAGTGTATAAAGAGCATTAGTCATAATCGGAAAAGTATCTATCAGCTAAGAGAGAATGCAAGGATGAGCTACGTTAAGCACAGTACCTGTACCAAGGAATATAAAGCTGATAGTACTCTAAAAGATTAATTTAAAAAACTTCAGGCCTGATGTTTTGTGTTAATTTCTACTCCGAACAACATTTTTTGCTGAGTATTTGTGCTTTCCACAGTTCTTAGAAACTGTTGTAAAGTTTTCTGTAATATATGCTTAAAACCTTGGACTGAATCTTGAGGCCCTCACATGGTGTGGAGGTGAGTAGGAAAATCCATATCACTGGTTTGCCAGCTGCACACAGCCTCCGGACATTTTCCCAGAGGCAGGATCGGAGACAGCTGAGCTACCCTATTTTGTTGCAAAACCAAATAACTAAGGAAACTAAATAAAACAAACTGAGGGACTAATTAAAGGGCACCCATTAAAGGGATATTACCTTAAACAAAAACAGATCTTAAATGAAACTTAAAACATCAAGCCAAAATGTGATCAAGAGGATCAATAAGGTACCCAACTTCCGGCGGGGTCCATTGGGGATGGAAGTCCTCGACGGTGCTAGTGAACACCCTCTCCAGTGATAGCCGGCTGTAAATGTAGGCGCGGTAGAGGGGCAGGCAGTTAGGTCAGATGACCCCATCGGTCGTCCGCTGCCTGGACCTGTTTATGGCAAGTTTGTCGAGGTCCAGGAGCAGGTCCAGGAGCAGGTTCAGGAGCAGGTTCTCCTCCTTTTCCATACCTCTTCGCACCAGGTGCCCACAGATCAAGAGCGTGGGGTTGAAGTGCAAACAATAATAAAAAAGTATTTTAAATAACAGTCTAAAACAACCTATATACGCATGGTCCATGGACTCCACAAGGCCGCAAAAAAGCCAAGCTTCTTGCGACTCTGTGAACCAATGCAAGCTATGTTTGTAAGGGACTGTTGTGTACAAAACCTTGCATCCCAGGTCTCCGATGTTAAGGGGGAGGATTCCTCCGTAGAGGGATCTCCACTGGGGATTACCACCGGGAGATGACAACAAGGCATGCCAAGGTTTGTCCAGGCAGCAGGTGAAGAAAAGACATTAAGGATGTACAGCAGTAGCACTTACAGGAATCCCCTCTGCGCAGTGTGAAAGGACATGGAGGACATTTCCATGCAGCAGCCAGGGCTGTGGGGCTCCAGCTCCTGAGGGAAGGCTTGGGGCCAAAATAAAATTCCGTCCAAGCAGGGTTGTGCTCATACGGGAGTTCACCGCACATCTGCACCTTAATGCTTTAGCTCACCCGAGCCAGCCAGAGGACGATTAATTATAGAAACCACCTACTGTGGGGTGGGATTTGAGCCAGGGACCCCTGAGCATTGCTCTAGGTTCGTGGTTTATCAGTTCTGTGACCAATAAATTAGACGACAGAGGAAGCCACCAGCTGAGCTTCCAACACACAAGCAGCAAATAACCAATTGTTTAGTCATTAATTAATTTACAGGATCTGGGCATCGTTGGCTATGCCAGCATTTATTGCCCATCTCTAGTTGCCGTTCAGAAGGTAGTGGTAAGCTGTCTTCTTGAACCACTGTAGTCCATGAAGTGTAGGTACACCCTCAGCGCTGTTAGGGAGGGATATATTTCCAAGTCAGGATGGTGAGTCACTTGGAGGGGAACCTCCAGGTGATGGGGTTCCCAGATATCTGTTGCTCTTGTCCTCCTACATGGTAACAGTCATGGATTTGGACGGTGCTGTCTAAGGAACCTTGGTGAGTTACTGCAGTGCATCTTGTAGCCGGTACACACGGCAGCCACTGTTCGTCGGTGCTGGAGTGTTTGAATGTTTGTGGAAGGGGGAGCAATCAAGCGGGCTGTTTTGTCCTGGATGGTGTCAAGCTTCTTGAGCATATTTGGAGCTTCACTCATCCAGGCAAGTGGAGAGTATTCCATTACACTCCTGACTTGTGTCTTGTAGTTTGTGGAAAAGCTTTGGGGGGGTCAGGAGGTGAGTTACTCACCATTGGATTCCTGGCCTGTGAACTGGTAGCCACAATATTAATATGTCTAATCCAGTTCAGTTTCTGATCAATGTTAACTCCAGGATGTTGATTGTCAGGGATTCAGCGATGGCAATGCCATTGAATGTCAAGGGGTGATGATTTTTTCACAGTGACTTCATTGCGGTGTAATGTAAGCCTCCTTGTGACAATAATAAAGATTATCATTATATTAGATCCTCTCTTGAAGGAGATGGTAATTGCTTTGCACCTGTGTGGCACGAATGTAACTTGCCACTTGGCAGCCCAAGCCTGTCCAGATCTTGTTGTATTTGGACATGGACTGCTTCATCATCTGAGGAAGCGCAAATGGTGCTGAACATTGTGCAGTCATCAGCAAACAACCCCACTTCTGACCTTATAATTAAAGCAGGTCATTGATGAAGCAACTGAAGATGATTGGGCCTAGGACACTACCCTGATGAACTCCTGCAGTGATGTCCTGGATATGAGATGATTGACTTCCTGCCACCACAACCATCTTATCTTGTACCAGATGAGACCTTAACCAGCGGAGAGTTTTCCCTTGATTCCTATTGACTCCAGTTTAGCTAGGGCTCCTTGATGCCATACTCGGTCAAATGCTGCCTTGATGTCAAAGGGCAGTCACTCACACCTCACCTCTGGCATTTATTTATTTTGTCCATGTTTGAACCAAGGCTGTAAGTAGGTCAGGAGCTGTGTGACCCTGGTGGAACCCATACTGAGCATCCATGAGCAGGTTACTGCTGAGTAGATGCCACTTGATAGCACTGTTGATGACTCCTTCCATCACTTCGCTGACGATGGAGAGTAGACTGATAGGGTGGTAATTGGCTGGGTTGGATTTGTCCTGTTTCTTGTGTACAGGACACACCTGGGCAATTTTCTACATTGCCGGGTAGATGTCAGTGTTGTAGCTGTACTGAAACAGCTTGGCTAGGGGTGTGGCACATTCTGGAGATCAAGTTTTCGTACTATTGCATGAATATTGTCGGGGCCCATAGCCTTTGCAGTATCCAGTGTCTCCAGCCATTTCTTTTTTTTTTAAATAATTTTTATTGAAAAATTTTGAATTTATACAACAACAACGAACCATAATAAAATACCAAAAATAACAATAATATTAGCAATCATAAACATTCGCCCCCACCTCCATGAACAACACAGCATATTAACACCAACGCAAATTAACACAATATTAAGTTACATAATAGAAATTACAATAAGGAACACCCCCCTTACCCCCCCCCCCCTTTACCCCCCCCCCCCTCCCCCCTCCCCCCTCCCCGGGTTGGTGCTGCTATTGACCAAGATACCTATCTTTGAGCCAGGAAGTCCAGAAAAGGCTGCCATCGTTTATAGAACCCTTGTATTGATCCTCTCAGGGCAAATTTGACCCTTTCCAATTTTATAAATCCCGCCATGTCACTGATCCAGGTCTCCACACTTGGGGGCCTCGCATCCTTCCACTGCAGCAAGATCCTTCGTCAGGCTACTAGGGACGCAAAGGCCAGGACACCGGCCTCTTTCGCCTCCTGCACTCCCGGCTCTACCGCAACTCCAAAGATCGCGAGTCCCCACCCTGGTTTGACCCTGGATCCAATCACCCTCGACACCATCCCCGCCACCTCCTTCCAGAATTCTTCCAGTGCTGGGCATGCCCAGAACATATGGGCGTGGTTCGCTGGACTCCCCGAACATCTGGTGCACCTGTCCTCACCCCTAAAGAACCTACTCATCCTAGTCTCGGACATGTGGGCCCGGTGCAGCATCTTAAATTGGATGAGACTAAGCCTCGCACATGAGGAGGAAGAGTTGACTCTCTCCAAGGCATCCACCCAGGGGTGGATTAACCATTAAGCAAAATAAGCACGTGCTTAGGGCATCAAGGGAAGGGGCACCACAGAAATTTTCCATAGCCGAATTTACCATGGTCCATGGGCCATATGGTTAGTACTGCAAAATGGTGCAGCTGAACCAGGATCCGCAAAAAGGGGCCCCCACATTAAATGAAAAAATTACATACAGATAAATACAATAATAACAAGAGCACTCAGAGAGTGCAGACCTCCGCCAAGGGTTATGAAATCGAAGGGGAAAAAAATCCCCTCCCCCCCCCCCCCCCACATAAATGAAAGCAGTTTCATTCATATGTGCACCATAAGTTCAGTGCAACAAAAAATGTAAAAACAAGATTCAGTCATGCTGAACTTTATAAAATAATTGTAGAAGACAATATTGAGTGTGCCTTTCCAAATGTAGACATTGGCTTTCGTATATTTTTAACATTAATGGTCACAAATTGCTCAGCTGAGCGTTCATTTTCTCAGTTGAAGTATATTAAAAATCCCATCAGAACAACGATGCAACAAGGCAGGCTGGATGCCTTATCTCTATTAAGTAGAGAAGCAGATGTGTTACATAAGATTAGTTTTAAGGATCTGATCAAAGACTTTGCAATTAAAAAAAGTAGGAGAAAACTTTTCAAATATAAATATACAAAAATAAACATTATTTTCCATCTTACTGTAAGTTTTGTTTAATTTCGATAAATAAAATTTTATTTTATGGTTTATTATTGTTTATATTTTGACTAACATATATATGGGGGCACCAAAATCTTTTAAGTGCTTAGGGCCTCTAAAGGTCTTAATCCGGCCCTGCATCCGCCCAAGTCCCGTCCTCTATCTGCTCCCCGAGTTCCTCCTCCCATTTAGCCTTCAGCTCCTCCACTGACGACTCCTCCACCTCCTGCATTACCTTATAGATGTCAGACACCTTCCCCTCCCCGACCCACACCCCCAAAAGCACTCTGTCCATCGTCCCCCGCGAGGGCAGCAAAGGGAATCCCTCTACCTGTCGCCTAGCAAATGCCTTTACCTGCAAGTATCTGAACATGTTCCCTTGGGGAAGCCCAAATTTATCTTCCAGTTCACCCAGGCCCGCAAACCTCCCGCCAATAAACAGGTCCCTCAATTTACTGATGCCCACCCTTTGCCACCCCCTAAATCCCCCATCCCTGCTCCCTGGGATGAACCGATGATTGCCACCCAATGGAGCCTCCATCGAGCTCCCTGTTTCCCCCTATGCCGTCTCCACTGTCCCCAGATTCTTAGGGTCGCCGCCACCACCGAGCTCGTGGTAAACCTCTTAGGGGAGAGCGGCAACGGCGCCCTTACCATGGCACCCAGGCTCGTACCTCTACATGACGCCATCTCCATTCTTTTCCACGCCGCCCCTCCCCCCTCCATCACCCATTTACACACCATTGACACATTGGCCGCCCAATAGTACCCCAAAAGGTTGGGCAGCGCCAGCCCGCCTCTATCCCTCCCTGGCTCCAGGAACACCCTCTTCACTCTCTGAGTCCCATATGCCCACACAAAGCTCAAAATGCTGCTAGTCACTCTCCTAAAGAAGGCCCTGGGGGTAAAGATGGGCAGGCACTGAAAGAGGAACAAGAACCTCGGAAGCACCGTCATTTTGACGGACTGTACCCTCCCCGCCAACGACAATGGCAGCATATCCCACCTCTTGAACTCCTCCTCCATCTGATCTACAAGTCTGGTGAAATTATGTTTGTGAAGAGTCCCCCAGTCCCTGGCCACCTGCACCCCCAGGCACCTAAAGCTCTCCCCTGCCCGCCTAAGCGGGAGCCTACCAATTCTTTCCTCCTGGTCTCCAGGGTGCACCACAAACACCTCACTCTTGCCTAAATTTAGTTTATAACCTGAAAAGGTCCCAAACTCAGCTAGCAGCTCCATCAACCCCGGCATCCCTCCCACCGGGTCCGCCACATACAGTAACAGGTCATCGGCATACAACGACACCCTATGTTCCTCCCCACCTCGCACCAAACCTCTCCACCTCTCTGAATCCCTCAACGCCATCGCCAGAGGCTCGATTGCCAGTGTAAACAACAAGGGGGACAGGGGGCAACCCTGCCTGGTCCCTCGGTAAAGCTGGAAGTACTCCGACCTCCTCCCATTCATGGCCACGCACGCCATCGGGGCCTCATATAGCAGCCTTACCCATCTAATAAACCCTTCACCAAATCCAAACCTCCCCAACACCTCCCATAAGTACCCCCACTCCACTCTATCGAAGGCCTTCTCCGCATCCAGCGCCACCACTATCTCTGCCTCCACCTCAATCGGCGGCATCATGATGACATTCAACAATCTCCGCACATTCGTGTTCAGCTGCCTTCCCTTCACAAAACCTGTCTGGTCCTCGTGTACAACCCCTGGCACACAGTCCTCCATCCTGGTGGCCAGGATTTTTGCCAGCACCTTGGCATCTACGTTGAGGAGAGATATGGGCCTGTATGAACCACACTGCTGGGGGTCCTTGTCCCTCTTTAAAATTAACGAGATCAGCACCCGCGACATCGTCAGGGGCAAAGTCCCCCCTTCCCACGCTTCATTAAGTGTCCTCCCCAGCAAGGGGCCCACTAGGTCCACAAACTTTTTATAAAATTCCACCGGGAACCCATCCGGCCCCGGTGCCTTCCCTGACTGCATCTGCCCGATCCCCTTAACTAGCTCCTCCAGCTCAATCGGCGCCCCCAACCCCTCAACCTGCTCCTCCTGCACCTTCGGGAAAGATAGCCCGTCGAGAAACCTCTCCATTCCCCCCCTCTCCACCGTTGGCTCCGACCGGTACAGTTCCCCGTAAAAGTCCTTGAAGACCTCATTCACCTCTACCCCCTTCCGCACCACATTCCCACTCTTGTCTCTCGCTCCAGCAATTTCCTTAGCCGCATCCCGCTTGTGGAGCTGATGAGCCAGCATCCTACTCGCCTTTTCACCATGTTCGTACACTGCCCCTTGTGCCTTCCTCCACTGTCCCTCCGCCTTTCTAGTGGTCAGCAAATCAAATTTAGCCTGCAGGCTGCGCCTCTCCCCCAACAGTCCCTCCTCTGGTGCCTCTGCGTACCTCCTGTCTACCTCCAGCATCTTTCCCACCAGTCTATCCCTCTCACTCCTCTCGCTCCTCTCCCTGTGTGCCCGGATGGATATCAGCTCCCCACGAATCACTGCCTTCAGGGCTTCCCAGACCACCCCCACCTGAACCTCCCCCGTATCATTCACCTCGAGGTACCCCTCAATACTTGCCCGGACCCTCCTACACACCTCCTCCTCCGCCAACAACCCCACATCCAACCGCCACAACGGGTGCTGGTCCCGCACCTCCCCCATCTCCAACTCTATCCAATGCGGAGCGTGGTCGGAGATTGCAATGACCGAATACTCGGCCTCCTCCACTCTCGGAATCAGTCCCCTACTCACCACGAAGAAATCTATCTGAGAGTAGACCCTATGTACGTGGGAGAAGAAAGAGTACTCCCGTGCCCTCGGCCTCACAAACCTCCGTGGATCCACCCCACCCATCTGGTCCATAAACCCTCTCAGTAACTTGGCCGACGCCGGCCTCCTACCCGTCCTAGAGCTGGACCAATCCAGTGAAGGATCCAACACCGTATTGAAGTCCCCCCCCCCCCCCCCCCCCCCCCCAATCTCCAGCCTCCCGCCTCCAGATCCGGGACCCGTCCCAACATACGCCTCATAAAGCCCGCATCATCCCAATTTCGGGCATACATACTAGCAAGTACCACCTTCTCTCCTTGTAGCCTGCCCCTAACCATAACATACCTACCCCCCTTATCCGCCACCACCTCCGATGCCTCAAACAACACATTTTTCCCCACCAGAATCGCCACTCCCCGGTTCTTCACATCCAACCCAGAGTGGAAAACCTGCCCCACCCATCCCTTCCTCGGACGGACCTGGTCCGCCACCTTCAGGTGGGTCTCCTGAAGCATTGCCACATCTGCCTTTAGCCCCTTCAGATGAGCAAGTACCCTCGACCGCTTCACTGGCCCATTCAATCCTCTCGCATTCCAGGTGACCAACCGAGTCAGAGGGCGTCCCGCCCCCTCCCCCTTCGACTAGCCATAGCCCGTCGACTGCCCGCCCCAGGCCAGCACCCCCTGCCCGACCCAGTCCCCACAGCGACAACACCTCACCTCTGTCCCCCCAGCCCCCACCAGCTCCTTCCTGACCCTACCAGCAGCAACCCAGTATTCCCCTTTCCCCCCTCCCTTCCCCCCCAGGCTAGGAACCCTCCTAGCCGCGAACCGTCCTCCATTGTACTTCCGTGGGTCAGCTAACTTCTGCTGACCCCGGAAATTCCCGCCAATAGCCCGACCCCTCCCAAAGTGGGATCATCCCCCAATCTATCCCTCCTCCAGGCACCGCTCCAGCGCGGGGAAGAACCAGTTAAGGCCCCGCCTCCCCCCGTCATCGTCTCCACCCCCCAGCCCCGCAGCGCGGGAAACCAGAGGAAAGCCTGCGCTTTCGCATTGCCCCACCACACCCTTCTGACGCAGCTCCCAAATACCAGCCCCACTCCATACCCCTAACCCGACATAGAATACAACAAACCCACCCAACACTCCCAGCAAGATACAAAACTCAAACAATGCCCCACAGCTAAAAAAACATAACAGAACAACACCCCCATAAATAACCATATCAAAATTGCAAAAGTACAAAAAAAGAGAACACAGCAACAGCAGAATCCAGCAATAAAGTATTACAACCAACCCCGCAACCCCCAACCCCTAGTTCAAGTCTAGTTTCTCCGTCCGCACGAAGGCCCACGCCTCCTCCGGGGAATCGAAATAACAATGCCGGTCCGAATAAGTTACCCACGCGCGCAGGCTGCAACTTTCCGAACTTTATCTTTTTCTTGTAAAGCACCTCTTTCGTCCGATTAAACCTGGACCGCCGCTTAGCCACCTCCGCACTGCAATCCTGGTAGATCCGTACTACCCCATTCTCCCAATTGCCGCTCTTCACCTTCTTGGCCCAGCGCAGCACACACTCCCGATCACTGAACCGGTGGAACCTCACCAGCACCGCACGCGGGGGTTCATTCTCCTTAGGCCTCCTGGCCAGTACTCTGTGTGCTCCCTCCAGTTCCAAGGGCAGATGGAAAGACCCGGCCCCCACTAGCGAGTTCAGCATCGTAGCCACGTAGGTTGTCAGGTCCGACCCCCTCCAGCCCCTCCGCAAGGCCCAAGATCCGCAGATTTTTCCGCCTCATGCGGTGATCAAGCTCCTCGAAGCGTTCCTGCCACTTCTTGTGGAGTGCCTCGTGTCCCTCCACCTTACTCACGAGGATCCCGGCCTCCTCCTCTCGTTCAGTGGCCTGCGTCTGTAACTCCTTGATGGCAGCACCCTGGGTCGTCTGAATCTCCGAGAGCCTTCTGTTCGTTTCCTGCAGAGAGCTCAGTACCTCAGCCTTGAAGTCTGCAAAACAGCGCAGGAGAGCAGCTTGTTGCTCCAGGGCCCACTGCTTCCACTCCTCTGGAGCTCCGCCGGCCGCCATCTTGGATTCCTTCCCCCCGTTTTTTCTGGGGAGCTGCTGCCGTTTTTCCCCCTTTCCACTCCGAGTTCGAGTCATGGACTGCGGGGAAAGTCGATCAGCACATCTTCTCCCACCAGGAGACGTCGAAAAATTTCCGTTTTGGGCTCTAAAAAGAGCCGAAAAGTCCGTTTAAAACGGGAGCTCCCAAATGTGCGGCTTCCTACGTCATCGCCGCCACCGGAAGTCCGTCTCCAGCTATTTCTTGATATCACGTGGAGTGAATCGTATTAGCTGAAGACTGTCATCTGTAATGCTGGGGAGCTCCGGAGGAGACCGAGATGGAACATCCACTCGGCACTTCAGACTGAAGATTGTTGTGAATGCCTCAGCCTTGTCTTTTGCACATATGTGCTTGGATCCTCCATCAATGAGGATGGGGGTATTTGTAGAGCCTCCTCTTCCAGTGAGTTGATTAATTGTCCACCACCATTCATGGCTGGATATGGTAGGACTGCAGAGCTTAGATCTGATGCATTTGTTGTGGAATCACTTAGCTCTGTCTATTACTTGCTGCTTTTGCTGTTTGGCACTCCATTAGTCCTGTGTTGTAGCTTGACCTGGTTGACACCTCATTTTTTGGTATGCCTGGTGTTGCTCCTGACATGCTCTCCTGCACTCTTCGTTGAACCAGAATTGTTTCCCTTGCTTGGGTGTAATGGCAGAGTGGGGGATATGCCAGGCCATGAGGTCACAGATTGTGGTTGAATACAATTCTGCTACTGTTGATGGCCACAGCACCTCAAGGATGCCCAGTCTTGAGTTGCGAGATCTGTTTGAAGTCTGTCCCATTTAGCACAGTGGTAGTGCCACACAACATGATGGAGGGTATCCTCAATATGAAGACAGGATTTTGTCTCCACCAGGGCTTTGCAGGGGTCACTTCTACTGCTACTATCATGGATAGATGAATCTGCAACAGGCAGGTTGGTGAGTATATTTTGTGCCCATGCCACCCTCAGTACTTCTTCCAAGCGGTGTTCAACATAGAGGAGTACTGATTCATCAGCTGATGGTGGCCGGTACGTGGTAATCAACAGGAGATTTCCTTGCCCATGTTTAACCTGAAGCCATGAGACTTCATAGGATCCAGACTCGATGTTGAGGACTCCCAGGGAATCTCCTTCCCGGCTTCATGCCACCATGCCGATGGGATAGGACATACCCAGGAATGGTGATAGTGGTATCTGGAACATTTTCTGTTAGGTATGATACTGTCAGTAGGACTATGTCTGGCTGTTGCTTGACTAGTCTGTGAGATAACTCTCCCAACTTTGACACAAGTCCCCAGATGTTAGTAAGGAAGACTTTACAGGGTCAACAGGGCTGGGTTTGAGTTGTCATTTCTGGTGCCTGGGTCGATGCCAGGTGGTCCGTCCGGTTTCATTCCTTCTGTGTTTTCGTAGTAGTTGAATGCAACTGAGTGGCTGGCTAGGCCATTTCAGAGGGGATTTAAGAGTCAACCACATTGCTGTGGGTCTGG
The DNA here is from genome assembly GCF_902713615.1 of Scyliorhinus canicula. Taxonomy (NCBI): domain Eukaryota; kingdom Metazoa; phylum Chordata; class Chondrichthyes; order Carcharhiniformes; family Scyliorhinidae; genus Scyliorhinus; species Scyliorhinus canicula. Next base: position 73,035,548 of record NC_052152.1, read on the forward strand.
ACCAGGAAAGGATGGCAGATTTTCTTCCCTAAAGGGCATCATTGAACCAGATGTGTTCATTAATGGTCATAAAAGTCAATTAAGAAATTTTCAGTCAGCCTCTGGACCCCAAGGCATTGGGGATTAGGCCAGATGCCGAGAGGAGGCCTTCCAGTATCAAACCGGGGACACCAGCCCTCTTTGCCTACCTGCCCTCAGCTACACCACAGTGCACCTGTTGTTGGGATTCCCCCTCCACAAGTGTGGCCAGGCTGCTGAAGACATTTTTAAATTTTAAAATTTAAAAGTTGGAAAGAAGGCAGTTCCAAATGGAGGCACCTTTTCTCTCTCTTACCTGAACTACAGGCTCCTTCATTGTTAGAGGTTCTCCTATTGGCCTGGCAGTTTTAAGAGCCCATCTGCCTTCTTTAAGTGGACAGCAAACCAGCCCTCTGGTTTGGCCAATTTGTGGAAATTACTGCTGGAATACTGGTGCTGTCTCCAGTAGAGCGCAGTGTTATTACTCCCATTTGATCCTAAAATCGAGGTCCAGATCCAAAGGGAAAACGCTTGCCCATTACCTCAAAAGCACTGCTTCAGTGCAGTAATTAGCTGAATAATTCTGATGCTTCAATTGATAAACTCTATGATAATATGGGATTACAATGTTCTTCCTTAAGAGTAAAAAATAGATTTCTTAAGAAAGATAGTAATTAAACTCGAGGAGCATTCTTCTTCTAAGATGGCAGTTGAAGTATAAACTATTCAATTCTTAAGTATTCTCCAGGAATAATATTGTTCACTGGGAATGAAATCTGGAAATAGTCAAAGATTTTCCAGCAAAACGGCTAACATGGAAAAGATGCCTGTGGATTATTTCTTAATTCCTGGTTTCTGACACAACTGAGGGCAAAAAGGACACAAGTAATGAGGTGAAGAGGATGATGGGGAGCAGAACATGTAGAAAGAGGTCAAACAAATTATAGTGCTATGTCAGAGAGATCCCAAACATAAACCAGGGAACGGGAGGAGATTAATGTTCTAATTTGGAGGTTGCAGGTGAGGCCTGATTGTTTTGAAGGTGAGTTCTCATCCCAGCATGGGGGAAAATGACCATATAAGGCAATAAATAAGCAATTCATATCAAATAAGGACAATGTTAGTTATAGCAGAAAGCTATCACTGATCTGAGAATGAACAAGACCTCCAGCCATAGTGGGTCCAAGAATAGACAGTACAGGGCCTTGCACACATGAGAGGTTAGAGACCACAGTCAAATAGAGTGTTTCTGACAACACTAAAAACATTACTATAGACAATTTTTTTTTTAAACTGCTAAATTGTAGAATGAGTTCCAGAAAGCAAGATGATACACTAGCATTAAATTTCTAGGTGGTGTGTCGTGCTGGCTTTTCCCCAATAGAAAAATATTTGCAGTGAGCAGTATTTACAGAATTTACATATTTACAGAAGGGTTTCCTGGATTTGCTCTATCGTGAGTGGGGTCATGTGTAAAACAGGAGTAATCTGTTGTAGTTCAAGGGGATTAGAATACAGCTTTTGAAAGAACAGTTTTGGCTGAAAACTGCAGCAACAGCCTGGGAAACCAACACTTGATATCACCTAACTTCATTGCAAGTCTCATCAATCTTATCCTGATAATTTGCAAAAAACATCTACACCAGAAGCACTTGATAGCGCCAGCCAACATGACAGCAGGACACAGAACATGTAGGAAGGTGTCATCATTTCACAGACTCTGACCTTCAAGTCCTTCTCAAGGAGATATAGGTTGTTGAGTGCCAATGGAAGCCAACCAACCAGAAATGTCAGGCATGCCACCTGCCAACACTTTGTCCTCCATAATACAGAACACTGCAGCAAGAAATTCAATGACCTCATCAAGCTGACACAGTGAGTTAGAACTCCTCGTACACAGGCAACATTCCCCATTTACTTTCGCTTCCTTGAGCAGCAGCACATTCTTCAAATTCTTACAGAAACACTTGTACAACTATTAATTTAAATGGCATTCGTGTTAAAAGGAACAACACCTCAGCATCTTGAACAATAGCCATACAAGCCTACTAATAGCCGTTAGTTTTTTAAAAATAAATTTAGAGTACCCAATTCTTTTTTTCCAATTAAGCGGCAATTCACGTGGCCAATCCAACTACCCTGCACATCATTTTGGGTTGTGGGGGACGGGGAGAATATGCAAACTCCATGCGGACAGTGACCCGGACTGGGATCGAACCCACATCCTCGACGCCGTGAGGCAGTAGTGCTAACCATTGCACCATCGTGCTGCCCAGAATAGCGGTTAGTTATTTACATGCACATCTCTGAAACCTTTTCGTCCATCCAGTTTGTACTGCCCTCACTCAGGACAATAGCAACTTCCAGGCTTCCCTCTCGGAGTATCACACCAGTGGAATATGAAAGAGAACTCAAGGGTACCTGACAACAAACTCCAGAGATGCAGCCAGTAGTGGTTTCATTCCAGATACAAGCTAACATGAGAGGAAACCTCATGTTTCACCACCCTTTTGTAGAAGGTGCACCAACACCTCTCCTGAGATTAACGGGGCAATTCTCTGTCTGCGTTGTACCCGGCGCCGATCCCGCTACGTCAAGAGAATAGCAAGAGAGTCCTAAAATGGGATTTGTGCCAGATGCCAAACAGTTTGCCATTTTCCCAGCCTGCTTCAGCTGGCATAATGAGGATTTCACCCAGAAAGGACGAGACTCAGATCATATCTCATTTGCATTCATTTTAATCTCATTAGTGAGATTCCGTCCTGTCCCATGTGCCCACCCCTCATCTGTGGGGTGGAACTCAGCAGTGCTGATGGCCATTGCCGCTGCCTCATGGACCGGCCCGGGTTGGCATTGAGCGCCCCCTCGTCCTGATCGGTGGTAATAGTGTCCTGGGGTTCACCTTGAGACAGAGGGGAAGCTGGGTCGAGGCCCAGCTGCCGCGGCATCATCTGACTCTGCCAGCCCTGGTGGTTCCCCATAGTCCGCACCATCGCGTTGACACCCTCAGCGGTGCACCTCACTGACTGGGACACATCCCCCAGTGACCTGGCCATGCTCTGCAGTGCCTCAGCCATGCCCACCTGCGACTCAGAGAAGCTCTGCAGCGCCTCGGCCGTTCCCACCTGAGAGCAGAACATGGCCCGCAGAACCCTATCAAGGATGGCCTGGTACTGGGTGACATCCCCTAGTAAGGCAGACATACTGCCAAGACCATCAGCCATGGCTGTCACCGATTGCGGCTTGCCTTGGTCACCTTCACTAATGTTGCCGATGTTGTGCACCAGGCTCTCCACTGCGGTCGCCACCCTTGCAGTGTTGACCATAGTGCCCCTCATTGCCGGTGCCATCTCCTGCGCCCATGACCTCTGGGACTCCTCCAATCAGAAATGGATCTGCTGGAGTGACGCTGACGTCTCCCTCTGAACGTCCAGGTCGGTCCCTGTTGTCTTCATCAGCCCCGGATAACTCTGTTCCAGAGGCTCAGCATCAGGCTGGACCCAGCTGGGGATCGAGCAGACCTCCAACTGCTGTCTCGCCTGGGGGTTCCATATGTACATCAGCAGCTGTGTGGTGCTCACCACATTGTGCCTCAGAAGCCTGACCACTAACATGTCCCACCAAGGTATGGTGAATCTGCACTGGTGGAGGGTGGAGAGGACAACTGTACCATGACCTGGAGCTCTCCTCCGAAGTGTTCTCCCCGGAGTCAGGAGAGGGTGCCACCCGGGATGGGCCGGCGTCGTCAGCTGGAGGACCTGCAGGAGAATGGACATGTGGTCAGTGGGAGGGATGGGTCAGTCAGTAAGGCAATTACTATTCACGTTTGACAGGTCCTCCGGGTGGAGCCCTGTGGTCCCTCACCTCTGTGGCGTTCACCAGCCTCCGCGTGGGTGACCGTCCTGTCCTCGGCCACACCAGTCACCTCCAGGGCACGCTCCTCGGAGGAGGTGAGGATTCTCAGTCCGGCATCCCACCACCAGTCTGGATCCTCCCCCGTCGATTATGGGAGAACGTTTCCTGAGGTGTACAGAGAGGGCATCATTAGCCACAAGCGTGGTTCAGTTGTGCGGGGTGTTGTGAAGGGAGGGTTGGGGTGGAGGGAGGATTGAAAGGGTGGGTGGAGGGAGTGCTGAAGGGGGAGGGGGATAGAGGGAGGGTTAGGGGTCGCCTGGGGGGATACTCCCATGGGGGGTTGTGGGTAGGACATTGGTGTCTGCTCACACGTGCTACCCAGTGTAGGTCGTTGCCCTTCTTCCGACACTGGAGGCCAGTCTTGGTCACTCTGCCCGATCTGTCTGCTGCTGCCACCTCATCCCAGGCAGCATTGGCTGCCTTGTGGCTCACCCTCCTGGAACCTTGGGGGAACAGGACATTTCTCCTGGCCTCCAACACATCCAGGAGCCTCCCCAGGTCAGAATCCTCAAATCTTGGGGCTGGTCTCCTCGGTGCTATTGTTGTGAGCTGGCTGGGGTTTGCTGAGCAAGTGCAGCTTAAGTACTGCTCGACGTTGTGGAGCATTGAAGCCAGCTTTATTTCTTGTGAACACCTTGGCGAAAATGAGTGTGCAGAGTGAAGATTGCCAGCACAAGTGGTTCGCTGGATGGCACTCTGAGAGAATGCGGGATTGTCACGTTAAGGACGGAGGAGGGTTATAACACAGACCACCTGTCGGGCTGAAAGGCACAGGCAAGGTCTGGCTGCCCAAGTGCTTTCAGTGTGTAGCATGACAGCAATAAGATCTCGGGCTTTCCAAGGCTGGGTATGGAGGGTGCATAGTTTTATCTGCCCTTGTTGACTGTTAAATATTGTCCCCTCGCAATGTGCAGCAAGTCAGGCCACTACAACCACTTGGTCATTATCATTATGCCTCACCACTCTCAGCTGCCTCACTCTCCAAGTCTGGGTCAGAGGAAGACTCCTTCAATGGCAAGAGCTGAGGGTCATTGGCCAGTATACTTATGTGGTGGCTGAGGCTGCTGTGCACAGTGATGGGTGGTTATCTGCCAGAATCATGAAGACAAGGGTTGTAGGGAGTGTTGGGAGGATTTAAGGGTCCAGGGAAGAATGGCCATACTGACTGTCAGTCTCTCCTTCGTCACACCATACTAGATTCAAGGTTAATTTTGCAATTGATATAGCTGATGTAACTCTCGTCCTGATAGTCAAACCCGAGATGGACAGACATCACTGACTGTAATAAGACCAATGCAAGTTAGATCCTGCACCATAGCAATAGGGGGCCATTGCTCAGGCTCAAGACTCAATCGGCCATCAGTTTGAGGATAGTTAGAAGGGTACATCGACTATGACCTTGGGTATACAGGCATTGATGGTCATACAATGAGCTGACAGGCGCCACGTCCTACAGAAGACAGCTACCACTGCTTCCCAGGTGGGATTTGTCACAGTGCACTGTGATCTCCTACTCCCTTAGGGGTACAAGTGCCCTGTCTTTCCTTCCTAGTGTACAGATGCCTGACCAGGCCACCCGGGAATCGGCGGGAGCGGGAATCACGCTGCGCCGATCGGCGTGCCCCCCGTGCCGATCGGCGGGCCCCCCGCGGTGATTCTCCGGCCTGCGATGGCCCGAAGTCCCGCCGCTGAGAGGCCTCTCAGCCGGCGGGAATTGGAGCACCTCTGAAGCCAGCGGGATTGGCGGCGCGAGCGGGCCCCCGGGGTCCTGGGGAGGGGGGGGCACAGGGCGATCAGACCCCGGGGTGGCGCCCCCACAGTGGCCTGGCCCGCGATCGGGGCCCACCGATCGGTGGGCGGGCCAGTGCTGTGGGGGAACTCTTTTTCTTCCGCTGCCGCCATGGCCTCCACCATGGCGGAGGTGGAAGAGACCCCCCCTACCGCGCATGCGCCAGTGGTGACGTCAGCAGCCGCTGACGCACCGGCGCATGCGCGAACCGGCGAAGGCCTTTCGGCCAGCCCCGACGACGGGCGTCAAAGGCTGTTGGCGCCGGTTTTGGCGCCAGTTGGCGTGGCACCAACCACTCTGGCGCAGGCCTAGCCCCTAAAGGTCCAGAAAATTCAGCACCTTTGGGGAGGCCCGACACCAGAATGGTTGGCGCCACTCCCCTATGCCGGGACCCCCTGCCCCGCCGGATAGGCGAGAATCCCGGCCCAGATCTGAATGTAGAAAGTGAGGAGCAGGTCTCCACACTGCCATCCTTCTGGCTTTACTGGGAGTGAATGTCGATCATTTAAATGCAGCTCCCCCTTGTTAGCTGGAAAAGCTGAGTTCTGAATCAGGCAAATCAGACAGCTGGGGACTTTGGTTTAGTGTGATTCACATGTGGGATCAGTTTTTGAATTACCGTAAGTATGGGTGAATTGTGATCTGGATCGCGCTCATCTACCAGGTGGGAATCACCCCGCGATTCCTGCCCAAAGTGGCATTTAGGGCTGGATTCTTCCGCCACAAGATCGTCACGGGCGGGACGCGGACCATGTAAAGGTCTATTGATCTTGGGCGGGAATTTCCGGTCGCCGGGCGGCGTGGCTGAAAAATCCCACCCTTAATCATTTTTTGGGAAAATTGCGTCCTTAGTTGAACCTCAAGCTACACCTCAGAGAAATGATAGAATAAATGAAAGGATACCCCAGGAAAGCCTTTTCATCCAGGGGGTGGTGGGAATCTGGAACTCACTGCCTGAAAGATGGGAGAGGCAGGAACACTCACAGCATTTAAGAAGCATTTAGATGAGCACTTGAAACATCATAACATACAAGACTATGAACCAAGTGCTGGAAAATGGGATTAGAATAGATGGGTGCTTGATGGCCGGTACGGACACAATGGGCTGAAGAGCCTCTTTTTGTGCTGTAAAACTCTATGGGCTGGATATTTCTTCCCCACCTGCCACAAGAATGCCACGGGTGACAGGAGAACATTGGAGAACTAAATTGACCTCGGGCGGGATTCTCCAGTCGCCGGGCGGACACAGCTGGAGAATCCCACCCTGTAACTCTATGACAGTAATTTTCTAAGTTTTATTCCTGGGACCCACTTTTGCAAACCGGCTGATCTTCAGGAGCAATGCCAACTGACCTTCGCAACTCCTGTCACTTTCACTTAGCTTTGATAGAAAAGGGGAGCTTGCTTGCTCCTCATGATCTCACTCCAATCAGGTTCACAGGACAAGATGGCAATGCACATATCAGGTACAGACTTCAGCCAGTTCCTTTGTGCTGTCTTCAACTTTGTGAAAAGGGAAAATCCAACCAGACACATGTACGTCATCATGAAGGGCAACAGCAACAAAGAACAAAGAAAAGTGCAGCACAGGTACAGGCCCTTCGGCCCTCCAAGCCTGTGCCAATCATGCTGCCCTTCTAAACTAAAATCTTCTACACTTCCGGGGTCCGCATATCTCTATTCCCATCCTATTCATGTACTTGTCAAGATGCCCCTTAAATGTCACTATCGTCCCAGCTTCCACCAGCTCCTCCGGCAGCGAGTTCCAGGCACCCACTACCCTCTGTGTAAAAAACTTACCTCATACATCTCCTCTAAACCTCACCCCTCGCACCTTAAATCTATGCACCCTAGTAATTGACCCCTCTACCCTGGGAAAAAGTCTCTGCCTATGCCCCTCATAATTGTGTAGACTTCTATCAGGTCACCCCTCAACCTCCTTCGTTCCAGTGCGAACAAACCAAATGAGAACAAAACGCTTGTTTTACTCAGCACTGGATATTCCTGGGCGATGCTACTCAAGAATGCTGATAGCCTCAGGAGCTTTTGGCATGTTTTTAATATGGTATCATAGTTCAGTACAACAGTTTAATCTTTTCATTTGGAGTCACCTGTAAGTTAATAATTGACTCTGTGGTCTCAACCTCAAAAGGAATTTTTCACCCACCACTTCTCTTTCAAAAATCTGAAACTTTTCTCATTTTCCAGTACTTCCCTGCATATAACACACATGGACTTTGCTTTGATGCGTTGGGTATGCTGCGTCTGCGAGGACTGTGTTTACCATAGCAGAGAGAGAGACAGGCTACCAACACTTGTAGAAGTACAACTCTATTTTATTGAACTATGAGCTGTTAAACATACTTGCACTGTGGGTTGACACTATGTTGAGTTGACTGGAGACCTGAGGCTAACCTGACCAGACTATACTGCTAGCACATGGTAGATGTTCGTGTTGCAGATCACGGGCTCTGGCTGTCTCAGAGGCTACATCCCGAGAGAGCGGGAAAACTAGTGCCCTCTGGCTTTATAGTGGCTGTGTCCTGTCTGGTGATTGGCTGCTGTGTTCTGTCTGTTGATTGGTCATTCAGTGTGTCAGTCAGTGTCTGTCTATGCACCATCATATACTTGTGTGTACATTATGACAGCTTTCTTATTTGCATTGGCACAATTGACAAAACCATAACTCAAGAAATGATCGCGATACTGCTTTGTTCCCAAGTTGTTTCTCCTTTGTAGGCCAAAAACCAGAGCCTTGGAGGTCTGTACGGAGCTAGCACTGTCACGGCTCTGTCCTTCCATAGACTCTCCTGCGCAGCTCTCTCCAGCAGATTCTGTTGTGAAATTCTGGTCAGTAGGTACACTGCCAATTTATGTCTCTGGCCGCCTCTTGTAAGAAAATGATTCCTCCTCACAGTCATCTTGTCTTGCTTCCCAGAAACTACAAAATGGAAGAAGCCTGCCTCCGTGTTTGATGTCGAAAGCACGTACATACAGGGCGCTTGACATTAAGTGTACGTGCAGGGCACGTGACCTGCTCACTGCTGCCACTTCTGGCCGGAAGACAGCACATAGCTTCATTTCCTCTCATTTAAAAGGCATCAGCAGTTGCCGTTCTCAATTAAAAATGCCAGTAGCGGCCGGATTGGGACCATTGTGGGAGCATGGGAATTTTCCCGACACCTGTCCACTACCGTGCTGTGGGTTGCAAGCCGCAATTTTAAAGACCCTGCTCTATGACAGATGTAGCCACCCTGTGGAAGCATAAAACTAAAATAGAGCAAGTTGGTTCCTGTTCACTTTGGGTTTTGTTCTGATATAATAGAATGTGCTCTGATGCTTTTTTGTGATTCATGTAGGTTAGTTTCATGGAGGTTGGGAAAGAATGCACATATTTTAACATTAACTTATTCACTCAGGTGATAATTATGTCAACATGAGGTAGAAGTAAAGTAGGCTGCGGTGATGTCACATTGTAAGAGAGAGTTTCCTGAAGGAATGTCCGTCCATCTGAAAGTATGAGAAGGAGATATGTGACAATGTTAAAAGTTGGCTAGCTGCGTTTCATAGAAAAAAAAGATTTTGGTGATGTGAGGTTCACATGCTAGTCCCTGAGGCAGTCACTGAAGAGTGCTCCAAATATCTATCATTCATTTCATTTGGACACTTTCCATCATATAGTTCTGGCTTCAACAGTGTCAGGTCTTCTCACTTGCAATGTCATAGTCAGGAACATTTTGTAGAGTATGTTTGTGAAGGACGCAGCAGGCGACGCTGGAGATAGTATCTACAGCAGCCACTGTGCCAATCTGACCAGTCAGTGAAAGTGTCCCATCAATATACACCGACAATTTACTTTTCTATATATCTGACCTGATACCTACGATTGGAGACATTATGAGACTATTAAAAATGTTCAGAGCCTTCTCAGCCTATAAGTTAAATTTCGGAAAAAGTGAGTGTTTTTCAATTTCAACACCGAGGGAAGGACAGAACACGGGAGAGATGCCGCTTCGGGCAACAACCAATCAGTTCAGGTATTTGGGGTACAGGTGGCTCGAGCTGGGCTCAAATCCATTTTACAAGCCTAACAGCAAGGTTTAAGGAAGACTTACAAAGATGGGACGGTCTGCCCCTATCGCTTGCGGGCCGAGTGCAAGTGGTAAAAATGAACGTTCTACCATGGTTTTTGTTTTTATTTCCGAGTTTCTATGTAAAGCATTTTTTGTGGAGGTGGAACGATTAATTTCTTTGTTTATATGGGCTGGGAAGGTCCCTATGATTCGTAAATCATTGCTTCAATTTGGCGGCCTAGCCCTGTCGAACCTTATGGACAGTTACTGGGCAGTGAAAGCCGAGAAGATTCAGTGCTGGGGTAGGGAACTGGATACAGTGTGGGAAGGGGCAAGTAAGGGGTCAGGGTTACGGGCGCTGGCTGCAGCACAACTCCCCATGGCACTGCAGAATACTCAAAGAGCTTAGTTGTGGTTCCAACACTAAAGATAGAGAAGCAGTTTCACAAACATTTTAATTAGCGGCAGGGTCGAAACTAATGCCAGTCCGAGAAAACCATCTATTTGAACCGGCAAAAATAAACACCAGGGGCGGAATTCTCTGCAAGGCCCGACGCTGTCGTGAAACCCGGTGTGTTTCACAACGGCGTCGGAGGTTGTTCCTCGGCCCCTATTCTACCACCTCCCCCTCCCGGGGGGCTAGGAGCGGCGTGCCGTAAATCTCGGCCGCCGGGCCTTGACGCTAACATCAAGCCCGGCGCGCCGAGAATGACGCAGCCGGCGGCACATAATGACGTCAGCCGCGCATACGCAGGTTGACCGGTTCCAACCCACGCATGCGCAGTTGCCGTCTTCCCCTCCGCTGCCCCGCAAGACGTGGCGGCTTGAACTTGTGGGGCGGCGGAAGGGAAAGAGTGCATCCCTTGGAGACGCCGGCCCGATGATCCATGGCACCGATTGCGGGCTAGCCCCTCCCGAGCACGGCCGTGGTGCTCACTCCCCTCTCCGCCCCCCACAAGCCACAAACGAACCTTTGCCGCCATGTTCACGACGGCAGCGACCAGGTGTGGTTGCCGCCGGCGTGAACAGGTCGGGAACGGCAGGCTGCTCGGCCCACCCGCCATTTTGGGGGGATGGGAGAATCGCGGGGGGTGCCAGAGCGGCCCTCCCATGATTCTTCCACCCGACATGGGAGTGGAGAATTGCGCCCCAGGTTCCAAAACTGAGAGGAAAAAGGTGTAGTCACATTGAAAGACTTATCTCTGGAAGGTAGTTTTGCAATATTTGAAGAATTGAGGGAGAAATACGAGCTCTGAATGGGGGGGGGGGGGGGGGGGGGGTGGTTTAGATATATATAGATTCGCGCTTTCGTAAAGAAGACCTTCCCTACATTTCCATTGTTACCCCCTTCTGTGCTGGAAGAGGTGTTGATGGATTGGGGATAGAAGAGGGAGTTACCTCAGCTATTAATGGGAAAATTCTGGAAACAAGATCAGAATCCCTTGATAGGGTAAAGGCCAAATGGGTGGAGAAATTGGGGGAGATGTTGGAATAAGGGTTTTAGTGTGAAATTTTAGGGAAGGTAAATACATTGACCTCGTGCGTGAGGCTGGCACTAATACAATTGAAGGCAGTTCACTGAACACATTTGATGAGGTCGAGAATGAGTCTCCTGTTCAAAGGGGTTGAAGATGCGGGAGGGGGCCGGCCAATCATGTGCACGTTTTGGTCGTGCCTAAAACTGAGGACGTTCTGGAGCACCTTCTTTAGCACCACGGCGGCAGTGTTACAGTTGGGCCTAGAACTCAGTACCTTAGGGGCAATATTCGGTGTGACGAACTTGCCAGAGCTCCAGACAGGGGCGGGGGAGATATCTTAGCCTTTGTCTCGCCGGTGACGAGGAAGCAGACCCTATTGGGGTGGAGGTCAGTTGCGCCACCCTGTGCCTCAATATGGCTGGGAGATTTAATGGAGTTTCTAAGCCGAGAGAAAATTAAATTTAGCTTAAGAGGGAATGAGGAAGGGTTTCACAAGAGATGGCGTCTGTTCATATCTCACTTTAAGGAATTAGCCTCATTCAGCAGCTAAAAGGGAGGGGGTAGCTAGTTAGTTGATTAATTATTTTCTTGCTGAGGGACGGATTGTTAAATGTTAGTACAATATGTTTATGTAAAACATTTTGAAAAAGACAATTAGAATATTTATTAAAAAAACAATGTTTCTCTCCATGATAAATCAAGTAGAAACATTTGCCTCATTGTAAAATGTCTCTGCTTGAGCCAGGGGCTGGTTTAGCACTGGGCTAAATCGCTGGCTTTGAAAGCAGACCAAGGTAGGCCGGCAGCATGGTTCAATTCCCGTAACAGCCTCCCCGAACAGGTGCCGGAATGTGGCGACTAGGGGCTTTTCACAGTAACTTCATTGAAGCCTACTCGTGACAATAGGCGATATTCATTCATATTGATTTATTTGTAGTGGAGCTTGTAGGCTGAGTGTCAACTCTCGGACACTTCCTCCTAACACCCCCAGACCATGACCCCACCATAGAGCATCAAGCCAATGCTTCCATGACTCCCACTGACTTCATCTCCTCTGGAGATCTTCCCTCCACAGCTTCAAACCTCATAGTCTCCCAATGCCGGACAGCCAGCTTCTATCTCCTCCCCAAAATCCACAAGCAGATAGGCTCATTCTGTAAGCCTGATCTCCTGACTCACGGAATTCATTACTTGCTATCTTGGCTCCATCATCTGTCCTCTACTCCAGTTCCTTCCCACCAACATCGACGATTCCACTGATGCACTACGTTATATCAACAACTTCCAGTTCCCTGGCTCTAACCACCTCATCTTCACGATGGATGTCCAATCCCTCTGTACCTTAATTGACAACAAGATGGTCTGAGAGCACTCTGGTTCGACTTCAAACAGAGGCTTGACCAATCCCCATCCACCACCACTCTCCTGGGTCTGGCTGAATCTGTCCTCTCACTGAACAATTTCTCCTTTAATTTATAATTAAAGCGCCTATACTTCCTCAGGAAACTAAGGAAATTCGGCATGTCCACATTAACCCTTACCAACTTTTACAGATGCACTATAGAAAGCATCCTATCGGGCTGCATCACAGCCTGGTATGGCAACTGCTCGGCCCAGGACCGCAAGGAACTTCAGAGAGTCATGAATACTGCCCAGTCCATCACACGAACCTGCCTCCCATCCATTGATTCCATCTACACCTCCCGCTGCCGGGGGAAAGCGGGCAGCAAAATCAAGGATCCCTCCCACCCGGCTTACTCACTTTTCCAACTTCTTCCATCGGGCAGGAGATTCAGAAGTCTGAGAACACGCACGAACAGACTCAAAAACAGCTTCTTCCCCACTGTCACCAGACTCCTAAATGACCCTCTTATTGACTGACCTCATTAACACTACATCCTGTATGCTTCAACCGATGCCAATGCTTATGCAGTTACATTGTATATCTTGTGTTGCCCTATTATATATTCTCATATATTTTCTTGAATTGTTTAATTCCCTTTTCTTCCATGTACTGAATGATCTGTTGAGCTGCTTGCAGAAAAATACTTTTCACTGTACCTTGGTACACATGACAATAAACAAATCCAATCCAATCCAATCCAATCCAATCTCACTTCCTCCAAACAAAAGGTGTGGCGACGGGTATCCTCATGATTCCCAGTTTTGCCTATCTCTTTATGAGGTATGTGGAACATTCCTTGGCCAACTCTTTTCCAGGTACATTGACGATGGTTTTGGTGCTGTTTCATGTTCTCATCTGGAGCTGGAAAATGTTTTAAATTTTTCTTCCAATTTCCACCCCTCTATCACCTTCACATGGTCCATGTCCCTTCGTTGACCGCTCAATCTTCATTTCTGAGGATAGACTGTCCACTAGTATCCATTACAAGCCCACTGACTCCCACAGCAACCTCGACAGCAGCTCTTCACACCCCACATCCTGCAAGGACTCCATTCCATTCTCCCAGGTCCTTCACCTCCATCAAATCTGTTCCAATAATGTCACTTTCCAAAGCGGTGCTGCTGACATATATTCTTTCTTCCTTAATCGTGGTTTTCCACCGACAGTGGTTGACAGGGCTCTCAACCTTGTCAGACCCATCTCCTGCACCTCTGCCCTCACCCCTTCTCCTGCCTCCCAGAACCAGGATAGCGACCCCTTGTCCTCACTTTCAGCCCACCAGCCTTTACATTCAAAGGAACATCCTCCGCCAGTTTTGCCGAATCCAGCATGATGCCACAATCAAACACAGCTTCCCCTCACTCCCCCGTCAGCATTTTTAAGTGACAGTTTCCTCTGGGATACCCTGGTCCACTCCTCCATCACCTCAACACCTCACCCTCTTCCCCCAGCAGCTTCCCATGCAATCGCAGAAGGTGTGACGCCTGCCCTTTTACTTCCTCCCTGCTCACATAGAAACATAGAAAATAGGTGCAGGAGGAGGCCATTTTGCCCTTTGAGCCTGCTCTGCCACTCATTATGATCATGGCAAATCATCTAACTCAATAGCCTAATCCCGCTTTCCCCCCATATCCTTTGATCCCCTTTGCCCTACGTGCTATATCTAACTGCTTCTTGAAAATGTTCAATGTTTTGTCCTCAACTACTTCCTGTGGTAACAGATTCCACAGGCCGACCACTCTCTGGCTGAACAGAATTCTCCACATCTCTGTCCTAAATGGTCTACCCCATATCCTCTGACTGTGGTGCCTGGTTCTGGACACACCCACCATTGGGAACATCCTTCTTGCATCTATCCTGTCTACTCCTTGTAGAATTTTATAGGTTTCTATGAGTTCCCCCCTCATTCCTCTGAAAGCCAGCGAATACAATCGTAATGTATTCAATCTCTCCTCATGCATCAGTCCCGCTATCTCAGAAATCAGTCTGGTAAACCTTTGGTGCATTCCTTCTAGAGCAAGAACATCATTCCTCAGATAAGGAGACAAAAACTGCACACAATATTCCAGGTGCGGAATATTTTCACCAAGGCCTTGTATAATTGCAGCAAGACATCCCTGCTCCTGTACTCAAATCCTCTTGCTATGAAGGCCGATATACCATTTGCCTTCTTTACCACCTGCTGTACCTGCATGCTTACCACCCAAGGGACTAAACCTTCTTTTCAGATGAGGCATCGCTTCACATGTACCTCGTTCAATCTATTGCATTTGCTGCTATCAATGCGGTTTACTCTACATTGGAGATTGTACATTGTGTGGCCACTTTGTAGAATATCTTCAATCCATCTGCAAGCAGGGTCCAGACCTTCTTGTCGCTTGCCATTTTAACACACCAACCTGCTCTCATGTCCACATGTCTGTCCTTGGCCTGCTGCAATGTTCCAGGGAAGCTCAACACAAACTGGAGGAACAGCACCTCATCTTCCAATTAGGCACATTGCAGCTTTTTGGACTTAACATTGAGTTTAACAACTTCAGACTCTCCTACACTTTCAACCCATTTTTACTTTTATCTGTTTAATTTCTCCCACCTCCACCTTCACCCCATTTTTATTTACAACTATTTGTTTCCATTTCTCCCATCAACCCTTTCTTTTCCTCACCACTATCTCCCCTCCCTCATCCCACCTCACATGAGCCATCTGTTCCCTGTTCCAAGTTGTCTATTGACACACTGCTTACCTATGTTCCACCACTAACACATTCTGCTTTCTTAATGTGCCACTGTCAGCACCCTTCTTAGTCATTATCACCACAATTTACATTCCCTTTGTGTTTTTGTTCATGATATCACCCAGCTCTCCACAACAATATAATATCATGCTCTTTCCAATTCTCTCCAGCTTCGACAGTCATCCAGACTCGAAAGGTTGGCTCCATTCTCTCTCCACAGATGTCAGACCCACTGAGTTTTTCCAGTATTTTCTGTTTTTATTTCTGATTCCAGCATCTGCAGGAATTTGCTTTTATCTCTTTGTAGTCGAGCTGTTAACCATGGGAGTGGAGATAGGTACTATGACCCAGAAACCAATCACAAAGATATTTTTCTTCCTTGAAGAAGTCAATGAATTGTGATCATTTCCCGCATATGTAACATTGAAATGTGGGAATTGCATGCTTTCAGGCATAAGCTGTAGTTTATAGAACATACAGTGCAGAAGGAGGCCATTTGGCCCATCGAGTCTACACCGACTCACTTCAGCCCTCAATTCCACCCTATCCCCATAACTCAATAACACCTAACCTTTTTGGTCACTAAGGGCAATTTATCATGGCCAATC